>NW_028255221.1:600000-980614 GCF_964263255.1 Lissotriton vulgaris
CCCTCTCCTGATCTGGTCCTCTGAAGACTCTTGCCACATCCTGTGTGAAGAGCTGCAGTTGTGCTGACAAATAATAGAGTTCGAAATCAGGGACCGCAATTCCTCCCTCATCTTTCGGCCGAATAAGCGTGTTCTGGGCGACTCTGCATCTCCCCGTGCCCCAAAAAAATGAAGATATTTGCGATTTTAGCAATTTACAAAGGGAGCAGGGTATCCATACAGGTAGTGTACGAAAATAATACAGAAGTCGCGGCAGTGCTACCATTTTCAAAAGAGAAATGCGGCCCATCAGTGATAGTGGCAAAGACGCCCAAAAGGCCATACTGCCCTTTAGCGCCCGTATACAACAACCCACATTTCTTTCCAACATGTCCGCCGGGGTGTGGTAGACATGTACACTGAGGTATTTCAAACAGGAGGGTTCCCATTTTATCAGTGGGTGGCCGTCGGGCCTGATCTCCCCCTGTTGCACAGGGAACATACACGTCTTGGACCAATTAACTTTGAGGCCCGAGAGCTCCCCAAAGCACTGAAGTAGTCTCTCCGCCCCAGTCAAGTCCTCCTCTGCGTTCTCAAGAAATAGTAACAGGTCGTCCGCATATAAGGATATAAGGTGGCGCCCGTCCCTGCTATCCAGCACCCTATAAAGTCTCCCCGTCCTGATCTCGATAGCTAGAGGTTCTATGGCGAGTGCAAATAAGAGGGGGGACAACGAGCATCCTTGCCTCGTCCCCCGTTCCACAGGGTATTGGTGCGATATCAGCCTCCCCACCCGCACCCTCGCCACCGCTGAGGTGTATAAGACTCTCGTCCATCGTATGTACTCTTCTCCAAGCCCGAAGCGCCTCAATACATTATATAAATAGTCCCATTCTAAGCTGTCAAAAGCTTTCTCAATATCGACTGACAATATCAAGGGTAATTGCGTTTCAAAGTTATCTTCGCCCATAAGCCGAATAAGTCTTCGAATGTTCGAAGTGGTATTGCGCGTAGGGATAAATCCCGACTGATTTGTATGGACCAACGAGGCCATATATGGCAGTAAGCGGGCCGCCAAGATATTACTAAGAATTTTGTAGTCAGTCGTCAACATGGACAACGGGCTGTACGAAGCCACGTTGCTGCTCTCCCTTCCAGGTTTCAGCAACGGTATCACTAGCGCTTCTCTCATTGATTGGGGCAAGTGACCCACCTCCTTGGCGTCTCTTATACTTCCACGAGCCTCAGTGCCAACAAATCTATATATTTACCATAAAATTCTATTGGCAGACCATCCAGTCCTGGTGTTTTGTAGCGGGCCATACGCTTTATAGCTCCCTGAATCTCTCCCAGTTCAATATCTTTCCCGAGGCCGTCAGCCTGATCATGGTCTACTTGTGGCAAATCTAGCCCATCGAGGAAGGCGTCTAATGCGGGATCCCCGCTCTCCACCATGCTTTTATACAGTGTCTCATAGTAGCGTGTAAAGCCCTGTAGTATTTCGGCCTGAGTATATACCATTTCCCTACCGTCCCCCTCTAAAGCTAGGATGGGGGAGTATCGCCGTGTGGGGTTGGCCAACCAGGCCAGTAGTGTGTTCGCCTTATCGCCTTCTGCATGTGCTCTCATCGAATAGGCCTTGTAGTCGAAGCTGCGAAGACGCTCAACTTCGACAGCTACCGCTTCCCGAGCCGTACGACGCTCTCTTATAATTCATGGTGCCCAGGCCTTGCCCTTTTTACATCCCATAGGTGTTTCTCCACTTTATCTAGGTCTCCTAGGAGGATCTTCCATACCCCCGCTTGCTTCCCAATACAGAGCCCTCTGATGACTACGTTGAAGGCGCCCCACTCGGTTGCCCTGAACGCTGTTGTGCCGGCATTGTCTGTAAAATACTGAATAATCCCCTCTTCAAGTGTTGCATGGAATAGCGGGTCATCTAAAGTGTCCGGTCGAAGTTTTCAAGTGGGAACACATGGGGTCTCAGCCATCCAGCCTAAAGTGACCAATAAGGGGTTATGATCTGAGATTGTTCTGGCAAGATATTCGGCTCGCACCACAGTCGGGATCATCAATGGGGATCACAACATTGCATCCAGCTGAACATGCAGCTCATGTACCCTAGAGAAGTAGGAGTAATCCCGGCAGTCGGGTGCTGCACGCGCCACGCATCCGTCAAACTCCAGCTTGCCTGCCATTTCAGCCTACCCTTGGCTTACTGGTGAACCTGGGAGTCCCTGAGCGACTGGTGAGATCTGTCCAGCGAGATGTCCTCCACCGAGTTGAAGTCTCCACCAAGCACTACTGGGCCCGACAGATAATGCGCCAGTGTTCCCGACAGTTTCCCCAAGAAAGCCAGCTGTTCCGTGTTGGGGGCATATATGCTACATAATGTAATATCGCGGCCCTGCAGTTTACCCGCCACCGCCACAAACCTACCCTCATGGTCAATCGCCTGCCGGGTCACCTGAAATGGTACTCCAGCCCTAACCCAGACCAATGTCCCTCTAGAAAATGCGGAATAGGTGGTATTAAACACTTGTCCTCGCCATCTACTCTGCAGCGCTAGCCCCTCAGTTGCTATCAGGTGTGTTTCTTGAAGGAATGCAATCTGGACTCCTCTGCGAATTAAATAAGAATTAACTTTGTGTCTCCTTGTCACATTCCAGGTCATACATCTCAAGTTGTCTATATCAACCATTGTCTCACTCCATTTCACCGCTGGCCAATCCGGCCGTAGTCCCCGCATCAGTGGTGGAACCTACCCAACATTTTCCCTGCAGCCCCCTCCCTCCCAACCCCCCAACTACCAATGTAAACAGTCGCCAAAGAGAAACATCTCCAACAAGTGCCCCCCCCCAGAACAGGACCCAACGGAATTCCATCAGCCCCCATCCAAATACCCACCATTCAACACAAACTCCCAACTATCCTGCAGTCGTCACTGCAGGGGCCTTAAGGGCCTCAAGGGGATGGCTTTAGACCGACAGGTAGCCCCGCCAACCCGCAACCCTCGGCCCCTTAATCCCCTATGAAGGACTTGCAGCAGATCAGATTGTGTTAACACACTCAGCTGTTCTCCCCCTATCAAACCCCCACAGTCACTGCAAACACAAAGCTCCTAGGTCTCACGTGTCAGGCATCCAGGATTCCGCCGAGTTCGGCATCACCTTCGGGCCCTTGGCGCCATGTGTCTCCGACAAGTCCGTCTCCAAACCTGTGTGATTGCCCTCAGATTCTGTGCCGTGCTTCGATGGAGCCGGACTGGCACCCGAGAGTGCCACCACTGCTTGCAATGCCGCCTTCCGTTCCTCTACTGTTTGCGACACTGATGGTGTTCTGGTGCCCCTTCGCTTTCTGCGGAGTCTCTGGGATTTTCGCACCTGTGTCGCCCGCTGTATCTCCTCCTCCTGACGGTGTGTGCGGTTGGTTCCTGCCCTGTAGGTTTCGACCCATGACCAAGCCTCCTCCGGTGTGTGGAAAAAGTGAGCCATGCCGTCCAACTCGACCCGCAATTTGGCCGGGAAAAGCAGGGAGTACTGTATCCCCTCATCTCTGAGTGCTCGTTTAACAGAGAGGTAGGAGGCTCTGAGCCGTTGCGTTTCGTAGGTGTAATCAGGAAACAGGGTCACCTTACAATTGTCCACTTGGTACGGCCCCGTGTCGCGGGCTTTCTGGAGAAGCAAGTCTCTATCTTTGTAGTGGAGCAGCTTTGCTATAAACGGCCTAGGTGGTTGGCCCGGTCTAGGAGGCCTAGCTGGGACCCGGTGTGCTCGTTCGAGTGTGAAAAAAGGCGTCAGGCCCTCCGGGGCCACTGTCGTTTTAAGCCATGAATCCAGGTAACCGATCATGTCCCACCCTTCAATTTTTTCCGGAAGGCCGACCAATCGGATGTTGTTGCGCCTATTCCTGTTCTCGGCGTCCTCCGCCCTCCGCTCTAGCGTTTGAATCCAAGCCAGTACATTCTCCATCTTCACTTCAAGGGCTGAGTGAGCGGGGGTCAGCTCTTGCAGCGTGACCTCGGTCTGCTTGACCCTGTCTGTCAGCTTGGCATGATCCGCACGAAGTAGCCCCAACCCAGAGGCCACTTGTGCAATGTCCTGCTGCAATGCATCTCTTGTTGCCGCAATGGCCTCCAGTATGCGGTCCTGTAATTGCTGAAGGTCCGTGGGCCCCGATGTAGTAGGCTACTGCGCTTCTGTAGGTACGCCGCCTTCCGCTTTCCGATTAGGTTTCCCCATCGTACCGGACCCCGTGCAGTGTCAACGTGCCTCCAATGTCACCGGGCAGCTCAAGTCCAGGGGCGCAGGGGGTGACCGTGCGCTGGCTGCAAAACCCGCTGGGTATTCTCAGGGTTCGTACCTCTGCGCAGCTTCAATGGCGGCGACCAACAGATCCTAATGCGCAGTCCCCGTCGAGTCCAGGTTCCAGCCACCCGCTTGGCGCCAATTGCAGCTCCAGCTCTGGTATCCCCCGTACTAATCTATGGCTTCTATCCTCGCATTCTTCAGGACAGGTGCCCCTCAGTAATAAGAAACGAGCCCGGCCATCAAAGTGGATTCCCCAAAACTTGCTACAGTGGGCTCCCGCCCTGCGCAGGCAGACTGTTCGCAGGTCAAGGGACCCTTCGGGGCTAGCGTGCAGAGGATCCACCGTTACTTCCAATCTCCCTCGCTCCTCTCCCGTTGTCCAGCTCGACTACCAGTCTCATGCGGCTTCCACACACTACCGTCATCTGGGGGCGTCGTCCGCGGACACCCGGCTCCCATTTGTAGGCTTCCTCTGCGTCTGTTCCCCTGGTCGTGCCCTCTCGGGTGTCTCTTCTCCTGCAGGAGCCCAACAGCGACTTGTGCCCCAACCTACTAGGCTCCCGTCGGGCGATAGCACACCGCCTCTCCCGCACACCTCAGGACTTCGGACCCCTGTTCTCTGTTGGTCTCCTCCGCTCAGCCTACCGCCGGCCGCTCCTCTGCTCCGCCAACTCCGCCATGTTGAGGATCTCCATGCATCAGGAATCGGCCTCAGGCAGGGTGCGTTTCTCTTCCGCTCCACAGTACAGCTCTCGCTCCCTGCTCCATGCGATGTCTGCACACCTCTGTGTTCGATCCGATGGGGCCACCGCTCGTCAGCGAGGGATGCCGTCTCCAGGCTCCTAATCAACACTCGGCCACCATTTTGCCTCTCTGCCGGCCCCAAACTCGGCCGTCCCCGCACACCCGTTCTCGGGCCTCCGGAGTGTTCCTGTTCGTATCAGACAGCGCCACTGCAGTCCCAGTCACTGCTCCTGGACAGCCGGTCGCATCTGCACTGTCCGCCGCTCAGAAATCCAGGATAATACGGGGATCAGGCGCAGAGCTCCGAGCTCACGCCGCCATTCCCGTCGGCGTTCAAGCCACGCCCCCATGAAGTTCAACTTCATGGTAATTTGCAAGCCCTATTAGCGAAATCGCTATATTTTAAACTTTAATGCATTGCATTTAAGGAATCTCAATTTGAGATTCCTTAAATGTAAGTAATCGCAATTTTGCGATTTCTTAATTTGCAATTTTTGCATTTGGGATGATGCATCCCAAATGCAAAATTCCGGTCGCAAAGAGGAAGATTCTGAGAATCTGCCCCTTTGCGAGCGGATTTTACCTTGATGAATCTATGCCTAAAACATATGAAGTGGAAGTCTGCTGTCAGTAGCACTATCATAGAAAAGTGCCGGCAGATTTTTGTCCAAGCCAAGGAAGGCTCCGGATCTCTGATAGCGGAACGGTTGACACTTTGCCTTCAATTGCTTGCCAAATTCCAACAGCCTACCTATCAACATGTTTGTCCAAACCCAAATACCACTTCGGCCCAGACTCAGGCCTTTAAGAATGCATGCAATAATGCCTCAGAGAAATGTTTTGAAGAATCCAGGAGTTGCAGAACTAAATGCATACAAAATAACACAAAAAAGCTACAGACAGGCAATCTAGGCAGAGAAACAAAATCGACTCCAATATTTCTGGTGCACTCTTTTAAGCGCAAGTAAGCAGCTAAACTGAAAAAAACTGCTGGGCACTGTTGAACAAACAAATGAACTGAAGCCGCTGCCCGGACAGCACGAATATCAAAGAGCCAGAATGGGCTACGGTTCTTACCAGGCATTTCATAGCAAGTGAAGGAACAGAGTGCTCTCTTTACTAATGTACAACATGTTCTTCTGCAAAACCCACAGAGCATCTGTTCCAAGCTCAGGACTATCACCCATCCATACCTCAGATACACATCTGTTGTCTAGCAGGTTGCACCTGTTAATATCAAAGGTAAGATTGGATAGGGCTGCAGGGCTGAACAGTCTGCCACAGGCCTTCTTCAAACTGAACACCTTGTTTTGGGCAGAGGGTTAACCAAGCTCTTTGCTTATTGCCTGCGGAGCCCAACTACACCTGATTTGTGGTGTGGGGCAATAATCCACCCTATCCACAAAGGAGGCTCTTGAACAGACCCTAGTAACTGCAGGCTGATTGCAATACTTGACAATGAGGCCAAGTGTTTTGCCAGCCTTCTCCTAGAGGACCTGAAACAGTGGGTGGAGGTGAACTGTTTTTTTCAACAAAAAAAAACTGGTTTCACTGCAAAGTCTGGTACACTTACAAAATCTCTTAGCCCTTTTCATACTAATGGACGAGGCAAAGTCATCATTCCCACTGTTATACTGCTGCTTTGTAGACTTCAAGGTGGCATTCAAGTGTGTGCCAAGAGGTGCACTCTGGGCCAAACTAAAAAAATGGGGTATCCGCCCAATCCTTCTGGACCCAATAATTCTGTTACACACCAACAACTGGATTTGAGTCAAACTTGGTGACTGCTCACACCTGTCCAGGAAAATACCAACATCTTGGGGAGTCAACCAGGGATGTGTGCTAGCCTCCTACTTTTTAATCTGTGTATTGCGGAGCTCTCACAAATACTTGACACATTCACCTGCCATCCGCGGGTCGGCGGAGCTCAGATCAGCAACCTCATGTATGCTGACGACCTTGCCCTACTCAGTCTTAGGAGGGTAGATTTGTAACATTTGCTTAATCACCTGCACACCTACACAATCAGCAACAACCTGGAGGTTAACCTGAAGAATACAAAGGTAGACACATTTGGCAGAAAAAGGTATCAAGGGGGCGGCTGTATTTACAATAACCACAAGATTGTGGCAGATCTATCATATAAGTACCTTGGGATAGAAATTGATACCTCGAGTTTCTTCATCAAACATCAAAAGTAAATTTCAGCAATGGCCGTGGCCCTCCAAGAAACTCTTTCCAAACTCTCAAACTCACTACTAGTCCCAACCCTTTCCCCAATGCTAGAAAAGCACCTAGCCCGCTGGCCCCACCCTACAGATGGAACCAAATGCAGAGGCTGTACCCAGAGTGATGAATCCCTTGACCATGTCCTGTGCCTCTTCCCAACCTTTTTGGATGAGTTTAAAACAAGTCTCAGGGGGTGAGTGGAACAGGTTGGGAGTTCGATCCTGTCGGTAGGGCATTATAGCAGCACTTAACCCAGAAAACACTGCCTTAAACAGCCGGCTTACTAAGTTAATCCATCTTGTAAATAAAAAGTGTTAAGGGCCTGGGAGTCCCACTGGGCGACTCTGCAGTTCCATCTATCATGTCTCCCAGTTAAAGTGCCTCTGCCCAGCCCACCCCTATGCCCTGCACCAGCACTTTATAAGTCTCTCCCCCATGGATGTAGTGCCAGGAAGCCTGTCATTTGTGTGCTTACCTATTGTTCAGAAGTGTGCCTCTGCAAAGGAACCAGATTACTGCTTTTTTTTATTTTTTTTGCAACGGGGTGCTTATTAAGGTTAATGTCACCTATCTCCAAAGAACAATCAGCTGTTATTTTCAAGCACTTTCTTAAAGCCCTCAGACGTAATCAATTTGCTGTCAGCACATGAAGACACTTGTTTGACCCTTCTAGATTTATGTACTTATTCATTTCTTAGAATATTTTATAATCTCCTAGCATTCTGTCTGATTGTACATTATTGTTTTTATGAGTATTGCGCATTGTAACGGTTTCAATTAACCATGTACAATAAAAATTTAATAAATTGAATAGTTTTAGGTGTCCTTTATTCGATACATTCTTGTGTACCAGTTCATACAAATTTGACTTGCCAACTTTCCCAACGCTTTGTCACACTTTTTGTAACTTTTGTCATCTGATGACACAGAAAATTAAAAAAAGGTAGAGTTCTAAAGCCTATATGAGGTTGTAGTTTGGTGTAAGGTGTGGGTTCATGTGTATTATTCGCTTCAATATTAATTATTACAATAGCCTGGTGTGTCTTTGTAGTCCTTTGCTTTTTGCTAATTGTTTTTTGTTCTCAAGCCACCAAGTGACTATGTGCACAAAAGATTAATTGATGGATAGAATGCTGCACAATGTGAAACATTCACCCCAGTACAGAGATCAGGCCTAAATCCATCTTTTTTTTTCTCCACATGCCTTTCCAGATTAGACCCAGACAAATGCAAATCAGTCTTGACCCTGTTCCCCATGGAAACAGTCCAGCCCAACCTGCCAGGTCAGGTCATTCCAGGTCTGGAAACAAGCATCCTGGGATTCGTTTTGGGGCATCACCCATCACCAGCCAGGCTAGCTTGAATCCAGTGGTGTAGTGAGCACGGGACCCACGTCTTGGCATACCCGTCCCACTTGGGTGATGATCCAGCGCCCCTAAAGAAATTCTGTCTCAAACTACACCACTCACTACCAAATACTCACCATTTTATATAAAACTCTCACAAGGCCCATAGAAACCGAGACAGAAATTGGGCAACTGAATCATGTGGCCTAATTAATCAAACTGACTTATATATTATATACACTTTATATACAACTGCAGTAAACAACTTTAACCATGGTAAAATAACAAAAACATTTAATTAAGCCACTTTGTCCAATGAATCAACTGATGGTAACGTCTCTAAGAGCTGACAAAACCAGCTTGTCATTTCAAAATCTATTTTATTAATTTTATTAAATTCGGAGCAAAAGCATCTTTATTAGAATTAATTTCTTTTATTCAGCAATTATTAAACATTGGCACATTAGTCTGGCATTTCAAAATTGCTTAAAATGCATGAATTAAAGCAATTATTTTCATTTCCTAATTCCCTATATTAAGCTCTCTATCCTGGAAAGGAAAAGACATTTTAAAGAATTCTCTTACGTGCGCCAAGAAATCGGACAGCACTTCGCCCTCAGGAACAAGACAGCACAGTTCCTCTCAAGGGGCCAAGTTTTTATACCTTTCTAACTCACTAATCTAAACTAAATGTAATTTTTCAGAGTCTTTGAGCAATCTCATTGGTTGACAGCTGTCGGACCACATTAGGTCATTCATTTTTGACCAAGTCCGGGGCACATCATAAGCCCCTTTTGTTCATAGTTTCACCATCATCCAGCTTCCTCAGAAGTGCAACATTATATCACAGTTCATTGCTGCTTACTCAGCTTGGCAGAAATCACAACATCCTGTCCTTGGAAATGTCCATCAGAGCTCAACTTGCTTGTCTTTGCACAGTTAAATTTTTCTTTCAATGAACACGGCAGAACTTTTCCATTTTATTTTTCTCTGTGCTCAGCTCTTTCACAACAGGATTTCAATCACCCTCCAAAAAGAGTAGGCCTCAAGCCTTTTTCATGGGCTAGTATTTAAACAAACACAAAAGAATAATTAATTCAGGTAATGAAAGTCATTCTGTTACCCACCCACCATTGCTAATGTTAACCCATTAGTTTATGTCACCTAGCAGAAAGCACAAAGAAAGCAGCGTTTTTAAACTACCATTCTTCATAAAGTCCAGCAGGATTCTCCATATGCCTGAAAAAGATAAAAAGACACAACATAGACGAAAGCACATATAAAATAAGCACGTGCCATTAATTACTCAGCCGCATTAATGTTGACAAAGACAATAGGACAAACAAAACAAAGTTTGTTAATTATTTTAAAACATACTTGCAGATGCAACATAAAGCACATAATGTTAAACCCACATGTTCGTGTATGCAATTTTACTCTAGGTTGGTTTAGTATTATACAAATCATGCAAAAACCTATTAATATGATTAATCAAATTATGGAAGATTAATTTCACGAGCCAGAATAAAATTATTTCTGAAACTCGCTCCATCAGTGACATATGCAAAAAGAACAATAGATGGATAGAATGCTGCACAATGTCAAACATTCACCCCACTACAGAGATCTGGGCCCAAATCCATGGTTTTTTTCCCCATGCCTTTCCAATTTAGACCCAAACATATGCAAATCAGTCTTGACCATGTTCCCAATGGGAACAGTCCAACCTGAACTGCCAGGCCAAGTGCTCCATGGACAGGAAACAAGCATGTGACTATGAGCACGGTCACTGAAAATATGCGATTCTGCAACTGTTTGCTGCATAATTATGGGTGTACTGATTAGCGCCACTGGAAATATGTGATTCTGAGACTGCTTTCTGCATAATTATGTACTGTTTTGGTATTTATTTATTTAAAGCATTTTTATAGCGTGGACTTTACCCAAAGGTGTCAGAGCGCTTCACAATAGAACCAAGTATGTTACATGAGAAGAAGATGCCACAGAATTTGATTCCCCATTGACTCATATTTCTGCAGTAGTACCACCCTTCACTCCCTTTAATGTAAATTCGTTATAGTTTTCTCACTGTCCCAACATTACAGAACTGAAGCCTTTTCAATATGCTATATTACAAAGTCATGGTTGCTGCTTATTTCTGTTATGCAACTAACAACCATTGACAAAGCCAATAGTACTGGCTTTTAAATGCAATATTACTTGCTGAATTTGATATCTGAATATAATTGACTGAAGTAACAAATTACCAGTTGGGCGGTACACTAATCTAAGCATAGATTTTCAGACTAAGGGGCAGATTTCCAAGCCCCTTGCGCCACATTTACGCCGCCTTGCGTGACGCAACAGCGGCATAAAGGTGGCGCATCCCTGCAAGGCATTTACAACGTGACGAATCTAGGGAGATGCGTCACGTTATAAAGCCCAGCGCCAAATGGAGGCGTTCCCACGCAGGGTGGGCGTTCCGGCTCCTGTGCATCCTGCAAAAGTGCCTGTGTGAAATCTACAAGATTTCACGCAGGCACTTCCGCGCCACTGCTACGTCAATTCCTTACGCCTGCTTGAAGCAGAGGTAAGGACTGACGCAGCATGTTAAGTATTTGGCGGCCCTGAGCATTGCTGGAGTTGCACCACGCTTGCGACACGACTCCAGCGATGCGCCGCCCTTACGTCACGAGATGCGTCACGCATCTGCCTACCCTTGCGTCACGTTCACCGTATTCTAAATGCGACGCATCTGGCGTGACGCAAGGGTAGTTTTGCGTGACGCATTTGTTCTGACGTATCTCTGCTGATATGCAGAGATGCACCAGAGCTCGTAAATATGCCCCCTAGTCCTTTTAAGCAACGTCCTTAATTACATCGGCCACGCCCCTTTAAGGGCCACGCCCCCAAGTGCTTCATCCCACTTAAAGCCCTGCCCAGATGTACATTCACGTGAAATCTTCCCAAAATTATAAACCTAGAACTCAGAACGAAGTGGAGAATATTTCTTGAAAAATCGAACTTTTTCCTCCAGCTTGAAAATGCTAGCGTAGTTAAACGTTTTTAGACCAACTAAACTGTAGAAGTCATTTCAGTCGCACATTTTTATCGACGCTCACTTTTTGCTTCTTATCTGCTGTTGACAGCCTCTAATAGAATCCCTGCCGTGCCTAATTAATTGGTCTTGGATTTCACGCCCACTCCGAGGCGGTATGAAAAGGCCCTCTGTGCGCCCCGTGGTGTGGTGCAGGGGAGCAGGCAGGTGTTTGTCAATATCAGGACTCGTGCTCATCACTATGGTGACGGCTGCCTGCATATGCAAAACTCTAAAGAACGTTCTTTGTGTGAGGATACCGTTGGGTAGAAGCTTCTCCCCAAGTGGCTGCTAGCAGGAATAAGGGAAGCTGAGCATATTTATCAAATATAGGCGGTGATGGGCTCGATTGTTCTTCCTCCACTGCAAATGTGTGAGTATAGAAACGCGCCAACAGCAACAATTGGTGAAGGCTTTTTCTTCAGCAATTTTCCTAAGTAGCATTTGTATTGAACTTTTGAACAATGTTTTACAACACAAATTCCTACACCTATGTGTTCTGTAAATAAAGATGATACAACGAGGGTGCTGAAGATGGTTTTATTGAAAGATAAAGAATAACAAAGGCCCACAGGAAGAGGGGAAAAGGTCAAGAATTGACCGGGTGAAAGGGCGGACTGACGGGCCAGGAAGGGTGACGTCACATATAAACATTCTAAAGATTCGGAATGGAATTCTGCTACGTAATACAGTAAACATAGAAAACATACTGTGCCTAACGCACAATGTAAGAATACGTATACAACATCTCTCTTTCCTCAATAAATGCACAATATGCAGAATAAAAGAAACATAGTGTAAAATGTTCAATAAATATATCAGAAGGAAACATAGTCATCAAAACGTTTAGGAAACCTAATTTCTCTCCCATAGCTGGACGTTGACTGTATGGTATTGTGAGAACCAATTTGCCCACCATTGTCATCAGTCTTGATATGGCTCGCACTCAACTGCACCACTTCTCCATCAGTGTCACATGTTTTGTTAAGGTAAGGCGTACTATTAGCATCCTCAACAAAAGTATTACTAGCACTGTTAATGTCAGAATAGTCTGTGACTCCAGCATATGAGTCATTGCTTTCGTTCATGTCATAAAAACTGGATTCACAAGATATGACATCCTCAGGATCATACGTACTTCCATTACTTTCTTCCATTTCGTTGATGTTGCCTTTCATAATGATTTTCTCCTGACCAGTTTTTAACTTTACCACATCATCTTTACTTCTCCATCCCTTACTTCCGAGGAACACTGCATCTTTAGAGATCTTTTCAACACAAACAGGCCGAGTGAATGCTGACTCACCTTTGGCTACTTTGTATGGTTTTTTGATGATAACCCAATCTCCTTTGGCGATTAACTTTTCCTTTGCTTTATTTGTCATGTCAGTGTAATTTTTAACTACTTCCTGTTTTGCAATGATCTTTTCCTTTACTTTCTTTTCATAGTCATTTATTGTCTCTCTTTCAGTGTTTTTCTTATACCATTCATTGAACTATGGAGTGAGTTCTTTACTGCATTTCCTTCCACTTATGAGATAGAATGGCGTATATTCTGTAGTATCATTGCTAATTCATTGTGCTTTGCACGCGTTGGTTCGGATCCCACCCTCGTCGCAAACTTGTTGTGTGAATAAAGATGATACACCTAGGGTGGTGAAGATGGTTTTATTAAAAGATGAAGAATAACGAAGGCCCACGGGAAGAGGGGAAAAGTTCAGGAACTGACCGGGTGAAAGGGCGGACTGACGGGCCAGGAAGGGTGACGTCACATATAAACATTCCGAAGATTCGGAATGGAATCCTGCTACGTAATACAGTAAACATAGAAAACATACTGTGCCTAACGCACCATGTAAGAATATATATACAACACTATGTGAAGAAAGCTCATTTCAACGCTCAGTAATAGCATCACAAGTGCGATGTGGAGAAGCGGAGAGGGAGGTGGATATTGTCTGCTTTCTGGTCTTCCTCGTTACAATCCTCATATTGTGAGACCCAGCATCAAGGTTTAGACAGGCATCCCAATTATACAGTTCTTTTATACGTTTCAATATTTACTCTCCCTTCCGCTGTTTTGTTTTTCTCTACAGTCTGCGCTATGACAACTCACTGGTGTAGTAAGTAACGGCATCATTGCACCCGTTTGCGATTCCTAACTTGCGAAAATTAAGGAATCACAATTTAGAAATCGCAAACTGCAATGCATGAACAATTCGCATTTATTTTTGCGATTCAGTATTTTCCCTTAATTGCGATTCACAATTTGCGAATCGCAATTTAAGGAAAACCCTTCCCATTGATTCCTATGGGCCAAAAGGCCCATAGGAATGAATGGGAAGGCATTCACATTTTGCGAATTTCAAATTGCGATTCGCAAAATGTGAATGCAATTTCAAGGGTGCAGGGGGGGATCCAAAGAACCCCTCCCTGCACCCCTGAAATTTAACTTTAAATGCAATTTACACACACACATGCCCCAAGGGCATGTGTGTGTGTAAATAAAAACTTTAAATGCAAATTGTGCATATTTGAAAGTTTTCGGTAAATTAGCATGAAGTTCAACTTCATGCTAATTTACCACTTCCAAATTGCGAATTCGCAATTAAAAAATGATCATGCATTGCATTTAAGAAATCTGAAATTGCGATTTCTTCAATGAAATCGCAATTTTAGAAATCGCAACATGGTTGCGATTCCTAAAATTGCGAAATGCATGATGCATTCCAAATTAGTCAATTGCATTCGCAAACGGCCGAAAATTGCGCAGTTTGCGAATGCAATTGACTTTGATGAATGTGGGCATAATTGGATAATGTGGGGCAAATTTATCAAGGGGTTGCGTCACTTTTACACCTTGCAACATCGTGAAAAAACAAAGCAACCCAAAAAATGTGATTTATCGAGCCACGCAAGCAAGGCCATGTTGCGCGGCCCTAAGTGGTTTGATAAATCGGGAGTAACGCAATGTAATGCAAATCGCTGCATTGAGTTTCTCTGCCCCAAGGAGGCATTCCATGGGCAATGGGTGGTTATACCTATGCAACTTCCATGGATTTTGCAGCATTCCCAGATTTACCATTACTGGTAGACCTGGGAATGCGCCAAATTGCCTTCCCAAAGGAGCCGTAACAAGGAGAAATATCTTTATTTCTCCTTGTTACTTTCATGTGTACTGAAGTCTTCAGCACACATAGATAGAGGAAAGAGCATCAGTAATTTGTTTTTGTGTTCGAATGTGCTCCTTCCTGCACAAAAACAACCCTGCATGCAAATTGGGCACTCCTGCACCATGGTGCAAGTGTGCCTGCATTGGCGCTAGGCAGCCCATTGTGCACCAGCACTGGGAAAAGGCAGGAATGCACCATATTGTGATAAATGCTTCATTTTCCTGCCTTTTCCCTGTAACGCAGCACAGTGAGTTGCTGCGCTGGATTTCTTGTGAATAAATATGCCCCTTAATTTTTTGTGCACTACTGCGCAGGTTATATTGCTGTTATTTTCCTTAGTGCCGGGTTGCTATAACTCTGATACGGAAGTGCAGATTGCAATCCAGCACATGCCCTATTACTACCTTAAACGGGCTGATGACACGTCCCATGCGGCGCTCTACTTGTGACCTGAAAGGTAGCCTTCCTTTAGCAGGTGTAGACTCTGTTCTGATGCATCGGAAAGCACCTGCTTCTTTCCTGGAATGTTCGATAGTATGCCCGACCCTATTATGCACACTGCTGCAGGAGTGAGGCATGGTGGATTGTCAAGGCAACCAAGATTATTGAAATGGCCATCGCTAACAGATCTTTGTGATCACTCTCTTCAAGACACACCCAGGATAGAGGGTTATATCTGGCACTTGAGGCATCATCATATGAAGGAAGTTGAGTCTCCTGTTAACAACCCAGTTGCTTCTTTTAGGCAGTGCACATTGCCTCCCAACAAAAAGAGAATACACGGTTGATGAGTCAAATAAGAAGGGCAGGGAGGTACAGTTCCATCTTGAACTGAAAGGAAAACATGGCCATGGGCTTCAGTTACATGATGTCACACAGAGTACTAGGGACCACCCGGGGTTCACTGCTGGAGAACCTGACTTTAAATTAGCCAAAGTGCTCCAGGAGAAGAGGTTCTTGTCCTTTCATAAACTCAGCAGGACTATCTTAAGAAGTGGACATGTAGTGACAAATAATGCACTCTTCAATTCCTCGTCAATTGCTATCAGATAGAAGGGAGTGAGACAATTCCCTTCCTGAAGGTCAACACCATTGTGGTTATCAAGTGAGATTCATCATGAATCGCTTCTGAGAACAATACTTTAAAATATACAAAAGAGGAGAAGGCTCGCAAAATATCCTTTGCTTTTAGGAACATTTACTAAGACCATGAGCAAATGCTGATCAATAGTGATATGTTTTTTGGGTTTTTCTCCAGAACATGACCCACAAACAAGCTTTCTAGGCCCAGGGGCACTAAGGACTTAGCCTGTGTCAGAAAACCAATTGGACTGCAACCACCCTGCAACCCAGCGAGCAATATCTCAGTGAGATGCGTTTCAGGTAACAATTCTTCCTATGAGATGTCAGAGGTATAATTAGTGGAACTTAAACCGTTTTTGGTTATGGAAAGCCATATTCAAGACACTAGGAAACTAGGGATAGATGTTAAAGATTTATTTTTAAAATCAAATCCTTATACTACTGCATACAATATGAAGAGCAACTATTCTGAAAACGAACAATACAGTAGCAACTAAATTCACCAAAAGTGTGAATAGCAAATAATATTGTAACAGATTTGTAAAACCACAAGGCTTTCTGTGATCAACATTTACAATCCCACCTTCATCTCTTTGGTTAACTAAACGAAATTTCACACCAAACAAGCATTGGGAAAGGCAATAGGTCTCGCCTATGTAAGAGCTATCGGTTTTCATAATGTGTTTTAGCCATGTTGTGCGCCAGCGAGGCTACTGTTTAGCATGGCTAAAAGTAAATGGCGCAGAGGAGGGTGGAATGGAGTGTTGGAGAGTCGAATGCAAAGAGTGGAGTAGAGTGTTGTAGAGCGGAGTGGCAGAGAGTGTTGTTTATTGGACTGGCATAGCGTGGAGTCACACAGAGTGGCATAAAGTAGAATGGACTGGTATAGAGTGCATTGGTGTAGAGTGTTGCAGAGTATAGAGGCGTAGAGTGCAGTGGCCTTGAGTGCAGTGGCATTGAATTCAGCAGCGTACAGTGCAGCGTCGTAAAATGTGGTGATGTAGATTAATGTGGTGCATAGTAGAGTACAGTGGTGCGGAGTGCTGCGAAGAGTGGACTCTGTGCAGAGTTGAGGGGGACAGAGTGGAGTGACATAGAGTTGAGTGGCACAGAGTGGAGTGGAGTGGCGCAGATTAGAGTGAGTAGAGTAGAGTGGCATAGAGTGCAGTGGTATAGAGTAGAGTGCCGTAGAGTGGTGCAGAGTGGAGTGATGCAGAGATGAGTGATGCAGAGGGCAGTGGCATGGAGTAGATTTAAGTGGCATAGAGTGCAGTGACGTAGAGTGCAGAGTAGTGTCAAGTGGCATAAAGTGCCAGCAGTCTGGCATAGAGTGGTACCGAGTAGAGTAGCATAGAGTGGTGCAGAGTAGAGTATAGTGTTATAGAATGCAGTGGTACAGAGTGCAATGGTGTAGAGTGAAGGAGAATAGAGTGGAGTAGAGAGATATAGAGTTCAGTGGCAGAGAGTGCAGCATTGCAGAGTAGAGTGTCAGAGTGCACTGTTGTTGGGCGAAGAGAGCAGTTGCATAGAGTACAGTGATGTAGAGTAGCGTGCAGTGGCGTAGAGCGCAGTTGTGTAGAGTGCAGTGGTTAAGAGTAGAGTGGCATAGAGTGCAGTGCAGTAGAGTAGATTGTTTCAGAGTAGAGTGAAGTGGTGTAGAGTTAAGTGGTGCATGGTAGAGTGCAGTTGTGTAGAGTGGCATAGAGTTTATTAGCATAGAGTAAAGTGGTGTAGAGTGCAGTGGTGCAGAGTAGATTAGCATGGATTGGTATAGAGTGCAGGGGCATGGAGTTCAGTGTAACAGTGTAAAGTGCATTGGCATAGAGGGTGTTGGCCTAGAGTGCAGTGGCATAAACTGCAGTATTGCAGACCTTCATAGAGTATAGTGGCACAGAGTGGAGTTCTGCAGAACAGATTGGTGTGGCCTAGACTGGAGTGGTGTCGAGTGCAGTGAGGAAGACTTGTTGTAAATGAATCTCGGACCCTAGTGTAAATTTCTCGATTCATGCCGTTATATACGTATACTTTATCATTCCCTTATATAGGCATAGAAATCATTACCATATTTGACCTAAACCATACAGCCAAATACGGCAGAGTCTACGCCTGATAAGGCGATAATTTAACGCTAGATACTAGAGTAACTCAGTCGTGCTTTTCACACAGACCCCTCTTTCCCGTAAAAACTCCAATAGACGTCTGGAGTGGGTGAAAGGGCATAATATCCGGCAAAACTTAGTAGGACGAGAATCCTATGTATTAGTTTTTGGTTTAGTCAACGTTGAAGGATACAGTGTTCCAAAATATTGTGCACCTAATCTTTCTTTCCTTGAAAATTATTCTGCAGAACTTTTAGTAAATAAAAATGTCGGAGAGTGACGACAAAAGGGAGAGAGCTAGAATAGCAGCTCAAACAGTCTTAGATAACACAGCTCTCCAACAAAATGACCCGGATGCTATATTCATCCCAGCAAATATAAGGAAAACCATAACTATAAAACTTATAGAAAATGGGGTATCATCGAGAGGTGGTAAAGTTATATTTGTGATAGAGGCACATGAATATCGGCAGACAGAGGTATTCTATTCATGGATTACTTTTCCACAAGCAAATACAGTAACACAGGAGTTCCACTACTACAAAGCAGAGGAGCCTCCAGCGGAATATGTTCCTTTCGAGGACGTTAATATTCCACTAACTTACCAAGAGCATCAGCTCTGGTTTAATGGCGCCCTAAAACATCAAATTCACATTACCACGCTCGGTCCACTAGGTAGACCAGGAGCTACATGGCCGGTTCTAGCCAGCTATACACCACATACTGACATTAAAGAAATGTCATACAGAGAACTTGCAGCTCAGCTAAAACAATTAAGAAAAGCATATAGACAATTAGTTCAATTAACAATTGACAGTCCAACCTGCTACCTGAAGTTAAAAGAAACAGATATAACAGACCAACCTTATGAGCTTGCCAGAATTATTGAAAAATCATATAAAGAATAAGGTTGAGATAGTTTGGGTGGAAAGCCATTGAAGCCACAACTAACTGAAATTCCTGAAAAAACATTTATTAAGAATAATATCACTACTCCAAATAGGAAGTGGGAGAGTAATAAACAAATTCTTCCTAGAGTAAAATATTCTCAACCCAGAGGAAGATCTCCCCAACAGAGAGACAAGTCTCCCCGAAGGGAGCCCTCTGAAAATAGATATAATCTTAGGAATAGGGATAATTTGAAAAGACCTGATAGATATCAAGATAATGATACACATCCCTCTCGAACTTTTCAGACTTCCTGACAGAAATCGGAAAGAAGAGGACGGTCAGAACACAAGGAAGAACGCGTCAAGTCCAAAGACAAGGAACCCGTTCACCAAAGTAAAAAAGCTCAGCTTTCCAAAAAGAAGGTAGCAAGGATAAAAGTCAGGCATGCCGAGGATCTTGAGGACACAACTCAAGAACGGGGAATGGGCTCAGACAATGCTAGACAGCGCAGCAGAAGTAACCATAGTTTGCAAGATCCTGACAGATCATCTGGAGACAGTGGACTTGAATGAATGCATTCAGGTTGAAACTGCAGACACCAGGGTTCGTATACCTCATAAGTTATATGAAGTAACAATCTGGATGGAGGGGGACATAACTAGAAAAATAAGAGCACTCTTTTGGGAGAAGCTCTCTAAGGGCTATGGCATTCTTCTGGCTGAACAAGACTGGCCACCTGAATTTGTCAGGGAGTGCCCACATGGCGAAGAAATAATTATGCCAGCCTTCTCTAATCACATTCCAATTCATAAAAAATATACATATGCCAGAAAATGGGCAGTAGCCCAAGCTCCAGCATTATATAAAAATCACGCTGGATGGGATGAGGATTCTCCTCACCTTAAAATCCAGTTAAAAAACCAGCCCACTGCACAAAGGCAGTACCCAGTTAAGCAAGAAGCTAAAAAACAGGTCAGGGAGATTTTAAATCAACTTGACTACCAAGGGGTGATTGAAACATGCACCTCATCTATGAACAATCCTTTGTTTCCTGTATCCAAACCAGACAATTCATATCGTCTAGTATTGGATTACAGACACTTAAACTCTTGTTGTAAAACATTTGCAGCACAAAACTCACACAGTGCAGCACTGATGAATAACATTGTGCGCAAAAAAAATAAAACAACATTAGATATTTCAAATGGATTTTTCTGTCAAAATATTGCACCAGAAAGCAGGTATTTTACCGCTTTCTCAATATTGGGGACACAGCGACAATTTTGTCGTCTCCCCCAAGGATTCAAGAATAGCCCAGGGTTTTTTTCAGCAAGTGTACGATGATTAGGCATTATCTTATGTCGATGACATCTATCTTACGGATGACGACTTGGACAAGCACTTGAAAAGAGTGAACACAATAATACTTGGGTTCGCTTCTGAGGGGTATAAATTCAATTTTAAAAAATCAAGAATTGCCCATCTCAATGTCATATTCCTGGGAAATGAATTGTCAAGAGAAGGCAAAAGCCTAGCAGCAAACTTTCTAGAGAAATGTGCGCTGCTCCAACCCCCAAAAACGCTGAAAAACATACAATCAATTCTAGGTTTCCTGAATTTTGGAAGAACTTACGTTCTGAATTACGCGGAGAGGGTTAAACCTCCCTATGAATTAATCAAACCTGATTCTAAACCAACACATTGGACTCAAACAAACACAGAAATTTTGCGTTCAGTCCAAACAGACATGTTAGCAAAACTAAACTAGACACACGAAAAACGTGCGCAACCTTGTAATCCGAATCATCCCAGGAAGATGCGGATTTACGTACCTAACCTTTAATGAAGGAGAAACGGTACCAATAGCTTACAAATCACACTTGTACACACAAGCAGAAAAGAAGAGAGCTCTCGCGCAGGGTAAAAGCATAATGATCGTTACACCTGTATCTGCCTTAGAGGCAGTGACAAGAGCCAGCATTCCTAATTCAAAAGCTCTACATCTGAGATGGATACAATGGGTTAACTCTCTTGCTGCAACATTCGTTCAATACCTGTTTGACCCTAGTCTAAAGACTCAAGAATTTCTCCAATATGAACAGGAATGTCCTCTGCCGACCAAAATTCTTCTTCTTGAACATTATGGCTGTATAATATATACAGATGGATCAGCACAGCCCACAATTGGGGGTAAACAAGCCTATAGTGCTGCGTACGCGATTGTTAAAGGTCGCTGGCCCAAAGACAAATTTAGACCTATGGTCACAAAAACTCAATCACTCGGAGACTGTACAGCTCAGCGAGCCGAACTACAGGCTTTCAAGATGGCGCTTGAAAATACAGATCGCGAATTCCCCACACTTATTGTGTGCGATTCGTATTACTGCATCCAATCTTACAATGAGTATCTGCATAACTGGGTTCAAAATGGATTCAAAGACGCTAAAGGTGGCACAATCAAGCATAAGTTGCTTTGGGAACAAGTAGTTCTTTTGCAGAAAGAACTACAAAAGACTCACATGATACATACACTGAGTCATCAGTGTGATGGTGTTCACGTTGCAGGGTATTCATTGGCTGATGAAGCCGCGAAGTCAGCTGTGCAAGCGGCTTCGGAAGGTACAATTAAATGCTCAAAAAGAGCGATAGGTGGTGAAACGCTATTAGCAGTAAAAGCCTCAATGGATGGCAATCAAGCAGCGTTACCTCTAAACTATCCACTCGGAAATATATACATAATTGATGTAAACTCCTTTCCTTTTGCTCAAATCCCTGGAGTGGGGGACAGAGTGATTCCAAACAGGAAGCGGAGAGTTTTCTTGATTCAAGAAGCACACATGAGAGAGTGTCTGAGACATCAAGGGATCTTGAAGTCTTTAATAGAGTTAGAAAAAATGTACTGGTGGCCGAGACTGGGAGTTGATGTATACAATTTCGCAATTAATTGCCCAGACTGCAACAGAGATCGCAGTAATGAACCGCCCCAGACACCTGACTGCAGAGTAACAAGCCAGATACAGGCACCTCTATTAGACAGCATTAGGCTATCTACCCGCAGGCGTCCCTACAGAAAAATGTGGTCCCACAACTACTAGGACGAGTTTAATTAGGTTATGGCCCCAGCGCTCGGCTGAGGCCAGAACTGTTATAAAGGATTTGCGAGTTTTTGGTCGGCACATACGCAATAGGCACGCTACATTCTGATCAGGGTCCTGCTTTTAGCTCTCGAGCTTACAAAGAGGCCATGGTTAGTTTGTGCGTTGCATTGCGGTATTCTAGTCCCTTCCATCCTGAGGGTACTGCGGTAGTGGAAAGAAAAAACTCTGACATAAAGCAATCCATAACAGCAAAGGTATTAGGTTTGGGTGATGGGTGGGTCAAACATCTAATAAGTGTCCAACGTAGTCTTAACAATCTGCCAAGAAATTCTCTGGGGGGAATCACTCCTTATGAGCTACTATTTGGTACTAGAATGATAATCGAGGATCTCGATTGTCAGACTTCAGTGGTAAAACAGAAACCCTTTGATGTCAAAAATCGTTTGGCTGTCTTACAGGACTTAAATGAAACAAGAAGAAGTCTGAGTAACACAACACAAAAGGCAACAGCCACTGAAGATAAACCACCTGTCCCAGCAAGACCTGCCTAGATTCCAAAGATTGGGGATCTAGTCAGGGAAAAGATAGCGGTGAAGAAGGAATTTGGGCCTTCTTACAGAAAAGCAGTACCTGTCTTAGCAATCCAAGGAACGAGATCAGTAGTACTACCGCCCCTTGCGGGTAAAAAGGAGAACAGAGTCTTGTCCATCGACCTGGTAAAACCACAACATGTGGCCAATAATAAGTAGTAGGCCAAGTGGACTCCCAAGATGTAGCAGACAGCCAAATCTTGCTACAATCCAAGAGGTTCAAACTGAAAGACTTATCACCTTTGATAAACCTGCAGTAAGAAAAGAAGGACTATGCAACAAAGCAATGGAACTCGTGCCTCTTGAGACCCAAATATCTGTTCGACCAGAAACACCAGTCTACAATGATGTAGCACCTGAATACACTAAAATGACAAAGGAGAAATCAGTTCCAGCAATTTCAACAAACCCCGATGCCATTCAAACAATTGACAGAACTGCATCTGGATATTTCATCAACTTTGATAACTTTTCTGAGGATCCAAGTGAACCTGAAGATACAACAACAAAGAAATCTCTCAAAGAAAAAACGACAGAACTTTTTCATGAACTTGAAAAAATATATCTGGTTTCACCATGGACTGAATTTTGGATTGGTTTAGGTGCATTTTTTCTCCTGCTCTGGCTAATATTGGTTTTAAGCCTGGGGCAAATGATAGTCAGAAAATCAACTTGGTCCTAAAACCACACAAATCATCACATGTTGAAAAAAGAGAACTGTCATCGGTAAACATCATAGTCATCCCTATACCAGGAGGTATAGTATGGGATAGAGCCGATTATGATATCTATGGCCCAGTAGAGATGCTGAGGATTCTACATCAGTTCAAGGTTTCTGTGAATGACATTGTAACACCCAGAAGATTCTCTGATGATTGGGACTTTGAGACAATTAATAATATGATGTCAGATTTAGAAATGTCTGCGAAATATACTGAACATGACTATTTAGAAGGGTCATCAGACTAAGAACAAATGTATTGTTTTAACCATTTTGGTCATCACTATTTGCACAAATCTGCAAGCCCAAGAAATGTTTTATGTATAATCAATGGGAACATTGTCCAACACCACAAAAAGGCAGCTCTAAAACATTTTATGAAATGTTTCCTTACTTCTCAGGGTTTAATGTTACAGATCCAGAAACGTTTTATTTCAAAAACGTAAATAAGACAGGATTTAAAACAATGTTGACTAATACCAAACAAATTTATTCTGCAAACTTTTATGCTAAATTGTCCACATTGGGTTACGACTTCTGGAAAGACAACATCGAGACAAAAACTGCCTGCGGCACAAAAGAATGGCAGGTGCAAGGTCTGGAATCCTTATTCGTAGCCTGCATTATACCTGAACAAATAATGTTTTTAAATGACACTGTGCAACAAACTTCTTGTCTTGGCATAGCAAAAATAGAAGATTTAAATAAACCGTCTATACCAAAGCCCATACCTGAAAATAACAAAACTACAGAAGGGGAGATAGACGTACAATATGTTTTTAAATTGAACAGAAGTAGTCCAAATTGGAAAAAATGGTTAATCTGGCCCACAGACACAAATAACTGTGAAGATAGATTCCTGAACAAAACACAGGTATTAATTCTTAACAGACCAGATCCAAGATTCTCCCAGAGACAACATCCAGGGATAGTAACAACATATAATGTAGGGAAACTATGCCTTGAATGGCTAAAAACTTCTACACTTCCAGAAATTAAACAACACTTGACTTTACTTAAAGAAAGCAATGATTTGTGAGATTTCTTATTGGGACCATGCAAACCACGGCAAAAACGTTTCATATACACCGGTATATATGCTGCGTACAATGAGGCTTGGAAAATAACACAATTAGAAACTGCAGAAAGAATACGAGAAATTGATTGTATTAACTTGGAGAAAGCTCTCTCTGTAGTGGACAATAGGTTAACTACTCTGTCCTCCAGAATATATTCATTGGACAGCATTGTATCCTCTGCAATTGACATAATGGAACAAGACTTGCTAATGTTACAACATGGCCAGTCTCAATTACGTTCTATAATGCAGTAATGCAGCTAGGCTGGACATTGCAAAATCTGCGTTCAGGCTACGTGCCAGGGAGGCTTATCAACACAACGTCATTGTTTACTGGGTTTAACCTCACAGATAAAGAAATCTCTTTGGCACAAAGAGGAGCAGACTATACAGTGCTGAGCATTGAAAAACTGGAAAGAGTACCATTGACAGATTCTGAGAAACCTGTAATAGAATGGATAATTCATGGCACCATCATGATTCTAGTGACGATTTTCCAGTTTCAGTATTGTCTACAGCATATAACAGAAGGTCTGTATGAAAGGTTGGGTAAAGAATACATTAAGTCAACATGGACTTTACCATATACACACAGTTGTTGGAATAAGGGGCAAGAAGTATTCCTTAGTGGGAAAAATTGTAAAAATTCACTAAGTGGTACACTTCTGTGCCAGGGTATTAATTTACACGGAGCCTGCGATGTTTCTGCGAATAACCTTTCATGCCACCTGCACGGTACTCCCTCCACACTGATAGAACCCGTTTTCAGGCAGCTATCCAATGGCAGTTACGTTATGTTAAATGATCACAGCTGCTGTGGAATGGTGCCAGGAAAAGTTTATCTGGTTAGTGTGTCGTCCAAGGTCACTTGTTGTATGCAAGTATTGTATTCAACTCGCAAGTCAGACAGTCAGACGGCAATATGGCCTTTATTGAATGTCTCTTCTCTATGAATTGATACTTTAAGCACACTAAAGTCTATTCTTTTGCAAAAATGTGTGCCACTGACATCATCAAAAGAAACGTATGATCTGCAAGTTGCAAGGACATCTGCAGAGATACATGCATTATTATCAACAAACTGCCCTGTTCATTTCGCAGAAATGTTATGTCAAATCTTAAACATGTCTGATACCAGTGGCATCGCACATGTAATTAAGGCAATTTTTGTGGGACTGTTAGCACCATTTGAAGCAGTCGTCAGCATTTTCCCAAATTTCGTGCACTCTGTTTTTGGCGGCCTGCCTCTCATCTTGGGACTCGTAGCAGGAATACTATTTTTATTTCTTCTGCTCCGATATGGCAAGTCCAGTAACTGGCGATACCCAGAACCTCATGGAACAGACGGTCGGTGCCCAGAGGTATCGTGAGAGGATAACACAGTTTCTCGGCTTGGCTCGTTTAAGAGATCTGAATAGGACATGGCTTCTATCGTTCAGACCAATCTGGCAAGATTGCATCTTACCTGCTCTACGATGCCTGCTTTGCAGAGAAGAATGCGTGTTAGACATTTGTCTTACACTTCCATCAGTCCTGCCATCAGATGTCGACGCCTTGCTAGGTCCTGTAACGGCTCATTCATTGTGTGCCCCCAATGGCTGCAGATCCTGATGAAGGCATTCATTAAGATCTCACCAGTAAGTCTAACTGAGGGTGAGGTACGAGAAACACCAGGCACACAGGTACCATCTGATATGACCATTGCTAACGAAGCAACAAGCGCTGATGACAATGCTTCTCATCTATGCACATTTGATCTGCTGAATCAAATGGTTCCACTTTCACCTACTGTGGTAGACGATTTCTTTGCCAGCTTAGACGACTTGATGTTTTCTCCTGACACCGACAATAACTTTTGAGTCATGCACACAGTGTTCTCTGAACTCTGAAATTCGGCCTTCGTTTTTTTCAAAACAATGACTTCTAACATTTGGAACTCTATTTTCACAACAAAAGTTGTAGTTTTTCTCTCTTTCCAAAACATTGAACTTTTGGCACAGACTAATCTGCTTAAAGTAGAACAATTCCTAGAGAACAAGTCCATTTTTGAAGACTGACTAAAAGAACTATTTAGGCCTCATCCCTATTAATAGAAAGATTGTTATGACATGTTATGTTACAAAATGATCCGACTTTTTCTTCTGTATTTAAGAGACGTTTTTATACATGTAATCTCATGATTCTTTTCAAATTGCATAAATTAGACTAAAAGACTGTATGCTTAGAAATGTTTTCCCTTAAGTATATTGTGTACTGTAGAAGTGCTACAAATATTTTTTCTGCTTACCCAGTTCAAATGCATTCTTTGATTTGGGGTGGGATTGTAAACACTAGCTTTAGATATGTTCTATGCTTGCTAGATTAACTTTATTGAACTTAATATCTGTGGAGTGGGTGTTGTAAATGAATCTCAGACCCTAGTATAAATTTCCCTATTCATGCCCTTATATAGGTATAGGTATACTTTATCATTCCCTTATATAGGCATAGAAATCATTACCATATTTGGCCTAAACCATACAGCCCAAATACGGCATGGATACTTCCACTAAGCTCCAAGAATTAACAACGTTTTCTTGGAAAAACCCGCCTTCAGCAGGTTAGGACTTCCCCCTGCTTGAATATTAAGTTCTCCTAGAACTCCCAGCGTTTTCCAAGAAATGAGCCTTTGAGTAATGTTATTAAGTCCAAACATCGTATTTTGCCTAAATAAACATACAGTGGTTTGGAGCAGATCGACTATCTACTTGCCCGACGCCCTGCAGCAGCAAGTGCCGAAGGAAGCCGACCCTCCAGCAGACACACTGCGAGACTCGGTCATTTCTCCTGCCGAGAAATCCAGCTCCAGTGTTTCCATGCTACCCTTGCGGGTACCTGGGAAATCGAGTCTCGAGAACGAGATACAAGACCTACTTCATTCTAGAACAAAGGTACGGAGCTGATTAGACCTCCTAGAGAATTATTGGAATCAGATTGCTGGCAGAGACCTCCTAGACTTAAACTCCTCCTCTTATACTCCCTCCCTCTTACCAGACTTAGGTTAGGTACACCGGGGTAGGCATATTCTAGAAACACCAGTTGAGTATTTTAGTCATCCTTTTATCACTATTTATTTTATGTATTTTATACATTTTATGCACTTTATGGCTTAGAAACCATATCAGGCTTTTATATTACTACTTTATGATACTGTTCGTATTATATGCATTGTACTTCATAGTAAGCTTTATTATTGTAGCAGTTCATTTTCAATGCTTGAGAAAGAAGACTGTTCAATAAATACCTTTTTATTGAAAATGCCTGTCTCTCTATTTCTCTTGCACTTCTGGTGAAACTAAGCATGCACGATTGACTGAGTGAAATAGTTATCTATTGTTTCCGAGACTCTAGAGATTTGATTTGTTATTCTTGGGAAACAAAGTTGTCATGTTTTATGCGGTTGTCAGAAACTAATCCCTTCTTGTTTATTCGAGAAAGTTTCTATGACTTCTGAGCTAGCTGGCACTCACAATTAAGTCTAATATAGCCGGTGAGACCTAGTAGATCTCAGTCCTATGTCTAAACTACAGGATATATTATTCCAATGTGCAGAGCCTATTGGGAATATAGGAACTACACTACAGAATGCAGTAGTGTAGAGAAGAGTGGCAAAAAGTGCATTGGCACAAAGTAGAGTGGTACAGAGTAGAGTTGAGAGACTTAGATTGCTGTGGCATAGAGTGGCGCAGAGTGCAGTGGTGTGGAGTGGTGCAGAGTTGAGTAGTGTGGCTTAGAGTGGAGTATTCATGGTGTGGTAGCACACTGTGCATATAGACAACACATTTTCATTTGAAATGAACATTACATTTGCACAGACATACAGTTTTACTAGTAAAACTATATAGTGCACAGATGAAAATGTGTGGAAATTGCATCACCTAGTGTAATTATATATTTTGAGCACATTACAGTATTTGTTTCCAACAAACTTAGGCAATAACAAAAAATGTGCTTCATTTGTGTTCCTAATCTGATATATTCTGAAATACTTACACAGTTAATTTAAATGTTGTCGTGTGCTAGAAAAAAACTCTTTCCTACCCACAGTATACCTCAAGATTATCACATAAATCCTCTCACTTTGACGTCAGAGTAAGAAAAGTAAACAAGTGCCCTCAGAAGACAGCGAATTACATTTGACCTGGTCTTTGAACGAACAGCAAATGTGACAAGATAAGAACATATTGTTATTAATGTTTGTGAACAGTAGTTTACTAATACATTCTATAAACTTAAATTTCTGTAAGTATTTTTATTGTAAAACACTTTTTAATTCTATTTGGTGTTTTCGCCACAACGCCGTTATACGTGACGACGTCGGTGTGCGCGAATATCACATGACGAAGTAACAAAGAGATTAGATTCGACAAGACATTTATCTGTATTTTTTAAAGGAAGTTCCCACCCAGTTTTCCCTTTTTCTTACTACTCCCAGTGCAGGTATTGGAAGCTTATTTGCAGGTCTCCTTTATTTTGCACTGCTACAACTCTCTTTTCGGTTTAACTCTGTTTTTTATTTTTTATTAATGTCATCAACATAACATTCAGCTTATGACAACATCACCACGCCTTATACCCCCCTTCTACATAAAACATTTCTTATTACAAACTCTCTCTACTTATTGAAAGTATCTTCTGTTCTGGTTCACATGGTGCTTGTGGGATGCTTCTTATATTTAAGACATACTTAACAAAAAGGGAAAGTAGAACAAAATCAGTATTCAAGCAATTCCCCACCCGTCCCTTCCCCCCAAAACAAATCCCCCTTCTAGCACTTTTATTGTCTATTTCTATTATGTATCTGGCTTACAACGTTCTTCCTAGCTCGGGATTCATTGTGTATCATGGGGGTCTCCTGTGTTTGTTATCTGGAGAAGCTTGAGGTATTTCAAGCATGTAATTTCATGAAATTCCGTTGACAGCACAGTAAGTAGTGGTTTCCATATTTCTTTAAATGCTGATTTGGAATTTGTCAATGAGGCATGTATGCGTTCCATCCCCAATGTATATCACATTCTGTGGAGCCAGCCTAAGTATGTGGGTGTTACCTACGTTCCCCAGTGTGCTAGAATATTTTGAAGTGCAGCCCCAAGGGCCAAGCCCATCTTGTTCCCTTAAGGAGATTTCCATGGGAACATTAAGGAGTTGGGCAGTCCAAGCACAATGTATGTCGGAAATCGTAGGAATAGTGTCTCAAACCATAGATCTATTTCATCTAGTATTTTGGGCCAATACGTTGACAAATTTGGAGAGTCCCACAGTAAGTGAAACAAGGTACCCTCCTCCCCACACCCTCACCAGCATGTGGGGCTACGGTCTGGGTTCTGTTTATTGAGACACACGGGGTCAGGTACCAATATGTGGCTATTTTCATAGCCGTTTCTTTAATGGCCATATTCTGTGCTGTATGTTTGGCCCTATAATAACTCTCTCTACATTCCTTTCTTGATAACTCCTTCCAAAGTTCCTTTTCCCACAGTTTCTGGCTGGTTATAGGCTCTACTTGGCGCAACATATCATATAACTGAGAAATTCATGTACTCTTACAGCCACTTAGACACAAACTGACAGACTCATACAAACATACACACAACCAATCACTCACCCATACATTTACAGAGATACCCAATCACTCACTTATACAGTCAGGCACGCACCCACTGCATCATCCATACAGACACTCATACACCCACTGATTCCTTTGTGTATATATATTTAACACTCATAAACTTTTTTTAAAAAACACTCACAGCTGCTGTATGATATCATCAGTAATGTCATCATTGATGTCATTTGAGATGTCATCAGTGATGTCATGATTGATGTCACTGACCGTGTCATGAGTGATGTAATATCTAAGGTCATAAGCAGTGCATTGCGGGGTGTAAGTTATAGGTAGCTAAAGTAACAATAACTGCTGAATTTCACTGGTGTTGTATAAGTGAAATCTTAGCCTAACTACAATGTCCATATAACCTTTGTTTTTCTCATTGAATTTCTAAGTTTTTTAAAATTCTGTTTCCTAACCATAACGTCCCCGTAACTTTTGTTTTTTTTCAGTGAATTTCTAGTTTTTTTTTAATTTGAATTCCTAACTACAGCCCATAACCTTTGAGAGTGAGTCTTTGAGTGTCTCAGTGGGTGTGTGGGTGTCTGAGTGTCTCAGTTAGTCTGTGAGTTTATGTGATTGTCTGAGTGGGTTTGCATGTGCCTCCATAAGTGTGTGAGTCAGTCTCAGTGAGTGGGTATATGAGTCTCTGAGCGGGTCTGTGAGTGAGTGCATGAGTTTATTAGTGGTCTGTGAGCAAATGCGTGAGTCTCTGAGTGGGTCTGTGAGTGGATGCATGAGTGTCCATGTGGGTCTGTGAGTGAGTGCTTGAGGATCTGTGTGGGTCTGTTAGTAAGTAGGTGAGTCAGAGTGGGTCTGTAATTGGGTGATTGGTGTCTGAGTGGCTGTGTAGATGGGTGTGTGAATGTCTGTGTAGATCTGTGAGTCAGTGAGGGGGTCTGTGAGTGGGTTTGTGAGTGGCCAGGCCACATTTTTACGGGTATTATACTGGAGGGGGATGGCTGAGTGACAATTGCGCACAGTGGTGAAACAGTAAATGAATCCATATAATCAAAGCTCCAAGGATCAGGTGCCGGCCAAACACTACTCACCAGATGGTATAGAAAACCATATCATTTAAATACAACAGACAGTATATCCTGAGCTAATTTTCCAAAATCAGAGTCCTCAGACACGAGATGATCGTCTTAATCTTCTCTTTATTTCACAAACTGTCTTCAATGCAAAGGTCTAGCCGCCAACACCTGTTTTGTCTTGTGTTATGTAAACCACAGACTTCCTCAGGGCTAGAAATCATAATACATAGAAGTAATATTACAACTCAATAAACATAAATCAATCTGTGTCATAATCATAATGACAACCCTATTATTTATAGTGTCTCCGTGACAAAAGGAGAAAAAGCAAAACCTAAAGAACAGGCAAAGTGCTCATAAAGTAAGATGGTTACCACCAGAAAGCTGTCAACATACCGGCACCTCACTCATAGCGCAAGATGCCTAAGTAAATGTGTAAAAAAGACCAATACCCACACCTAAATCAAAATGTGTGACATGACCACCAATAGAAAGAGAAAGTGATGTGATAGTGAAAAAGCAAACATACAATGCAAAGTCTCCATAAGGAACCAAAGGCCAACACTAAAGAAAAGCAAATATGAAGAGTAAAAAAGTGCGGAATCTAAATACTTATGTCCTATTAGATATGAACATCAGAGTCATAAGGTATCAACATACTCAGGGACCAATCCTATAAACTCACCTAATAATCAGTAAAGCCTTCTCAAATAACCAGCAGCAACAGGGTTGAATAATTCAATGAATGTAATGAATGACCAAAGTCTAAAAGACAAAATACCATGTGCCAGCTGTTATACTCTACGCGACAAGATCCCAACCTATCTGAATATTAAGATAAAAAGTAACACACATGTCAATTTCTAATTGGAGAACAAAGTTATTGAACCTCTCCAATCTTATCGTATTTTCATAGTTGCTCCTCAGTAACCCTATAATAGAAATCGTAAATACATACTATATCTGTTCTCATATCTATACGCATAATCTAACATTAAGAGTCATATTGGTACCTCACTTATAATACTCATACATATTTATCACAATACAAAAGTTACATGTGACATTCCTCCAGCATGAACTATCTCCAATGAGTCATAAAAATGAAGACCCCATAACGAGCAGCATTGTAATCATAATTGCCGCTGAAAACCTTTATTTTAATTACTATCATGTACAGTCTCCCTCTGAGCAACACGGAAGACTGAAGTCAACATTAGCGTAATTGATCGATGAAATAGCGGAAAGCTACCTTTAAGGAGGAGGGAAAAGGGAAAGATTGTCAGCGTTCACTAAGGAGAGACGAGATATGCGGAGTCATATTAAGCACATCTCACGAACTCAAGATCTACTACGGAATCATCTACATTAATAATTCCCACGTAAATGGCGCTAATGTAGACTTTAGTCTTCCGTGTTGCTCAGTGATGTCATTTGAGATGTCATCAGTGATGTCATCGGGGATGTCACTGACCATGTCATGAATGATGTAATATATGACATCATCAGCAGTAGATTGCGTGCGCGCGAGTTATAGTTAGTACAACTAACTATAACGGAGGAATTTCAACGGTTTTGTACGAGTGAAATGCCTAGCTAACTATAACACCCCTGAAACCTAAGGTTTTTTCAGTGAATATATATTTATATATCACCTGGCAGTCGCCAGTAGGTAGTTATAGTTAGGACCTCATTTCTATTCAAAAAGCGTTTTTCTTTGGAAAATATCTTTGGCACCATTTGACGAATCTTCGTGAAGTTTTCCCAAAAAAAGTTCACTCAGGTCAGCTCCTGTCTTGAAAGTTTTGGGGTGATTCATCAAGTGGGGGCTAGGAAAATAGGGGGTCCCAAAGTGTGCTTTCCTATAGGAAATTTTATTACAGGCTACAGCTCGAACTGCTGAACGGAATTACACCAAATTTGGCAAAAAGGAAGTTCTTGGTTCATAAATTGACCTTTTTTTAAAGTGGTAGAAATCCGTTCAGTAGTTGCTGAGAAATTAAAAAAGTAAAAAATATCAATATCTGAGCACAGAGGAGAGTTTGCGAACCCTCCTGAGCCCAAGCTCATTTCTGATTGACTGCCAACATTCCAAACTAAAATGTGTTGGGAGCCATCTTGTGACTCTGTAACTGAGTCACAAGAACACAGTACAAAAAAGGTGAAAAACAAGAAAAGCGGGCAGGGTAGAAACACCCTGACACCCTAGGCCTGCTCAGGGGGTCCTACAAGGACCCCAGGCCCAAAAAACATATATTTTTTTAAAACAGCCGAATTCCCGCTGGAATTGCGAATCCGGATAAAGAAAAAAAAACGAACGCCTGCTCCCGCTCTTCGTTTTCATAAGCCCCTTGGGTGGGCCAGGTCCCAGGGGCAATGCCTAATTAATTAGCGGGGGACTGTGGGGGGACCGCCACCTCCCCAGGGCTTAGTTAATTGTATGCGGGTGGCTCACGGCCCCCTGCGACCCCAGGGACCACCATCTCCCCGGGGCTTTGTTTTAAAAAATGTGTGGGGGGCTCCTGCCCCCACATTGCTCCAGGGACCGCCACCTCCTGTGGCTTTCTTTATTAATTGGTGGGCCCCATAGACCCCCCAAACCCTGGGGACTAACACCTCCCTGGGGCTTTGATTAATTATAGGTGAGGGCCTAGTAGGCCCCCCATGGCCCGGGGACCACTACCGGGGGCCACGCAGCCCCCTCCTGGAGTCCTCGATGGCATTGGGGACTGCCACTCCCCAGGGCCAGCTCCTGCAATGTCCGGGGGTACCCACCTCCGGGTCATTGCCATTCACTATGACATGGCAGGGGCACGGCTCCCGCCCTGTCATAGCAAACCCTGCTTTGCTTTTTGAAAGCGAGAGCAAGAAGCCTGCTCTCACTTGCAAAAAGCAAAGCAGATTTGCTTTTGGGCAAGGGGAGCTGCATGTCACCAGTTCCCCTTGCCCAAAAGCAGTGCCGGCTCCCGCAGGAGGCGGGCAGCTGGCAGGGACCGTGGGGGCATTGAGGTTTCCCCCACGGTCCTCAACATGAGGGCCAGCCCGGGGTGATGGAGTCCCCGGGCCAGATGTGGCCGGTCCTTTTAAATTTTTTTTTTTTTTTTTTAAATGGAAGGCCAGGCCCCGGGGAAGGGGGGCTACAAGGAACCCCTCCCGTATAAGAAAAACAAGAAATAAAAAACAAGGCCATGCCCAGGGATATGGGGGCCCGGGGCATTGCCAATTTGTTTTTTATGTGGCAGGCCCTGGGGGATGGGGTCCCCAGGGACCAAAAAAGATTAAATGAAGGGGGGCCACACAGCCCCCTTCTAACAAAAATATAGTTTTTTTAAACCTGGCATCTGGCCGGAGGCCCGCCCCCTCCCTGCACCACTGTGCAAATATGCCCCCTGGTGCGTTGTACATTTGGGGGATTAAGTCCCTTTCAATCCAGAGAGTTCCTGGGTGCCAACTAGCCCACGAAGTAGCCCCAATAAGCACTGCAGAGCAGCTTGCAGAGAAGTGGTCCTAGGCCACACCCCATTTTACACCACCCTGCAAACGCCGCTTCTGGTGCACTGCTGGTGGGGTGATGAGGTCCTCCTGTGTACTGAAGACCTCAGGACACAAGTGGACTTCATCCTTCAAGTAGCAGTGCGACAGAAGCCAAGTTTGCAGCATGGTGTAAGAAAGGGCATGGCCTCAGAACACCTCTCTGCAACGCAGCTCTATGGCGGTTACTGGAGGTACCTGGTGGGCTAGTTGGCCCCAACGACCCTCAGGATTCAAGGACACTTAATCCCCCAACTTACAAAGCACCAGGGGGCAAGTTTGCACAGTGGTGCAGGGAGGGCGTGGGCCTGATATAACAAGTTATCAATCCTGTTGTGTGGGACTTACTGGAGGTAATAAAAGGGTGGTGGACCCCCAAGGTTGACTTTGGGGCTAACTACCCCTCCTGTTACCTCCAGCAGTCCAGCAATCCAGCTGTCTGGGGCTTACTGGAGGTACCTGGTGGGCTAGTTGGCCCTCAGGGACCCTCAGGAAGAAAGGGGACTTAATTCTCCAACCCAGAAATGCGTCAGGAGGTGTGTTTGTAGAGTAGTGGAGAAAGGGTGCATGGCCTGTGTCCAACTGTCAGCTATCCCACTATCTGGGGTATACTGGAGGTATCAGTTAGGTTAGTTGGCCCCTATGGACCTCCAGCAGTGAAGTGGACTTTAATCCCCATCCAAGAGTGTGCCAAGGAGTGCCTGCAATGAGAACATAGCAATGCTGTTGTGTGAGATTTACTGAAGGTAATATGAGGGGTAGTTGGCCCCCAAGGATGGCCTTGGGGGCCAACAACCCCTCCTGTTACCTCCAGTAAGTCTCACACAGTGGTATTGGTAAGACATCTTAGGAGGCCACGCCCCCTTTCTCTACTGCTCTGCAAGTGCACCTCCTGGCACACTAAGGGTTGGAGGATGAAATCCACTTTGCTCCTGAGGGACTTTGAGGGCCAAAAAGCCCTCCTGGTACCTCAGAAATCCTGAACGCTGGTCAGAGGTCCAGCCCCCTTTATCTACCTCTCTGCAAACGTGACTACTAGTTAAAGAAGCATTTGCAATATAATTGGTTTCACATTTGCGAGAGTTAGAGCTATAGGCGTTGTAAATGTAAAAGTGTTTTACTAATGTTTCTTGGAGTGGAGTGGAAGTAGGTTGTGTCTAGTGGAATTATGTGGTAAAATGTGCAGTGAAATCATGTAGATAGACTTTGACTTTGATGTGGATAGAAAGTATGTGGTATTTAGTGTATAGGAATTATGTGGAGTGAGATTATGTGTTATGGAGAGTAATTATGTGGTATAGTAGTCTGTGTTGTGGAGTAGGAACCTCGGGTTTAGTCTTCCTCATTTCCATAGAAACTAAATAATAAACTCAATGAGACAAAAAAAGAGAAGGAACCACTCAGTAACACTTCTGGACCTACTCAGAGGTATGAGCAGAGCCACTGGAACTATGCGACTGTTTGGCTGCACTGACTTCCACACAAATATACATTTTATGCATTTACCACATAATCCATCCTCTGCTGCATAATCTCTAGATGTGAACAAAAAACCTTGTTTCAAGCTCAAGCAGCTCAAACATTACCAAAAAATGCATGTTACAGCATGGTGGAAGGCTGTTTGCAAACCTAGAATGATCACCTGTTACTGATTGCTAAATGTGGGTATTAAATTGGTACTAATGGTGTGCAAACCACTCTTGCTTCTTTCTGCGCTTCTTTTACCTCTTTCTGCATTTCTGTTGCTTCTTTCTGCACCTTTCTTTCTTTTTCCGCACTTCTTTTGCCTCGTTCTGCTCATCTCTTCCACTTTGTCACTCTCCTGCCTTTTTTGCACGTCTGTTGCCTCTTTCTACACCTCACTTGCTTCTTTCTGCACCCATATTCCCTCTTTCTGTACCTTTCCTAAATGTTTCTGTACCTCTCCTGCCTCTTTTTGTACTTCTCTTCCTTCTTTCTGCACCCCTCCTGCCTGTTTCTGTATCCCTCTTCCCTCTTTGTGTACCTCTCCTACCTCTGTCGCCACCCCTCTTGCCTGTTTTTGCACCTCTGTTGGTTCTTTCTGCACTGCTCTTTCTTCTTTCTGCACCTCTTTTGTATATTTCTGCATCCTTCTTGCCTCTTTCTGCACCCCTCCTCCCTATTTCTTCACCTCTCTTGCCTCTTTTTGCAATTCTCTTGTAAATTTCTGTATCTCTCTTACCGCTTTCAGCACCCCTGTTCCCTCTTTCTGCACCTTTCTTGCCTGTTTCTGCACCTATTTTGCCTCTTTCTGCACTGCTCTTACTTCTTTCTGCACCTCTCATGTAAATTTCTGTATCTCTCTTACCTCTTTCAGCACCCCTGTTCCCTCTTTCTGCACCTTTCTTGCCTGTTTCAGCACCTCTTTTGCCTCTTTCGGCACCTCTGTTGCTTCTTTCTGCACTTCTCTTGCTTCTTGGTGCACTTCCCTTGCTTCTTTCTGTACCACTCTTTCCTCTTTCTGTACCTCTTGTGCCTCTTTGTACACCTCTCCTGACTCTTTCTGCACCTCTCTTGCCTCTGTCTTCAGTTCTCTTGGCTCTTTCTGCACCCCTTTTGCTTTTTTCTGCAGTTTTCTTGCCTCTTTCTGTACCCCTCTTGCCTCTTTCTGCACATCTGTTGGTTCTTTATGCACAGCTCTTGCTTCTTTCTGCACCTCACTTGCTTCTTTCTGCACTTCTCTTGCCTCTTTCTACACACACAGGGCTTCTTTTAAACTGACCTCAGGCCCATCAGTGCACTCATGCAAGTGTGGAAAATGGCTGCTGGCCTCTAGCCTGCCATACTCTATGATATGCTAGAGACTTTGAGGTTGTTTTAATCCCCCTGCCCTATTATGTACTAGGGCCTTACAGGAGAGGCCATGCAATCACAGGGATACCCCAACCCATAGCGTACCCTAGTGTATGTGGGTGTTTTCACTGTATTCTAAGTGACCTTTGACATATACCTGGCTCTGGGCCTGGTTATGCAGAGCCCAAGGTCAGTCAGTTACCACCAGTACCAGTCAGCAAAAAGTTAAGGGGGCAGGTCTCAGGATGACTTTGCAACAAGGCCTCTTTCTGCACCTCTGTTGGTTCTTTCTGCATATCTGTTGCTTCTTTCTGCACCTTTCTTCCTCTTTCTGGACTTCTGTTGCCTCTTTTTGCATGTATCTTGCTTCTTTCAGTGACTTTCTTCCTCTTCCTGCACGTGTCCTGTCTCTGTAGGCATAGTTAGAAATTAGCATTTAAAAAACCTTAGAAATACACTGAAAAAAACTGGTTTCAGGGACGCTATAGTTAGAAATTAGCATTCAAAAAACCTTTGAAATTCACTGAAAAAAACATTGGTTTCAGGGATGTTATAATTAGAAATTAGCATTTAAAAAAATCTTAGAAATTCTCTGAAATAACCACAGGTTTCAGGTACGTTATAGTTAGTTGGACATTTCACTCGTACAAAGCCAGAGAAATTTGGTTGTTATAGTTAGTTGAGCTAACTATAACCCGCGACCTGCAATGCACTGCTGATGACATCACATATTACATCACTCATGATATGGTCAGTGACATCACTGATGACATCACTGATGACATCTCAAATGACATCACTGATGACATCATCCACATGATAATCTGATGCACCTCCTCACTCCCTATATAAGCTTTGATACACCCACTCTAAAATACAGACTACCATTTTCAAAACCAAAGTCACACCAATACCAGTTACTACATACCCACTCACTAATTCCTAGGTCTACACACACATCTACTCATTCACCCATAGAGTCACTCGAACATGCAGTCACTCATCATACAGCACTATCATATGCACTCATATACCTATACAGACACTCACACACAGCCACTCACCCATGGTACTCACACAGCTAGTCAGTCAAGCAAAGAATTATGCACACTCCCATTTACTCACTTTCACAGGTATACACACACCACCTCACCTATTTCTACAGATACTAACACATACTTTCTCTCTTATACAATCACTTTCAGAAGTACACACTCATCCATACAGCCACAAAATAATCATTTATATTCTCTAACACTCACATATACTGCCTTTCAAATATGCAGTTACTCACACATGTACCACTGAGACATCCATTCACTCACCAACACAGCCATACACACACTTATCCACCCATACAGCCCCCCACCGATGCACTCTTGAACCCATACACCCAATGAATCACGCACTCACACATCCATGCAGGGAGTCACACACATCCCACCCACTCAAACAGATACTCAGGCACCCACACAGATACTCAGACAACCAATCAATAACCCATATAGACACTCATGTAGCTACTCACCAACTCACACAGCCACTTACACACCAACTGACAGACTGACACAGACATTCACACAGTTTAGTCACTAACCCATGCATTCAGTAAGACACATTTAATCACTCACTCATATAGCCAGTCACACACCTACTAAATCATCCATTCAGACACGTATAGACCCACTCATTCTTCAATACACATTGGCATATATATATCTCTATATATAAAACATATTTAAACTTTACAGAAACACACAATCACTGGATGGTGTCATGAGTGATGTCACTGACCATGTCAACTAGAACTCATGCACTAACCATGCAATGTTTGTAATCTCGCATATTACATCACTCATGACATGTTCAATAACATCCTTAATGAAATCTGAAAAGGCATCTTCAATAACAACACTGGGCTAGTAGAGTGCGGAATTTCTTCAAACCTTAAATGACTTTACACCAAATCACAAAAACATATGCTTCAGGGAGCAATATTTGGTAATACTGTTCAGCTGTTTTTGCGATATCGCTTTTCAATTTTCCTATGGGAAATTGCATGGAGAAATAGTACTTTGTACCCCCTTAGTTTTCAGCACCCACTTGGTGGATCACCCTAAAACTTTATAGGAAAAAGCTGAGGTGATGAAACTTTTTCAAGGAAAGTTATGTGAAGATGAATCAAACAGCGCCACAGTTATTAGCAAACAAAAAAAATCTATTTTCTATGTAAATGTAGTCCTAACCAAACCCACTAATGACCCGCATTGTGTAATGTATATATATCTGCATATTAATATCGATAGATAGATAGATAGATAGATAGATAGATAGATAGATAGATAGATAGATAGATAGATGGATGGATGGATGGATGGATGGATGGATGGATGGATGGATGGATGGATGGATGGATGGATGGATGGATGGATGGATGGATGGATGGATGGATGGATGGATGGATGGATGGATGGATGGATGGATAGATAGATAGATAGATAGATAGATAGATAGATAGATAGATAGATAGATAGATAGATAGATAGATAGATAGATAGATAGATAGATAGATAGATAGATAGATAGATAGATAGATAGATAGATAGATAGATAGATAGATAGATAGATAGATAGAAAGACCTCTTTCGGCAAACAGAAACATTTTTATTCAGAGTGTTTAGGCAAAGAGCACACGCTGTTTTAAACAATAATTTCAAAGATATCAGTAGAGGTGACAGCAGGGATATCAGTCAATTGTAAATACACATTATAGCCCTGGTTACAAATTCAGGGCTAAATTATATTATCTGTGCCCGCAAAAGTTTGCACAATTAACAGACATATGAGGTGCATGCAAATTTAGGCTCCAGCTCATTCCCCCCCATCCCCGGTAAATTTCAGCTCATCCAAACTGCAGAATATTACAGGAGGGAAAATGCTGGATTAATTTCGAGGCCAGGAGAGTTTGGAGTACAAAGCATAAATTACACATGTAATTCTTTTTAAGGATGCACACTGTAAATATCGCACCCTGGGGTAGCAGCATTTACCTCAGTAATCAAGTTCTGGTGCACTTGCATTTCAGGTCGAGATGGCCATGATTGACCAACGACACCCATTGCCAGAGGTCTGGTGTCTACATTTTGAAGGATGGCCAATGAGACCTGGAAGATTCAGAACAAGACTCAAGCAGCAGGAATAAACTGTGTCGACAACATCACCTGAGGTAGTAGGGTACGTGAGTCTAATCATGTTGAATGTTTCTCTACCATTAAATGATTCCTTTATCAGCAGTGGAATGTATATTTAGGCATGAGAAGAAAGTGAAGGTTGCCAAGTGGCTGTTGGAGAATTGACTAATATAAAATATAAAGTGTCCCCGTCCCCTACAATGATTGTCAATCTCTTCGTTACTACAAGGATGTTGGTCATCATCATATAATGTCTGGTAGAATTTCCTGAACACTTCCCTAATTTCTTCCGAGTCTGAATGCAATTTACCATTTTCATTCCTGATGTCCCTAACAGTCCCATCTGCCGCTATCTGTCTAGTGCGCATGGCGAGAACATGCCCAACTTTTTCATTATATTCATAACACTTCTCCCTTCTGATTGTGTAATATAGTGCCGCCTTTTTCGCCAAATCTTCTTCAGCTTCACTTTTTACTTTCATTAGATCTAAAATATATTGTTCAGCTGGTTCACCTCTAATAACACAGTTATTACGTTGTTCTTCTGCCTCAGCTCTCTCTATCTCCCTTTGTCGAAGCCCTTCTACTTTTCGTTTATAAGCACTATAACTGCATGTTTCACCACGAGCACCCGCCTTAAAAGCATCCCATATAACTCCCACCGGAGCACTCCCTCTGTTATTTTCAAAGAACTCACTAATCCATTTTGACATATGTAATATATAGTCATCGTCTAAAAGAAGCCTTCTTTCAAATGTCCAAACCCGATTAGATCTTATTCCTCCTTCTAATTTCATCGACAATACTAATGGACTTTTGATCGCTGAAAATTCTTGGGAGCCTATCAATCTTGACCCTTGTCATTAGATTATTAGACATCATAAAATAATCTAATCTGACACAAATTTGGTGTGGTGCAGAGTAATATGTAAATCCTTTTTGTTCTGATCTAATTGTGCCCCAAACATCTTGCAGATTATTGTTCTCCAAAAGATCCATAACGGCCTTATGTACTCTTTTCTTCCGTCCTTTATAACTCCTAATCTGTCCTGTTCCCAGTCCCTCTGCCCCGTTGATATTCAGGTCTCCTCCTATAATAAACTGTGGGGGCCAGGCAGCTAACTCGGAATCTAAAAACTGTATTATTTCTGGGTCATCCTGGGTTGAGCAGTAAACCGCCACTAGTGTTGTCCATACACCTTCTATCAAAATCTCCGTCATGGCCCACCTACCCCATTTGTCTGCTAGTTTTTTCTCAGTTAACTGATTTTTACTCGTTGACAGGATAGCTACCCCTCTATTTTTTGCACCTTGTTTGGATCTTGCTATTAAATGAAACCCCAGCTGGTTGAGACAATACTCCTGAGTACTCATTATATGTGTCTCTTGCAGAAAATATAAAATCTACATTCATCTGGCGCAGTCGGATACCTATCTTTTGTCTCTTTTGGACATCATTTAAACCGCATACATTCCACGTTACAAATCTAAGAGACATATCTAGATTTTTCGGGACAATTGGCTACCTGCTCACTTGTATTTCTTACATTATTAAGTTTGCTCTCTGCTGCATCTATTGCACATGTTACACAGTTTTTAGTTTCCATATTCCCTTCCTTACAACCATAATGCTCGTGTACCTGTTTCAGAATGTGCTCTTCATAATCCCAATGTATTTCAATACCATTGTGCCCTACCCTTGTACTTTCCCTCCCCCACCCCAGGAAGCCCTCTCTCAGGGACCCACCCCCCCTACGGGCAAATAGGTCCGTAAGACCTATGTCTGGCCGATGCTTGCCAACAGGATGTCTCACCCTCTTCCCCCTGATTTTCCTAAATCATACATGTTACTCAAAGTGCTCCACCCAAAAAAAAAATCTAATCCCTATCTACCAATTTATAGCTACTAATACCTGTCTAAACAACAATGTATCAACACTTCTAGACATATCTATAAAAACTCAAGAAGCAATACATGTAAATATACAATCTTAACTCAGATTTTCAAAAATCTAGCTCCTACTAACATTTTGCTTTTTCCATAACGTTATTATACTGTCCCCCTTTTTTTCTCTCCACAAAGTCAACAAAATGTATGAAGAGATGGTGGGGAGAGTATCTGAGGTAGAGGCTAGAACGGGGAAACTGGAAGATGATTTCGTTAAAATGCAAGATGCTAGCAGAGATCAAGATAAGACAACGGCTGACATGCTTTGGAAACTAGAGGACTTTGAAAACAGACAAAGGCTGAACAATGTTAGATTAATTGGAATTCAGGAGGGAAAAGAGGGAGGGGACGTGCAGGGGTTTGTCATTGAATTGTTGAAAGGTGCACTACCAGTGCTGGCTTCATGGGATTGGGAACATGAGGTACAAAGAGCGCATCGATTCCCGTTGATGCGGAAAGAGACACATGGGAATTTCCTTCTGCGTGAAGAGATAATCAGTAAGGCAAAGCCTCAATCTAAACGTACCTACAAGGATATTGAATTTTTTGCTCGCCCTGATTTCTGTCATACCACCGTGGAAAGACGGTGGCGGATGAGGCAACTTATTACCCCTTTTCGAAACATAGGGTGTGAGGCTTACCTAATGTTTCCTGCACGCCTAAAAATTGGTCTAAATGGAAATTTTAGAGTTTTTTACTCTGAAATTATGGCGCAGGAATATCTCAGCTCTCTGCGAGAAAACAGAGGTCATCAAAAGGCTCATCATAAGGTCCCTGAGGGTCAAGACTCACAAGCTGTGGCTATTAGAAATATACCCCGTAAGAAATAAAAAAAATTAAAAAAAGACTTAATGTTTCATAGAAATATTTTTCTTCACTTTAAATTTCTCCCATTTAAAAAAAAAAATATTGCATTTTTCAATGATAAATACGGCACAGTGTCTACTGGCCACTGGGAGAAAGAGGAGGAATGCTGTTTGTAATTGTGGCACCTTGATATTGGGAGAAAATTAAAATAAAGACAACTTAACTACTAAGGTAGCTTTGCATTGTAATTTTTCCCAATTTAATTGCATTTGAAAAGATCATTTTGTTCCATTGCTTCAATATTGAGTTGACAAGGACTTCTATTTAAGAGTTAATACCTCAGTGTGTTAGTTTTCACCTCTGTGCCCTTGCTTGGGTCATAAATCTGACTGGGCACAGCTTACTATCAGGCCCTGCATTCTGCAGCCTGGTGATAATAATGATAAATAAACACAGCCTTCCCTTAACAGTAAAAGGAAAATATAGCCCTGAGCTTATTTAAAAAGCTGGGAGCTATTCTGAATGTGTATATGAGCTACTGATAGCTTGTGATTGACTGTTTAAACACCTGCTACATGCTGTAGTGGGCAGAAATAGAATTCAAATAACACTTGAACAGACCAGTGGCTGAAGAGACCTGGCCAAAGCCCCTACATGTATGTAAAATGTGTGTATTTTTTATTAATTTTGATTCCACTAACCTGGAAGAACGGCCAAAGCTGTCAGACTAGATCGAAAGAAGTATTTGCACACTTGCTAAATACTATGCATACAATTATAAATATGTATAAAGTTTCAGTCTGCAAAACAATATACAACCTCTCCTGATAGGGTCTAAAGGATTATCACAGAGCAAATCTTCTACACTCAAGGTTTGTCAGGAGTAACCAACCCTTAAAACATTGCCTACCATACTAATCTGTGAGAGTCAATTCAGCAAAATGCTTGTCTACAGATTTTAACGTCGTGCGATAGCAAATCATCCTTAAAGGCCCATTGACAAAATACGTTTTTTGCTATGAGTAAGTCAGGCCTACTGCCTTTACTGTATCTTTTCATAATACGCAGACCCGACCTGTGGCATTTGACATACATTTGCCCAATGAACCATTTAGTCTTTATCATTGGCTTGTCCTTGTAATCAACTCAAGCCTACTGTATTGAGCATACTGACCATCATGCATGCCGTCATAAAATATGCATATATACAGATCAGACCTATAGGATCTGCCACTACTTTTCTTTTGAATGAGTTAATCAGCCAAATAGACTTTATCATTAGCTTGTCATGATAACAAACTCGGCCTACCATAATAATCCTAACATTTTTTACAAGGCAACCATCAAACATATAGTCATATAATTACAAATATATACAACATTTCATTTCACAAAATAGTATACAACCCCATAAAGAGGGCATTGAAGGATTATAACAGCTCAAATCAAGTACCATGGTTTGTAGGAGGAGATAACCAACATCCAAATCCTTCCTGATTAAGGTAATTTGTGAGATTTCTTGTAACAAAATACTTGTCTGCAGACTTTATAACACTGCATTAATTACCCACTCTTAAAGGCCAACTAGCTTTAGCAAAGGCTTTTAACAATAAGCAGATCAGGTCTACCTCCTTTGTTGTAACTCTTCATAATTAACTGTTCAGAGCTAAGGCATGTGACATAACTTTCCCAATTAACCAATTAACCCTATAGACTATGTCATTGGCTTGTTGCAATAACCAGTATCGGCTCCTCCGCTATGGCAACAGAGCATCGCCCCACTGCTTTTAAGCAGTGCAAAGAATAAGTAGATAATGATAATAACTTTAAGTACTTATCATAATATACTTCCTGATGCTTTGAGGGCGGGCAGGTGGGCAGGGCTGCTCTACTCCTGGAGCAGGTAAGGAGTGGTTTGCCCACTCCTAAATGCACAATGTTAGTTTGATCAGCCCTCTTGGCCGCCAAACTAGTCATGCGCACTTTCCCCGTTCTCCATGTAGGCTGCATTACAGCCTGCAAAGGAGAACAAGCCCAGGCCCCCATTCCCTGGTTGAGCGTCCAACCAGGGCGCTCAAAACTAATCACAACGCTGCATTGCAGTGTTGTGATTGGCCAGTGGGGCCTGGCTGTGCCTCTGTCCGAGATGGAGAAGAGCAGGAGGGGAGACGTGGGATGTGGCGCAACGTAAGTGTATTTTTTTATTTAAAAAAATATATATGTGCGATCCCCCTGCGCGACCCGCCAGCCCTGCACCCACGAGCTATGCTGTCCGCCACTGTCATTAACAAACTGACGGTACTGTGTTGAACATATGCTTTTGCACAATGCAATCATGAGTCATACATAGAATTACAAATACAGACAAAATTACAGTTGCAAATCAATAAACAATTCCTTCTAAGAAGACCTAACAAGATTTATCACAGTACAAAGTTTCCTAACTCTGAATTTGTCTGAGGGTGTAATCAAAGCCTTTGCATATTAGCACTGTAATGATAAAAATCCAGTCGAAAGGACTAATTGGCTAAAACATGCGTAGTTCACGCCTAGTGTCTTTTTTTGTACCTTTTCATAGTAAACATATCAGACCTATGGCACTGACATATTGTCTTACTACCCCCAAACAACTCATGCCTACTATGTTGAGCATCATAATTTCAAGAAGGCAACAACAGCACTCTTTTTCAGTGGAAGCACACACCTTCTCCACATCATATACGGTTGTGAGGGTAATTACCGAGTGGGTGGAGTCAAAGGCAGTGCTCCTCAAAGCTCTATAAGGTGCGGAGACAACTGCGCTCTCGCAGCAAACATAGAGTGGCATATTTACACGCCCCTTGCGCCACTTTTGCGTCACTTTTAACATGGAATAAGTGACGCAAAAGTGGCGCTAAGGGCTTGGAAACAAGCCCCAGAAAGTGTATGTATGTGGGTAGTCTGGCAAGATTAGCTGCCCAGGAACTCTAAAAAATTGAGACATTTTCTTAAAAAGTGGGAATATATTTTGGATGGTTTTTTTTAGAATAAGTCTCCATAACGTCTATCCTGCCAAACCATTTTCGAATTCCATGACAAACAAGGCGCTCTGCCTGTGGTCCTTGTTCGTGTGACTTCCCAGTAGCTTTACAGAAGCTTAAAAGTTTATCTGGAGTCTTTGGCACCAAAGACTCCTGCACGCAGTGTACTGTGAATGTCATTACCCATGCTCCCCCGCGAAACACCCTCCCTCACCACAAGCAGCTCAATGCTTGAAGAAGCGCGCTGCATTTATAAACCGTCTTGGGAGATTTCACGGGACTCCGTAAGGTTTGAGAGATCAACATCTTTAATTCAGAAAAGATATAGCAGTCTCAATCCACTCGACAGGAAAAATGCAGTTATATGTCTTTTTTTTTAAGGCCTTGAAATGTTGAGTTTAAATTCATGCTAAAGTCAAACATCCCACTATCTCTTCAAATATGGTTATGCGAGAATCAATTACTTTTTTTTAAGTAGATGAATGAATTGTAGGTGCGATAACCGCCCGGGTTGAATGTGTTATCAGGCAGCCACCGTGATGATTTCTTGGCAAACAGCCTGCTCTCTATGTATCTTTTTTATGTATTAGATTTTAGTCAGATGTTCTACCCCTCTGCAAATCCCCGAAGGCGGAATGGCATAAGTATTGGGACAACCAATCATAGCGCATGCATATTACCTGTCACTGCGTGTGTGACAAGCAGAGCGCGAGATCTCCGTCTGATACAGAGTAATACAAATGGCTCGTGCCAGATCAATTCTGTGCCTCTACAGCAGCTATCTGGCTGTGATTACACAAAGGGAAATTGCTGGAGGGCGAAGAGATGCCAATAGCAGGCCAGATCTTCAATCAAACTCCATGAATATATATGCACGGCCATGCATTAGGTCTGGTGGGTGCATGCTTCAGCTGAAAAAGAAAATTGGAAAGGATGGCTACTGCGTTTCGGATCCTTCTGCTGAAGTAATTTCTGCACACTTGGAGAAAGATTACATAGATTGCATTGATGTTGAGGAATTTTGCAGCCGGGCAGGTACAATTTCGACCGTCATTTGCACTTATCAGTGCAAAAATGACATTTTCGCCTCCTGACGGATGCAAAATGTTGCTTGTGATCTTGTCAGTCACTGTAATTGTTGTCTTTGCACTGGTTCTGTCTGTGTATGCGACGGTGCACAAACGCGCCACGTGGTCCCAGGTACGGAGAGGTAAATCTGCTATTCTCAGACTCCTCTAATGACAGATGGCAAAGGTATTCTAGATTGGCGCGCCTGGGAAGTGGGCCAACCCTCTAGATGGCCCTATGCCGAGAAATGCGCATATTATTTGATAGAAATTAGAAATAATTTGTAGTTCCTAAATTGACAATTTGAGAGGAGTATGGTGAAAAGCATGCTCCTAAACGTCACTAATGGAAAGGGGCGACCATTCGGTCCCCCCGAACGTATGGTGGAGTACCCCGATCCCCCCGGGAAGCCATTTTGGGCGGGAGGCGAGTCTCGGCTGGTATGCCCGAAGCGGCGTAGCCGGGGCGCGCCTTTTCCCGCCCAAGAGGGGGTTGTCCTAGACACCAACACCGCTAGCCACGCCCTGGAGGCGGATTGGAGGTGGGTACACGCCCGCCCGAAGAAGGATAAAAGGAGCGACAAGCCAAGGAAGCATCCTCTTGTTCCTGTGCTCTGAAGCTGCACCTCCCCGTTGCACGTGAGCTCGAGACGGAACGAAGAGCCATTTTTGAGAATTAATCGTGTGTTTTCTTCTTTCAGTGAGTTCGGGGCTTTTCTGCTTAAGACCTTTGAGGAATATACGTGGACGATGCCTAGCAAGAAGGTCGGAAAGAGGATCGGGACCGATCAGATGCTCCGTATGCTGATGAAAGACATGGCGGATATGAAAAAGCAGATGGCGGTAATGAATGGTGTTGGGGGGCCTAAGAGAGTCATCGGGCCGGCATTGCCGGGAGTAGTCCCTAGCGGGAGAGGCAGAAGGGCCAAGAAGGGAGCGATGGGGGGGGAAGCCCCGGTGCCCGAAGTACCCCCTGCGCACCCGGTCACCCCGATCGAGGCCCCGACTCCGGTCCCAGACGTGGGCCAACCCATTCCTGTGGTAGTCACTCCGGTGAACGGGGAGGATATGCCTCCTGAGCTGGCTGCCCAGTTAGCGGCATGGTTAGGCAAAGAAAACGAGGGGGCCACGGCTGAGGAAGCCAGGGCAATAATGAAGCAGTTGCGGCAATCGAAAGATGCTGCGAAGGCACCGTCTCCATTTGTTTCCCCGCAGGCTCCCGTGGAACAACCAGTGTCGGGCGTTGGTTCGGCAGGAACTACGGTCACAGTGGCCGGTTCAGGTAAGCAGCCATTGCCGATTGCGGGGGAGGGATCGGTACCTTCAAGGAGGGAAAAAGTTGTTCAGCATATCCCGATTGATGTAAAAGAAAGGATATGGTCTGATAAATATGTGAACATGTTTTCCTTGTTGACCGATCATTATGAGATTGAGCATGTAAAAAATCAAAAAGAGTTTCTGCATCCTAGTGTATGGCGCGCCAAGATGGCCGCTTTCAGGGTGGATGAGTCGATCGACAATTGGGGCAGAGCGTTTGGAATGTTCATTGCAATTATGGGGGAACGTAGACCCGAATTGTTGGTGGGATTAGCCGTGTATCAGACACGTATCATGGAATTTTTTGGGACATATGGTGGCAATCAATGGTTGTATTACGATAGCATATTTCGTAAGTCCAAGGAGCACGACTCATCCCTGACGTGGGATTGTTTCGACTCCATTTCCTGGCAGAAAATGGAGAAGTCAGGCTCGGCGAAGTTGCCATCTTTAGGGGGGGGTATGGTCGAGTATGCCCGCCATTCGTCTGGGACGCCCTTTCGGGCGGGATCGAGCAACGATCAGCACACAAAGAATAATGGCAACTCAGGTAAAAAAGGGGTCTGCTGGAGCTTTAACAGAGGTAAATGTACTAGGCCGCAGGGATCTTGCAGGTTTAGGCATGAATGTACTGGGTGCGGGCAGTCCTCTCACCCTGAGACCATGTGCAGAGCCAAAAATGGTGATCCGGGAAGTAGAGGGGGCGCCAAACAGGTCTGAAATAGTCCGAGGGGCGCCTCTCCCTACCCCGATTGATATCATGGCAATGATTCCTTGGTTGAACGAATATCCGGATCATATCTCCGCTGGGGTGTTGCGAGATGGTTTTTCATATGGTTTCCGCATCCCGGCGGGGGATTTTCAGGGTAAAGCACAATACAGGAACCAACTGTCGGTTCTGCAGAATACGGCGGTGGTACAAGCTAAGATTGGGAAGGAGGTGACCCGAGGTCGGGTTGCCGGCCCATTTGACATGCCGCCTGTTGCTAATTTTGTTTGTTCGCCTCTGGGAGTGGTCCCCAAAAAGGACCCAGGGGAATTCAGGTTGATACATAATTTGTCAGCCCCAAGGGGTCTTTCGGTGAACGACGCGATTGACCCGGGAGTTTGTTCGGTGCGGTACGCATCTTTTGATGAGGCTGTCGCCATGTTGAATCGCCTGGGGCCCGGAGCGCTGATGGCCAAGTCGGACATTGAGTCGGCGTTCCGGTTGCTCCCGGTACACCCAGATGATCAGCGTCTCCTTGGTTTCATGTTTCAGGGACGTTATTACATGGATAAATGTATGCCAATGGGTTGCTCCATTTCTTGTGCGTATTTTGAAAAATTCAGTAGTTTTTTACAATGGGCGTTCACAAGAACAACAGGGTTTACACATGTTATGCATTATCTTGATGATTTTCTATTTCTGGGGGCAGCCGGGGACACGGAATGTGCACAGGCTTTGAATGAATTTTGTAATCTCATGACCCGCTTTGGCGTGCCATTGGCACCAGGTAAGACAGTGGGCCCGGCTACTTCGCTCGAGTTTCTTGGAATAGAGCTCGACTCCGAAGAGGGGTGCTTCCGTTTGCCTAAGGAAAAGGTAACGAAGTTTAAGACATCACTTGAAACATATATTGGTGAGACGAAGGTAAATTTGCATCAGTTGCAGCAAGCTGTGGGTCAGCTGAACTTTGCCCTTAGAGTAATACCGATGGCTCGCCCCTTCTCCCGCTCTATTGCTCAAGCCATGGTCGGCCTTAAAGAAGGACACCACCGCACAAGGCTCTCGGCAGAGGTCCGCCAGGACATGCGCATATGGTTGACATTCCTGGCGGATTTCAACGGTCGTGTCGTGTGGACCAAACCAGCGGTCTCCTCCGTGGAGCTGGGGTTGTGGACGGACTCGGCAGGGAGCGTGGGTTTTGGCGCCATCCTGGGTAATCATTGGTCGGCACGAACCTGGCCGCCATGGTGGCACGAGAATGGGCTGACGGGTAACATTGGGTTTCTCGAACTGTTCCCTATCCTGGTGGCCTTGAAAACATGGCCTGAGGATTTTCGTGAGCGCTCTGTGGTTTTCTGGTCTGATAATATGACCGTGGTTGAGTGTATCAATAGTCAGGCAGCACGCTGCAAATGGATCTTGAGACTGTTGAAGGAAATTGTCCTGCTGTGTATGAGACTAAACGTCCACTTTAGGGCGAGACATGTGCCAGGGGTGTTAAATCAGGCAGCTGATGCACTTTCTCGTTCCCGTATGCAGGCCTTCTGGGGTTTTCTGCCCTCAGCGGACCCGGTGGCGGCACCATTTCCCGAAGCTCTCTGGTCTCTCGGTGCCCCGGACTACAAGACCTCGTGGGAGAGAGTTTAGCACCCAGGACAAGGAAGGCTTATGAAGGGGCGTTCCGTTCTTATTTGTCCTTTTTGGGTTCAGCTAGGGGGGAGCTGTGGGGCCAAGAAGAGTATGTCCTGAACTTTTTGTTATCATTACATCAGGCAGGCAAATCAGTGGCTACGGCCAATAGGCACCGGGCCGCCATTTCTTTCATGGCACGGGCCCATGGCATACAGGATCCCACGGCGTCTTTCTTGGTGCAGAAGGCGCTGCGTGAGTGGCAATGCCGTGAGGGTTGCAGAGTGGATGAAAGACATCCGATAGGTCTTGAAAGGTTGGCCCTGTTACTGTCCGTACTCCCTGCAACATGTTCGTCTCAATCAGAGACAGTGCTATTCCGGGCCGCTTTTGCATTAGCATTCCATGGGGCTATGCGGGTAAGCGAGCTGGTGGCGAGGAACAAGCAGGATACGGGGGGAGGTCTGTGCCGTGAGCACATCCAAATTAAGGGGGAGACAATGGTAGTCTCATTTGTCAGGTCCAAGACCGATCAGAAAGCGATCGGGGACAGTGTAGTGGTTCAGCGGATTCCGGGATCTCCCATGTGCCCGGTAGCATGCGTTGAGGAGTATTTGGCGGAGAGGGCGGCATCATGGGAGGGAAGCTTGCTGAGGCACGCCGACGCCACCCCGCTGACTAGGTTTCAGTTTCAGCGGGTGCTAACGATGGCGATCGCAGCGGCGGGCTTGAACCCGTGCGAGTTTGGGACTCATTCCTTCAGGATAGGGGGTGCTACAGAGGCTACAGCCAGGGGTCTGAGTGTGGAAAAAGTGAAACAGTTGGGGCGTTGGTCCTCGAATTGTTATAAAAGGTATGTGCGGTTGCACATGTTGTGAAGCCTATGTCTTGTACTCACGCTTCTTGTTTCTGTTTGGTTTACAGTGTCGCGAGCTTACGAAGCGGGGCGGACTGTGCAGTCGACCCGACACCTGGGAACCAGCGGTCAAAGATCACCGGCTGAGGAAAGAGTGGTGTGGGTCGTGGGCCACTCATACGTGAGGCGTGCCGCAGATGTATTCAAAGCAGGTGACATGATTCACATGGCTGGGGAATACGGGTACAGGGTGACCTTCTACGGAAGGGGCGGGCTCTGTATTGACCAGTTTCAAAGTTTTATCGAGGGTTTGTTAGGGCGGACAAGGTCACTGCCATCTATAATCATAGTGCATCTTGGGGGCAATGATTTGGTGACCACTGGTAGACGAATACTTCTCGAGTTGATACTATCCACAGTGAGTTGGTTGGCGAGAAGGGTTCCAGGGTGCACGATTGCATGGTCACATATGATTCCACGAAAAGTGTGGCGGGGGGCTATTTCGGTGGCTGCTGTAAATCATTCAGTGAAGAAGGTGAATAACAAGCTTGGTAGATTGTTCCGTACTAGTACATTGCATTCTATTCCGCATGGGTGTATCAGGGGGGACCAAATGTATCTAGAGGATGGAGTTCATTTGTCCCGGGTGGGGAATTCTTTACTCATAGGAGACTTCGTAGCTTGGTTAAAGAGTTTGCAGCCATGACCTTTAAGTAGGAGTTTTTGTGGGGGGTCCGGATAGCCGGTCAACTATCCGGCCTGTGGCGGTAAGGTCATGATCGGTGAGCAGGAATTAGAAGATCCCTAGAGGTAGGGCGTCACCCATTATGGATGGGAGCGCCCGGGGGGAGGCGGCCATTGGCCCCTCAAACGGGGAGGCGGTCCCCTCTAAGGATGGGGACGCCGAAAGGGAAGGCGGCCATAGGCCCCTCCCTGGGGAGGAGGGGCTAGGGCCCCTCCTGGGAATTTCCCGGGGCCAGGACATCTGCGACGGCAGATGTGGTAAGTTGTGTGGGGTGGGAGGGGGGTCTACGCTACCTTCTAGACACCTCACACGAGTCCTCGGACGACCACTTAAGATGGCGTCGAGTTATCGAGGGGCCCCCGCTAAGACAAGGGAAATTGGAAGTTGGCACAGAGGTACAGTCCTCTGTGCGACCGCCCCTCACAAGTGAGGGGGGGAGTTCTGGTAGTGGGGATCTGACACCGGTTACGACCTTGCCGTTGGCCCGTAAATGTTAGGATGTACAATTTCAAAGTTTGAGTAATGCATTTGCAGGATGTTTAGTATCGGCTAGGAGAACCTTTGTATTAGAGATGTGTTAAGGTCAGCCAAGAACATCGTAATGTGTAAATGAAATTGTACATGATATGAAACTGTTATTTTTAACGTTTTTAATTTTGTTTCATATTTTAATAAATACGGCCGGGAGGGTAACTCCCTCCCGCCTTCCACAAGTTCAGAACTGTTTCCGTCTTCCCATCCTTGGGGATTGTGTTGAGAGGGGGTGGCGGGTATCTCAGCCGTATGGAAAGGGGCGACCATTCGGTCCCCCCGAACGTATGGTGGAGTACCCCGATCCCCCCGGGACGCCATTTTGGGCGGGAGGCGAGTCTCGGCTGGTATGCCCGAAGCAGCGTAGCCGGGGCGCGCCTTTTCCCGCCCAAGAGGGGGTTGTCCTAGACACCAACACCGCTAGCCACGCCCTGGAGGCGGATTGGAGGTGGGTACACGCCCGCCCGAAGAAGGATAAAAGGAGCGACAAGCCAAGGAAGCATCCTCTTGTTCCTGTGCTCTGAAGCTGCACCTCCCCGTTGCACGTGAGCTCGAGACGGAACAAAGAGCCATTTTTGACCCACCCACCAGCCCCTGATGACAGCGATTTGTGGAATAAAGTCGAATGTCATGATATTGTTTTTCTTACAGGTTGTTTTGAATAAAGTTGGTAATTTGGTGTGTAATGGTGGGGGCGGAGCTTGCTGGCGTCCATGAAAGACGTGTGAGAGCTGAGCTCCTCGCCTGAGCCCCTTTAATATTCGACAAAGATATCCTTTTGACGCCTTGCTGGCCCTAGCAGGGGCAGATTTCGCTTCTACGATCCCCAGAGCTAGCGGGGGCACCTTCCCGGATCGAAATCGGTGGTGGCATCGGTCAACGGACCGGCGGAGTTTGGCGTGGCGGACCAGGCCGCAATCCGCGGACTATCCTTGGAGTTGCCCGACCTACGTAACGCTACGTGCGGCGTGGAGTCCCTGTGAGGTCCCGGGCTGCCGGACTGCCTCCTATCCTGTGGTTCTCCTGGACTGGTTTGCACTGGTGTTTTGGTCTTTGGACTCTGTCGCGCAGCTCCTACGAGTGTGTCAACTGTGTCTTAGCAGCGGAGGCCTGGGGCACTCCGGAGAGGCCCGGGAGCCCAGCGGCGGGAAATTGCGCCCTACGGACGCCGGCTGGCGGGTGTCATTTCTACTTCGGCCTGCTTGAGGGCTGGAAGGGCACTGGTGCCGGGACACGTTTTTGGACTGTGCTGGCGCTTTTTGGCAACCTGCGGTGAGACCTGCACTGTGGTGAGTGACTGGGGGTTGAGAACGTCCCCCTGGCCTCGCCCGTAACACGCGGCCCGCGGCCGCCATTTTGACCTCCAATCTTTGCTACGCACCGGACTGATTAATGGAGTTCGCTTCCCCGGCGCCCCCCCTGCATTGTGCCGGTGTTTGCTCTCTGACTCTTCCGCATTGTGAGCAACGCCATGGGAAAGGGCGACAGAAACCAGCCGAAGCTCACGTTCGAGCAACGGAAGCCGAGGGGCACGGAGGGGGCTCCTCCGGAGACCTCGTCGCAGGCGGCTGATAGCTCGCTTTGCGCGGACATTCGCGAAATGCTCTGTACCATGGAAAAGGGCTTGCAGGAGAGTATGTCTGCGATTGGCACAAAAATTGACGCTTTATCCTTCAGAATGGACCGGATGTCAGAGAGAGTGGACAAGCATGCTGAGAGGTTGGATATGGCGGAGCGTAGGCTGACGGAAGCGGAGGAAGCCCAGACGGAGTGGGATAAGGACCGTAAGCAGTTCGGTCGCCTGCTCCAGGTCATACAAGACAAAACGGAGGACTTGGAGGCTCGTTCACGGCGCTCCAACGTCCGCATCACAGGGGTGGCGGAATCCACCAACACTGGCAAGATGGAACTGTTGGTTGAGAAGTTGCTTCACACGCTGTTGGGGGAGGACGTCTTCTCCCCCATGTTTATCGTCGAGAGGGCCCATCGCACTCTGGGTCCCAAACCGCAGCCTGGCCTCCCACTGCGGCCAATCATTGCCAAACTTTTGAATTACAGGGACCGCGATTTGGCACTACGGCTGGCGAGGGAGAAAGGGGAACTACAGTTTGAAGGCATGAACATTTCCCTCTATCCTGACTTCACGGCGAGAGTCCAAGAGGAACGGAAGCGCTTCGCCCCCTATAAGAAGCAGATGAGAGATATGGGGCTGGACTATGCCATGTTGTACCCGGCGAGACTCCGGATCAACAAACAGGGGCACTCGCACTTTTTCACCGACCCAGCGGACCTGAAAAAATCGATTAAGGAATGGGCCAAGGAACAGCGCAATAGCCCGAGGGGTCAACGTACAGACGAGGAGGAGGCTGCGTCTCTGGATGGTCAGGGGTGATTTGTCCTTCGCCCCAGAGCCAGGTTTGGTTGAGTCATCGTGAGTGATTGTGTTGCACTACAAAGCCCGATGTGCCTTGTCTTTGCTTGTCCGGACCACGGTTGATGGGCCCGGAGTAGTGCTACTGAGTTGGGTGCTTGCTGACATTTACTGCTGTATTTCTGGTTTTGGGGGGGTGCTACCCGCAGAACATTGGGACTGGTTATCCACCACTCTGCTTACTTTCCTGCTGGGGCTGGGGCGGGGTGCCGAAGCAATGGGGGTGGGGCGGGGAGCTACGGTTGTACCTGGTCCTTGTCTGAGCGTATTGTTGTCTGGCTGGGAACCTCTGCCCCTGCGCTTTCGGCTTTTGACTCTCTAGAGGGTCTTGGGTTTGTAGTGGGTTGTATCGGGTGGGTTCGGGGTGGGTAGTGCCATGCTCTGTCTGACCGGGTTGGGGTTGGTCGGCTGTGGGTGGGTAGTTGTTTGCTATGTTCTTATGCTGCTGCTAATATGGTGTGTGGGGTTCGGGGTCTGTTGGGAGGGGGGTCTGTTTATGCCGACTACTGCAATGTGTCTGCTGCATCGTCTGCTCTGCCCTACTGTTTTCTCTAGTCTGCAATGTCGACCGCTGAGACTCTAGGACCAGAGAGCGCCCTGGGCTCTCTGCGATTACTGTCATGGAACGTGAGAGGGCTTAATGATTTCCGTAAACTCAGGAAGGTCTTGGCGTACTTGCAGCGCCACCGGATTGACCTCGCTTTGCTGCAGGAAACACATCTGCCACTGTCCAGTCCTATGTTGCAGATGAGGGGTCTTGGTTCCGCTTGTGTTGCTGCAGGGTTCACCACGCATGCTAGGGGGGTGATCACCTGGGCTAATCCCAAATCCCGACTGTCGCTAAAGCGGGTGGCGGTAGACCCTGAGGGGCGGTATGTGATTGCACGATGTGTGGGGAAGGGACATGATCTATTGCTGGTGAATGTGTATGGCCCCAACTATGATTCCCCAGAATTCTATGCCTTCCTGGCAGACAGCTGTAGGCAGTTTGTGGGCTCTAGAATGCTGTGGGGGGGGGACTTTAACTTAGTGCTGAACCCAGAACTAGACAGATCGGCGGGCCCCACTAGATCCCCGGCTGCTTCGGCATTGCTTCTATTGTCGGAATGTGTGAAGCTTGACTTGCTGGATGTGTGGCGTCATAGACACTCAGGGCGGGGTGGGTTCACCCATTACTCGGCCTACCATAACCTCCATACACGTATAGATTACTGGTTTGTTTCCCGCTCCCTGCTTGATGCGGTGAAGGGGTGTACGGTGCTGCCTCGCACACTGTCTGACCACTCGCCACTACTCTTGCTACTGGTTGCTCCTCCTAGGAGGATTCCCCCGTTTACCTGGAGGTTCCCCCCGTATTCCCTCCTAGATGAAGTTTTCAGAGGGGAACTAGCCGAAGACATAGAGACCTATTTCTCAACAAATGTGGGATCGGTGGATAGCGTACAGGTGCTTTGGGATGCGTTTAAGGTGTACATCAGGGGGATGACTATGGCAAAACACTCTGGGGTGCTCAAGGCTATTAGGCGCCGGCTGCAACTCCTTGAAACACAACTCTCCGATCTGGAACGGCAGGCGGGAGTCTCGGATGCTGCCACAGACGCAGACAAACTTAAGTCTTTGCTAGAGGAATTTCAAGAGGAGGCGGATAGGGAAATTAAACATATGGGTAAATATGCCACGGCGCGCGCGTATGGGGAACGGGAGCGACCTGGTGCTCTCCTGGCCAAACTGATGCGCAACAACAGGCCCCCATTGGTGGTTGAGGAATTAGTGACTGCCACTGGGGAAGTGGTGGCGGAGGAGCAGGACATACTAGCGGAATTTCACTCTTACTATACGGCACTCTACTCTTCGAGGGATAGCCACCTTGAGGAGGAAATCGACGACTATTTAAGTTACATCCAAATGCCCTTCTTAGCCGACTGGCAGAGGGAGTTTCTTATGGCCCCAATCCAAAAGGAGGAGATAACGGAGGCACTGGAGGGCATGAAGTCTGGTAGTGCTCCTGGAGCGGATGGCCTCACGGTGGCGTTTTACAAGGCCTTTCAGGACAAACTCGTCCCGTATTTGATGCTTCTGTTCGATGACATTTGTCAACAGGGCAGCATGTCGAAATCCATGAGAGAGGCGCTACTTATTACCATCCTGAACCCGGGTAAACCCCCTAATCAGTGTGGCTCTTACCGACCACTGTCGCTGATCAATGTGGACGCGAAACTGTATGCAAAGGTACTTGCGACCCGTTTGGCGCTCCTGGTCCCGGACCTGGTTGCCCCAGAGCAGGCTGGGTTTGTCCCCTCACGCAATCTCACTTATAATATCCGCACGGTATTGGGCACAATACAACACGTCAAGCAGGAGAATAAGGCGGTAGCCATCTTCTTAGACATGGAGAAGGCCTTCGACTCTGTTGAGTGGTCGTTCATGCTGAGGGTCCTGCGTAAGTTTGGACTCGGTGAACCGTTTCTACAAATGTTGGGAGCTCTATATTACAAGCCCACTGCGAGATTGAAGATAGGGAACTTAGTGACTGCTCCTATCGAGATTGGAAGGGGCACCCGTCAGGGCTGTCCCCTGTCTCCGCTGTTGTACGCCATGGTGGCGGAACCCCTCGCCTGCGCTATACGAGAGTATCATCGGTTCGAAGGGATAAACTTTCCGACGTACCAGATTGGTATCTCAACTTACGCGGATGACACTCTGCTATATGTCCGTGACCCGGAGACAAACCTCTCTGCGGTGCTGCGGGAAGTGGTAAGATTTGGGGCCTTATCGGGCCTTCGGGTCAACAGGAACAAGTCGGTGGCGTTGCCCTTGACTCCGGTGACACTCCCATTTGACTCGGAGTACCCATTGCAGTGGACCACAGACTCCATCCGCTATCTGGGGATACGCATACATACGGACCCGGAGGTCCTGATACGAGAGAACTATGGGGTCGCCTATTCCAAACTGGTAGATGATGTCGAAGTGTGGTGCAGACTCCCGCTTTCTCTCATGGGCAGGATAGCGCTCATGAAGATGGTAGTGCTCCCCAGATTTCTTTTTTTATTTACGAATATACCGGTGGTCCTCTCCAAAGTTTTTTTCCGGCAACTTACTCAGACGCTCGTCCGCCTTGCGTGGGGGGGTAAGCAGCCGAGGGTGCAGTGGCAAACGCTCATGCTTCCGTATGAGCAAGGGGGCCTTGGGGCTCCAGACCTGGAGCGGTACTATAGGATCGCTCAGGGAGCACATCTTCACTCATGGATTCATGGGGATCCTGGCATCCCTCATGTGAAACTGGAACGACTCTTTGCAGACCCCATCCGATCGGAGGGTCGGCAATCTGGATTCTATTGCAGCCACGAACCATGCTTGGCATGCACTGGTTGGCTCCCGAGAGAGTGCGCTGCTGTACTCACCCTTGCTCCGTGTGGAGTGGGCAGTCTGGTTGGCCCCGCTGACGGAGAAGGGCGTCCTGAAGGCGCTACGTGAATTGGGTATTGTCACCGTGGGAGATCTCTTTTTAAACGGCACCCTGAAGACGTTGCAGCAGGTCCTTCAATCCTGCCCTGGGGCAACGCTGTTACATAGCTTTCAATATCATAGGGTTCGTAGAGCGGCGCTGGCCACATTGGGCCCGGAGTTGGCTGAACCGCAGGAAGTGCCGGAGCTCACGTATGTAATCAAGACCCCCTCTTCTCGCAAACTGATAATGGCTCTCAGGACGCTGGGTGATAGACATCGGCAGTGCCCCCCCTCCAAGGCCCGATTGGCCTGGCAAGCTGACCTCCAAACTCCTATCTCAGACGAAATGTGGCGCTATTGCTCAACCAACACTAGAAAGATCTCGCTCAACAATCGGCACCGCCTGATACACTTTAAATTCCTGCAGCGTGTCTACTACACGCCCGAAAGGCTGCATAGGTATGGACTGAGGGAGTCGGCGGAATGTGAGCGTTGCCACTTTCACACGGCAGACTTTCTCCATATGGCCTGGACTTGTCCCACTATTCATAAGTACTGGGTAGAGGTCTTTGCGGATCTCAGCACTATTTTAGGTGAGGAGATTTTGCCCGGCCCGGCGCTCGCATTGCTCGGCTTTTCCAAACCGCTGCCGGTGGCACTGCGGTGGCTTGCAGACATGGCGTTACTGATGGCAAAGCGCCTGGTTGCCCTGTGTTGGATGCGGGGGCCAGTTCCCACGAAGAAGCGTTGGGAGGCGGACTTACTTTACTGTTGCACGCAATCAGAGGTGTATAGTGAACTACTTCCTCCGAAGAGTCGCCCCAAGAACTTCTGGGGGTTGTTTAGGGCGTTTCAGAGCGCGCAAGGGGATGGTGAGTCAGATCCTGAAGGAGTGGAGTTGGATGTGCTGCAGGAGGATGGGGTTGCGGCGGCTGAGGATGAGGAGAGTGGTAGTTGAAGGCTTAAGTGTTGTGAGTGTGCAGTGGTTCGTGCCTGGCCTTAACGGTGCTATGCATTGGAGGGGTGCTCGGGACGGCTGTCCTGGTTGTAGGTAGACGCTACCCTCACTGAACTTTGTTTCGCCCTCGTGGGCATGTGAGTCGACGCCCATGGCCCTATTGAGGGGTTTGTGGAAGTGGTGAATGGTGGGAGCGGGCGAGTGGACACAGGTTTAGGTAGTCTGGCTAGTTTTTGGGGTGGGTGGGCTTATGTTTGAATGGGGGTTTTGGTTCCTGTATACACCTTTTCCTGGTTTCCCTCTTGAGAAACTCCATCCCTGGGTCTTCATGCATTTACTACTGTGTGTCTGCACTGGTCGTATCGTCCTGGCACACTGACCTGCGCTTGGAACTGGCACCGCCGGCGCTGCCGGGTGGGCTTTCCTTGGACATATTGAGGTCAATCATCTCCTGCTTCCATGGACCGGTGCTACTGCACACTTCTTCTACACCTGCAGTTACGCCGCCAGGCCTCCGGGCTGTTGGTATCATGGCTGTGTGTTTTACCTTTACCAAGGGATTTGAGAGTGACCTTTTGCTGCCGCCGGCCAATGGGTTGTAGGCGATGATGGCTGTGTGTATGACTCGAAGGTGTAATAAAGTACAAATTTAATAAAAAAAAAAAAAAAAAATTTGGTGTGTAATAAAGTTGATAATTTTTTTCTTCCTTTTCAGCATGTTTATTCAGTAAAGTAGTTGCACCGGATGCTCGGTAGAGATTATACTTCAATTCGCTTAAGTATAAATTGTTTTTCTCCATTTTAGTCTTAGATTGTCGTATTTATTTTGGTCGGGCGGTAAGGTCATGATCGGTGAGCAGGAATTAGAAGATCCCTAGAGGTAGGGCGTCACCCATTATGGATGGGAGCACCCGGGGGGAGGCGGCCATTGGCCCCTCAAACGGGGAGGCGGTCCCCTCTAAGGATGGGGACGCCGAAAGGGAAGGCGGCCATAGGCCCCTCCCTGGGGAGGAGGGGCTAGGGCCCCTCCTGGGAATTTCCCGGGGCCAGGACATCTGCGACGGCAGATGTGGTAAGTTGTGTGGGGTGGGAGGGGGGTCTACGCTACCTTCTAGACACCTCACACGAGTCCTCGGACGACCACTTAAGATGGCGTCAAGTTATCGAGGGGCCCCCGCTAAGACAAGGGAAATTGGAAGTTGGCACAGAGGTACAGTCCTCTGTGCGACCGCCCCTCACAAGTGAGGGGGGGAGTTCTGGTAGTGGGGATCTGACACCGGTTACGACCTTGCCGTTGGCCCGTAAATGTTAGGATTTACAATTTCAAAGTTTGAGTAATGCATTTGCAGGATGTTTAGTATCGGCTAGGAGAACCTTTGTATTAGAGATGTGTTAAGGTCAGCCAAGAACATCGTAATGTGTAAATGAAATTGTACATGATATGAAACTGTTATTTTTAACGTTTTTAATTTTGTTTCATATTTTAATAAATACGGCCGGGAGGGTAACTCCCTCCCGCCTTCCACAAGTTCAGAACTGTTTCCGTCTTCCCATCCTTGGGGATTGTGTTGAGAGGGGGTGGCGGGTATCTCAGCCATATGTTTACTCACCTTTTTAAGCAGTTTCCAATTAATACCTACAGAGCCTTTGACACCCGGGGACTTTGTTTCACTGCCTCTGGTCTGTAACTCAAATTCATCTGTGTAAAACGCAATGCTGTAATCCTCGTGTTACTGAAGGCTACTAGATAGTTCCTTATCTGATCTAGAGACACGTTCAGAAGGTCAGACCCCCACTGTGATAATAGCTGAGGCCGAATGAAGCAGGCCCGTACTACATTGCCACCAAATCTGAGGGTTTATTGGGGTGGGACGGTTATGGTCGCACAGTGATCTCAGGTGCACCTTGATGAATGGATTCACACAGGGACACACGCATTCTCGTGACAAGGTAAGTTGTGCCCTCATGCCTTGTGTGACTCTTTGTTGCTTGTGATTATTACCTCGTCTGCACGTCGACATGATGTTTCCCATGTTTGGTTGGTGTTCACCAGCGTGGTCGGGCTATGGTCGCTATTTCATACACCTACAGTATGCCACATCAATAACTGATGATGACTACCAGGGAGCGAGTCGGGGGTACACGCGGGTGGATGGCGTCCACCCACTTTCTTCACAGGGTGAACGCCGTCCACCCTGCCAAGAAGTTGGGCCCCACTGATAAAGATGCTGAATTCATCCCGGTGTAATTTCCAAACATCGGGACACTTTCAGCAGCACCTGCAGGTTATCTGCTTTCGGTAACAACAATGTGAAGGCGGGGACGGGACTGGGCTCCCTTATTTCTGACTCCTGCTGGGCCCATAACAAAGGTCGAATTTGAGGGGTCATCAGGCCTCCTTTTGTTCGAGTCTTCTGGTTGGCAGCCGCCAGGAGCCTCACACCTAGAAGCAAATGCAGCAGTGGGGAAACAAAGGCTCACACCTTGTTAGCTCTTCACCCATACTTAAGAGCCAGCCTTTCACTTTGTTCAGGCTCTGTTTAGGAGATATGCATGCACTGTAAGAATGTCAGATGTGTTGGTCTTTCCCCGTATTTGCACAAAATGAATAGCATTTATATAGCGCTTACTTCCCCTGAGGAGGCGTTGTAATAATTTAAATATCACTATTTTTTCTTTAAAGCACTATGGGTAGAGGAAGTTTTACGCTGACAAAAGGCAACATTGGTTTAGATGAAGCTTACAAAAGTGTGAATCTTCTGCCTAAATCAAAAGGGTTTGCAAGTATACTCGAAATGTGCTCAAATGTACTGATGATAGACATGCTAAACATATATTTGAGCAAAGGTCCTGAGCATAATTAGAGATATAAGCAATGTTTTATATAGAGCACAATAGCGATGTCACACACTGTGATGTCATGCGCCGCGATGTCACACACTGTGATGTCATGCGCCGTGATGCCACTTGCATACTGATTAATTAGGTTATTCCCCCACTTCTATTTTTTAGGACTTGTGCCCTGATGACTACTGTTGCCATACTCAAATAAACTAATGGTGGGAGGTAGCTAATTATGGTCAAATTGAACAGTACTTTTTAAAATAGTTTGTGATACTGGGGAAAAATGATTTAGAGGCTTTTGTACAATTCCTCATTTTTTTCAAATGCATGGCATTGCTGGGATGTTACAACCATCCTGGTAAAAGACCCTTGTAACAAAGCAGTTGGTGTTTGGTTTCCTGCATCACCACATAGATTACTCAATTACCTTTTCCTTCCACGACCACCTTTCTTCTTTTTCTTCCCACCTACTTTCTTATATGTCTCACTCTCTTCATCACTCTTTCTATACCCACTGTGCCCCCTCCCATTATCTATATTTTTCAGATTTACTCAAATCCTCCACTCCTGCCTATTCCCTGTATGTGTAATTACACTCTTGTGCTTCCAAAGTCTTTCTAAACCCTTGTACGTCTACCATTACCTCTGACCCTACCTATATGTTAGTATTGATACACCTACATCTATTTAGCACTTTTACCCCTGTTTAAATGCCAGTGACTCTACCCATACCCTAGTTTCTCTACACTCGGTTTATACCAAAATACCTCTATATATACTAGTATATGAATATCTTTACATTTTCTTACATCTATATTAAAGTAGCTCAACCTCTGCCCGTATGTAGTATTCTTAATACACTGTATCTTTAACTTCTTAGTTCTTTTCTCTGTACATTCCTTTTAGAGTGTTATGTATTGTAAATGTAAATGTACATGTATTTATATAGCGCAAATCACCGACCCGGTATCTAAGCGCTTGCTTAGGGAACCCGTCCTGGTATTCCCCTGTGAAATAACCCCGGCAGGGTATCCACAAGGTGAAAGCCAGGCATCCCACTGCGAGGGGCCGTTGTGGAGATTAAGCAAGCTATTGCCCAGAGTCGCAGAGTGTGAACCCGTGAGTCGAGTAGGCACCAGAGCGAGAATTATCGAGTCCGTGGAATTTTGAGCCCAAGACCCGCTGAGGCGGGGAATTGAACCCTGGTCCAGGGCCGTTCTCAGCTTCCGGGTCTGCCGCCTCTAACCCCTGAGCCTCCCCTCTCCACTGATTGTATATTCTGTTCCTCTACGTCAGATTTCTGTTGGTGTTTCCTGCATTGACAACCTCTGTCATGGGCTCCCTTTATGGATACTTAATATTGGAATTAAATACAGATATACAAATTTACTTCTTCGGATTCCTTGGACATTCTTTTTATCTTTTACTTCCCCACTACAATTTGGTACCAGGAGAGGGGTACGGTTTTTATTCGATTTCCGATTTATTTTCTAGAATACAGAAGATACATTCTTCGTGATACTTGGAGCCCACAGACAACTTCGTCTCGACCATCTAGGAGAATTTATTTCACTCCGGAAGTTGGGTCAGACATGTTTATTCCTTGGAACTGTTCAATCATCTTTGGTAACCGCTGTACGCAAGCGACATTTGAAAAGACTGTACACGAGCGGCATTTGAAAAGATAATTCTCTACTCACGCGTCTTGTCTCCTCCATTCTATCGGTGACGCTCCTCTGCCGCGTAGACTTGTGGGATCAAAGGTTCGTCACTCGATGCGCTAAGCATTCTGGGATTGACGTATTGACGTCATACGTTCATCCGCCATTTTGGAATTTGCGAACTCCGATATTTTGCATTACGGTGATTCGCACACCAATCGTTTTGGTTTTAAAACAGGTCATACTTTGATTTCAGTGCGACTTCTCAAAATATTTGTATCTCTACACCAAATTAACGGGAAAATTACTTCACACTTCCAGGCTACTATTTGTAAATCTTATTTAATTTTATTATTATTATTTTTTTTGTGTGTGTATTTATTTTATTTATTTTGATCTTTATACATGGCTACTCCTCAAGGTGTCATACAGCCATCACCGTTTCCTACAAAAAGCTGGCAAACCAGAACTAAAGTGGTCTGAATAGATAAAAGATTTTGAAAATTACTTAACCGCTATTGATGCTGAGGATTATTCAAATACAAGGAAATTAGCACTATTAATTAACCATCTTGGGACTGCTGGTCATAGAGTTTTTCAAAATCTCCCTCATTATCCTCCACCTGTTTCAGAGGATGCAGTTTGAAATGTATACCTTGAAGCAAAATTATGAATGGGGAAGCAATTTCCAGATGCTACGAGTGTCATTTTAGAAAGATTCAATTTTGCGATGTGCAAGCAGTCATCAGAAGAATCTGTTGAAGATTATATTGCCAATTTGAGAGTTCTGGCTGAAAAATGTGACTTTGGTACTAATGTTTATATTTATATTAGAGACCAATTCATATTTCATTGTCATTCTAAAAAAATCCAGGAACGGTTACTCACTTCTATAAATCCTTCATTGACAGAAACGATTGATATAGCAAAAAGCATTGAAAGATCAATTGTTACATCCAAGGTTCTAGCCACGAATCAACAGTTTGGAATTTCGTCTCAGCCTGATGTACCTCAAACTATGAACCTGATTTCTGAGGATAATTCTGTGTGTGCTATCACACAGAAACAAGGTACAGATAGGAGAATCTTTAAGAACCAGCCTACTAGACCTCAATTAATATGCTTCCCTTGCGGTTCCAATAATCATATTGGCAACAATCCTATGTGCCCAGCCTTGGGGAAAAGATGCACTAAAGGTCATAAAAATTGGACATTTTTATAACGTTTGTAATAAAAGAAATCCTAATTCTAGCAATAGGAATTATAGGCCCAGAATTAGTACAATTTCGGTAGATCAACTGGAAATAGCAGATTGTACTTCACAGTTTGCAAACATGATTGTTGCTATTGATGTTCCTGAATATTCTGACAAGCCTATCAAAGGCCCATTTGTTGACATCAGTATTGACAATAAGATCATTCCTACCATGGCTGATTCAGGTGCACCTGTCACAATTATTGCAGATGTTACGTTTTATGATTTATGGCCTGATAAATTTCCCCTTATTGCTCCTGATATCAACCCAAAAGCATTTGGGGAACAAGATATCGATTTAATAGGATATTTTTGGGACATACTTACTTTGTTAGGTAGGTCAAATAAAACAAAGATTTATGTGGCAATCAAAGGAAGGAATATAGTTGGATGGAAAGATCTTGGCTTGTTGGGAATTATTTTACGACCGGAACAAGATCATCCCATAATTCTTGGTGAATTGCCCTCAAATATTTTAACTATAAATAATGAGATTCCTATTGTTGACAAACTCATAGCAGATTTTCCTGAAGTGTTCAAAAGTACAGTGGGTAAAGTAAAGGGTTTTGAACATACTATAGTTTTGAAAGATAATGCAAACCCTATTATACACAAGGTTCGACCCATTCCCATTAGTGTTAGGGAAGATCTTAAAACACTCCTTTCCAATCTTCAAGCTGATGGTATTATAGCACCTATTAATGCTTCGGAATGGATTTCTCCGGTGGTTTTGCGAAAGAAACAAAATGGCGATTTAAGATTATGTGTGGATTTAAGGTCTCTTAACCAAAACATATTAGTTGACTGTCACCCGCTGCCGCACATACATGAAATGTTAGCTAACATTGGTAAATCACATTTTTTTTCAACTATAGATCTCCACTCAGCATACCACCAAATTCAATTGTCTTTTGACTCTCAACCACTTACAGCTTTCGTGACTCCATTTGGGGCGTTCAAGTATCTAAGATTACCATTTGGCCTTGCTTCGGCTGCAAGTGTGTTTCAGAAAGTAATGGACAATTTATTTGGAAGTTTGAGTCAAGTGCAGGCATTTCAGGATGATATATTAGTACATACTGAAACTGAGGAAGAGCATTTGATTGTTCTCAGGTAAGTACTCTCAATCTTACACGAAAAGGGCATGACTGTTAAAGCTAACAAGTGTAAATTACTTGTTCGCGAGGTGGAATATTTAGGCCATTTAATCTCTAAGGATGGTATTAGACCAAAATGTTGTAATATTGAAGCGATACGCAATGCGCCTCCTCCTTCAAGCAAGGATACTTTGAGGTCTTTTCTTGGCCTTTGCGAATACTATGCAAGGTTTGTGCCTAGATATGCCCATACCATACAACCACTGAGAAATTTACTTAAAAAAGGATGTGAATTTGACTGGCCTTCTGATCTTCAGGGAATTTTTGAGAAGGTTAAACTTTTAGTTATCAATGCTCCGGCGTTACAGCCTTTTGTTCCTAAAGCAAAACCTTTTATGTCAGTAGATGCGAGTCAGAAAGGGTTGGGAGCTGTTTTTGGACAATGGGTAGATAATAAGGAAAATACCATTGCTTTCGCCTCTCGTGCTTTAACCACAGCCAAATGTAATTATAGCACAATTGAGCGAGAAGCACTGGCAATTGTTTGGGCTATACAAAAAATTAAAACATACATTTGGGGTGTTCCTTGTGAAGTGTACACTGATCATAAACCATTAGTGTCTTTGTTATCTAGCAATGGTTTATCTAAATCATTTGCAAGATTAGTGAGATTGCTTTCAAAATTGCAGGAATACAGTAAAACTGTAAAATATATTCAAGGAGGAAAAAATGTGCGTGCAGACTGCCTTTCTCGTCTATCTTTTCCCAACACTGGTGAAGGTGAGGATCACATTAATTCTGAGTGTGTTGTTGGTTTGATTGTTGCTGTTGCATCATGTTCCAGCAACATCTCTCAGAATGATTGGGCATCTGCCATGAAAGATGATGAGATTTTAAAGAAAGTAAAAGTTTTTATCAGAACTAAATGGCCAAATAATTAAAATCTTAATGGTGAATTAAGATCTTTTGCACAAGTTCGTGAAGAACTTTCGTTTGAAACGGAATATGTATCAGGAATGGCCTGTTTGTTCCTCCTACTTTGTTAAGGGACACGATTATTAATATAGCTCACGAGGGACACTTAGGCATTTCTGCTAATTGTAAAAAAATTAAATCAATCTTTTGGTGGCCTAACATAGACAAACATGTGAACTCCTTTATTGACAAATGTTCTACATGCATTATTTCAGATAAACATTGGAAAGTCAACAAAAAACCTTTGTATCCAGTACCATTCCCTGACCAACCTTTGGATAAGATTGCAGTTGACTTTTCAGGCCCCTTCATACTTCTTCCATCAAATAAAAGGTATTGTATTGTTGCTGTTGATTACCATTCCAAATGGATATACTATTCTTTTGTACCGAATGCTAATTCTGATTCGGCTGTAAATTTTCTTCAAAACATTTTTAAAATTGAAGGTACTCCTAATTATGTTGTCACTGACAATGGTCAACATTTTATTTCTAATCAAATGGTTGATTTCTTTAACTCCAATGAGATTCATCACCTTAGGTTGCATTGTACAGTCCATCTTCAAATGGCCTTGTTGAGAGAGCTAATCGATTCATTAAGGAATGTATCCAAACCGCTCTTTCATCCAAAGTTGATGTAGCTGAATTCATACGTAACAAAATTTGGGCATACCTAAACACTCCACATTCTACAACTAATATTACACCTTTTAAAGCTCTTCGTGGTAGAGAGACTAAATCCAAACTTTTACCCGAGTGGTTTTCCGAATTCTCTGTTGGTCAAAATCTAAATAAAAAAAGGAATTTGATTACAGATTTGCAAATTACAAAAAAGTTTTTTGCCAACAAACAAGCCATTCAGAAAAGATTTTATGATGGGAAAGGTAAATGTTAAAATTTTGATTTTAAAGTGAATGATTGGGTTCTTATCAAGAAACCATTCAGAATTTGTAAAGGTCAATCTAAATTCACATTACCTGCTCGCATTATTAAAGTCACAAGTTCTTCTGTGTTACTTGACAATAGGGGTTGGTGGAGCAAGAACAATGTAGTGAAGATTTCTAAATCTCATGTTGATATATTTAACAAAACATGCTTTAATGAAGAATCTGAAAACAATACTGATTTTACATTTGATTGTAAAAATGAACAATTTGATACATTTATTTCTGATGATGATAATTTTCAATGTGATGTTCCAAATGATTCTAATGTGTCTATTGATACTCGTGTTCACAGACTACCCATCAGATTTAAGGATTATGTTCTGTATTGATATGTGTATATATTTTTTTGTTTTTGTTTTTTTTGTTTATGCGGAGGGGGTATGTAGTATTCTTAATACACTGTATCTTTAACTTCTTAGTTCTTGTCTCTGTACATTCCTTTTAGAGTGTTATGTATTGTATATTCTGTTCCTCCACGTCAGATTGCTGTTGGTGTTTCCTGCATTGACAACCTCTGTTGTGGACTCCCTTTATGGATACTTAATATTGGAATTAAATACAGATATACAAATTTACTTCTTCAGATTCTTTGGACATTCTTTTTATCTTTTACCCCCCTACACCGTACCTGAATACCCTTCTCCCTACCTAAACCCTGTTATTGCTCCTCTACCTTTGATTCAGTACTCATCCCCAAGTACTTCTTGACATATCTATATCTTAGTACACATACCCCCTGCATCTACACTAGTATCTATACAACTATCTCTACCCTACAAGTTCCAGCAATTATGGTACCACCTACATTGCAAGTTGACTCCTTTTTATACCCCAATATCTCTTCACCCTTCCATTCTCCAATCACACCACCCCTATTTCACATTACATGTTTTGTGCCAGTTTCTTGTCATTCTTGTCTCCTTTTCTTGGCGTGCTTTAATTCAATTTCTTCCATTTGTACTCTTTTTTTAAGTTATTCAAAATGGAGTTTCACTAGGTCAGGATGGTAAGGCTGGCATTTTTCAATTTGGATTATCACTGAAATGAGCTTAAGCCTTTTGTCTGCACCTTGTGGAAGAGTGGACTTCTGACTCTTCCCTAAAGATTGTGCACAGTCCTCAAAAACTGAAGTTTGAGTACTGCGTAATTGTGCATGTGTGGCCTATAATGGTATGTTCCTAGAAGACTGTGCAGAGTGAATAGTTCATTTTAGAGAACATGTTGAACGCTGTTTAAAATCAGGGCCCCCCATCACCTGGCGTAGGATATGATGAATGGCATGCTGTCACTCTTCAAGCTCAGTTCCTGAAACCATGTAGCTGCTTGGTGGGCTGGAGGAATATAAACCCAGTATGACAAGAACAACTATGATAAAAAAGACTGAAACATCTTCAGGTAAGGTCATCTCTTTATTTTCCGACTCCTCTCTCTACCTCAATCAAAGTTCTTGAAGAAGAAAACACAGACAGTCCCCACAAACACACAGAGACACCTCACCAGAATGACTTCAACGGTGGTCTCACGTGTGGCTGGAATGAAGCAGGTACTGGAAGTTTCTATAGGACGCCAGCCAGGAGAAACACTGCCTCTAGGAAGAACTGGTGGAGTAGCACTTCAAAAAGGGAGGAGTTGGCTACATCTGTCCCCTTATACAGATCGTCGCCAGTGATAAAAACACTGAAACATCTTCGGGTAAGGTCATCTCTTTATTTTCCGACTCCTCTCTCCATCAGCACTCAGCAACTGCCTCACTGAACATTCTAAGGTAGCCTCCAGGGAAACAAAGGAGTGTACCATAGAGGGGAAAACAGGGGTGAGCATGGAGCAACATACCATACATGTAACTTACAAAATAGGAGTAGTATATTACACATAAGAGTGAAAATACACGTTGTAACAAACTACCTTCATCAATACCTGAGTTTCCCTTCACCTCTTGTGAGGTGCTGGGCTTCACATAGTACCCCTGCTGGGAGATCTACCCTCTACATCCCACAGCAACTCTGGAAGAAGAGAGGAGGCTGTTGCACTTTTTGGGAGTCTGTAGAGCTTTTTTGCACCACTTGCAGACTTCTCAAGGAGGATTTATCAGCTCAAAAAAATGGAGGACATTACCGTAGTATAATCTAGCTAGGATGAGTGCCTGGATGATTGCCCTTTGGGTTGAAAATAGAGGTATCCATAAGATTTTCTGAAGCCATTTCAGCATGACAAAACAGGTAGGAGACACTTTCGTACTCTGGGTCTTCATGGACAGCTTTCTGTCTAGCAGGAAGCTGAGCTTTTTCACCTTATGGACTGGAGCAGGAAGAACTCCAATGTTTTCAGGCCAGTGCGTTGGGCCCCAAAAGTACAGTTTTTTTCCTAGCTGCAGTACCACAGTCTTTTCCCCCGCTGAGGTTAAGCGAGTTCATATTCATCCCCATGGTAACCCGACTCAGGCTGGAATTCAGGGCCTCCGAGTTGTGGTCCTGAGTGGATGACAACAAGATGATTTGAGCCTCGAGACCCAAATGAGTGAAGCAGCCACAATTTACAAATCCTGATTTATTGATTTGTGTATCATCCACATAGGAAAATAAGGTCAGGCCGAAGCTTTCAACCAGGACTGCCAGAGGGTGGATGTAGATATTGAATAAAGTCAGACTTAAGGCTGAACCTTGAGGACACCCTGAGGTAAGGGCATGTCATTTGGAGGAGACATTGACTTATGAGGCCTGGAGAGTTTGATCTTTCAAGAAAGATACATCCAGGAAAAGGCGGTACCTTTGATACCTAGGATGCCCAGTCTCTCCAACATTGTGGCGTGCAACACAGTATCAAAAGTCATATAACATCAGCACTGCATTCTTTTCTATGATTTTGGCTAGAATGGGGCGCATTGAGATCAGTCTGTATTTTGATCAATTGGAAGGATCCAGACTATGGGCCTTATTTATGAAGGACTTGCGCCGTCGGTGCGTCACTTTTAACATGGGAAAAAGTGACGCACCGGCGGCGCAAGTCGTTCATAAATAAGGCCCTATGTTTCTTCAGGAGGGGCATAACCTTGGCATTCTTCCATGCCTGAGAAATGTTTTCTGCCGGTAAGGAGGAATTGAAGAGGCCCATCAGAAGCCGCAAAATGCCAGCATTCAGGGTATTGAGCTTAGTTGGAGGAAGAGGATCTGTAGGAGAGTCCAATCATATAGATTGTGCCAACTACATGAATAGTGATAGGTCCATCATGTCCCATAAGTTAAGTTTCTGGAAAACACGTATGGTAACTGAGGTGGTAAGCAAAATGACAGGATTCATAGCTGGGGTTAAGGGGGCCTACGAAATAGGAGGTGGCATATTAATGCAAGACTGAAACACATCCTTTCTGCCTGCTTTTCGCGAGAGTTGAATGGCCTGCACCTTTTTAACACAGAATAGCGCCAATTCCTCGCACTGACACTAAGACAGTGTTGGGGAATGTACAACAATATTATGACCGAAAAGTTCTTGCACTACCATAAAAAGCGTTTTGGGACAATTTTGAGCTGAGGTAATATGGTTGGAGAAGAAGGTGGCTTGAGCAGTTCTATAGAGCCCATGGTAAATGTGTCAGTGCCCTTTTATATTTGTACTTAGTGTCTTCATCATAAGTGAGCCTCCAGACTCTCTCTAGACCCTTACATCATGTTTTCCCAGCCGAAAATGCCTCACCAAACCATGAGGCAGGAGGATGAATCCTAGCTGAATGGGCACATTTAGTTGGCAGGACAATATACAGTGAATCCTGTAGCCAAACGTTAATCCTTGTTTGATCAAGCTCAGCCACTTGAGCGAGACTGGGCATCATGTTCCTCAGTTGGCGGTTGATGGCTGATATTCCAGTATCGACCAAGCCCTGGTCTTGAACTATGCATTCTATCTGCAAAGAGCTGGAGCGGTCCAGGCAGAGAAATGTACAGCATAGTGATCTGACCACAGTTGCAGCCCTGTAGAGGCATTGCCAAGGGTTTTTAAATTAGAAAAGATCGGATTCAAGAGGTGGCCTGCTTTAAGAGTTGGAGTCGAATTAGAGACATTCAAAATCATTGCTCTAAAGTCTTCAATCAAGTTCTGACCAGGGCTACAGAGTCTGTCCTTTGGGTGGACATTCAAGTCCCTAGAAGCGTAAAATTAACTAATTTAGAAAAAGGGGAACCAGCAAATCGGGCAACAGTGTGAACCAGTGTGCAACTGTTGCCTGCATATCCTGGAGGGTGGTATATCAATGCACCAGATATTGTAAGTTTAAATGTAAGTTCCAGCGAGAAGGAAACAGCTTCACATGCTGGTATGGATAGTTGCTGAATTTTGCATTTTTATTTGTTTTTAGACAAAAAAGCAATACCCCTCCTTGTTTATTAGGCCTATCCCTCCTCAGCATAGAATAGCTTTGAGATAGGGCCACAATAACATCAGACGTAGAGGCCTCGTGGACGCAGGTTTCCATAAGGAACATTGCATCTGGCGCGTAGTCTTGCACAAAGATTTAGAAGTGTTGATGATGACTAGGTAATGATCAAACAATGAGGTCGTAGAAGCAGAACATGCTATTAAGCTCAGAGGTAGAAGCCTCACTGCTCCCTGAAATGCCTACTGCGGAAGCATAACCTGTAGTGAGTTGGTTAGCTTGGTTAGCTTGTGGGTGAAGTGTAAAATTGCAGAACATGCACTCTTAGGTGGATCAAGTGAAGCTCAGCAGGCTTCTGGACAGATGGGCCTAAGTGTTCTCAATTGTTTGGCAGAAAGAGTCATTAAGTCTGACCTAGAAGCGGCAGGGTTTCGGGCCCCTGGTCTGTTTGGGTGTGGACGAGTGCAGAAGGGCTTGCCTTTGGCGCACATTTGGCACCCATAATGTTCAGCCAAAAGGTAGGAAGCTCTTCTCTTTGCAGTTTTTAATGATTATCACTTCCGTCTTATCCGGATTCAGCTTTTGAAAGTTGAAAGACATCCGCCGACAAATGAAACAAAGAATGTCAACCATATTTGGAAGAATGCTAGACTACAGCTGAGATTAAACAAAACTTACAGTTCATCATTGTACACATGAAAGAAGACACCCACATCTTGTATTGTGAAAGCAAAGACTTCCATGTAAAAATTAAATAATAACCGAGACAAAATGGATCCTTGTTGAACACCCGTTTTCACTGACTTGATCAAAGATTTGGCGAACTGGAAAATAACCCTAGTCTGATTCTCTGTTAAAAATGACTTTAGCCACTTGATGGTGTCATCATGAAGACCAATAGTTTAGCCCTATCAACGAGAACGAATGATATAAAGCAGAACATGCTGTTGAGAGGTTGAGTAGCAATAATGCCCCCAATTCTCCATGATCCACTAACATTTGTAAATCCTTGAGAACGAAAGTGACCACAAGTTCAGGGCCCAGATGTTTGGTGCTGTGACTGGGCATGGAGCCCTCTTCAAAGGAGTGCTAAACAAATTGATTGAATACAAATGTTTAGTTTCTGAAAGGCACACTGTTCTGTAATTTTGTCTAGAAAATAAGAGAGATTGGATGATAACTTCCAACATCATCAGGGGTATTAGAAAGGTTATTGATCAAATTGAAGGACTTAGACACTATTCACAAACCTCAGTGCCTGTTCACAAAGGTAACTTTCACTATTAAATAATTTGCATATGTAATATATTATTAAAATCTTAAATTACTTTAAACTTGAGTTTTGTGATGAGCAAAAGTAGTACAGTTACTGAAAAATATAAGAGTAAATTACACATGTAAATTACTCAAAAGTGTAAGTCACCTTTGTGACTAGCCCCCTGGTCCTTACAATCAATGGAGGCATGTAAATTACACTTTTGGAGAACATTTACACTCAGATTTTGTGAATAGCCAAAAAGTGGTAAAGTGCTAAAAAGTGTAAATTACTTCATGAACCAGGTTTGCTGTCTCCGATAGGTTATGAATGATAATGATGGATTGTGATTGTGAAGTAGTGTGGCTCACTGGTTAGAGGCGGCAGACCCGAGAGCAGAGGACGGCCCGGGACCAGCGTTCGATTCCCGGCGCGGCAGGTTTCTGGACCAGGGTCAGCGGACTCGATAATTCTCTCGCCTCGGTGCCCACTCTGATCAGCGATCACACTCGGCAACTCTGGGCATTAGCTTGCCTCATCTTCACTAACGGCCCCATGTTAGAACCGGCTGTCTCTAGTTGGCAGAGGTATGCACTTCTGACAAATAGGGACACTCCTTTTCTAGTTAGGGCAAGGGGATTACACCCTTCGATAACCCCTGCTCACCCCCTTGGTAGCTTGGCAGAGCAGAACAGGCTTATCTCAGAGGCTGTGTGTTAAGCAATTCTGACCACGCACAGTAATACAGTGAATACACTACAAATGGACACGACACCGTAATATTATAAAAATAAGTATTTTTATATAAGACTTAGCACAAGACCAAACAACGGCAAAACTGTACACAATCGGAATAAATACGTTCAGGAAGGAAAAAGGGATAGTTCAAGGGTAGTTTCTTCTTTAGCACAAAAGTCTTTTAGTATCAAGCAAATCTTCTTCTTGGAAACACAGTTCTTAGCAACAGGGTAACTCACACGGGAGCTACACAACGCGGGGGCAAAGGTAATCCACAGGTTCGGCGTCGACCGCGAGGAGCGCTGCGTCGGGCCTGGAGTCACACGGACCTCCAACAACACAGTACCTTAGGAAAATGAAGCACACGATGATCAGCGGCGTCGAGCAATCCGGCGTCGCGTCTTCGGTGTCGATGATGCAGTTGCACAGAGTGAGCAGCGCTCACGGCGTCGAAGGGCACACGGTTGATGCGATCAGCAGCGGGGCAGACACGAGGTCCTCTGGAGTTAGAGCCGTACTCCTACTCACTGGCGTTGCTGCTGGCGTCGGTCGGGCCCAGCGTCCGATCGTCGTGGTTGCTGGTTCTTTCAGAGATGCTGGATTCACACTTCCAGCAGATAGCACTTTGTAGCAGGTGAAGTCCTTTAGCCCTGTGACTTCGGCAGGAGACTGGCACTCTTCCAGTCCTTGGAGATTTTCTTAGCAAGCGTGAGAGTACACACACAGTTCCTCTCTCCTGGTTCCTTGGCAAAAATAAAGAAGTGCTGCAGGATTCCCCCAACAACAGCACACTGGCAGAAGGGGTAAGCAGTCCTTTAGATCAGCAGGCTTCTTGTCCTTGGTTACAGGGTTCCTTGTCAGAAGTGATCTAAATTCTTGGTTCAGGGGTCCTTCTCTTATACCCCTTTTCGTCTTTGATCCCTTTGTCTATGCCGGGGGTTTCCCAACATCCTGGGTCTGTGGTGGGTGGAGCTAGGCAGTAGCACCTGGCCTATTCATTGAGCCGGGCCGGGTAATCAGACGCCCCGCAGGAGGTGGAGCCAGGATCGCCCATGGCAGGTACAGAGCCATCAGTCGCTCGGCAGGAGGTGGAGCCAGCATTGTATCAGGCAAGGCAGGCTATCAACAACTACTCTCCCCCTACTCTCAACGTAATGTCCCACTCATCCCACACTGACTCATCCAGACCTCTTGGAGCCACCCAGCTCCTGTCACATACACGCAGACCAGCAGAGACCAGATATGGTTAGACAAGAAAATAGACACTTTCTAAAAGTGCTATTTTCGAACCCAGAGTCCAAAAACCATCCACACCAACGGATGCGTAATTAAACCCCGAGTTCAGGGATACCAAACTCGACATTGCACCATGCTCCCCGAGCCAGCTAGGATTATAGCGTTAATAATCCCGGCGGCCCATTCTATCCAACGGAGAGCAGGCTACCTCGCAATAGTGAAGCCCTAAGATGGCGGCACTTCACTATCAGGACAGACCAACTTGGTCAGGCTTGTCCTACCTTACACTTACAATGCACCCTGCCCATGGGCCTACCATAGGGGTGACTAACATGAAGTTAAGGGAAGGTTGGAGGGGCTGGCAGGTAGGTATACCTGCGCAGCCGACGTGACAGTGCAAGACTGCACGTGGGTCTCGCAATGACCGACCCGTAGACATTCTTTTACAAGGCCGCTCCTGTGGGTGGCACAACACGTGCTGCAAGCCCACGAGCGGCATTCGAATTTACAAGCCCCGGCACTCCTGGTGCCCTAGACTAGGGACTGACAGTAAACCAAAACAAGCCAAACATGGATACAACAGATACATCATTTTAACATAGGGAGCACTTGCGCTATGGCACTGATCAGCAGTGACACGGCGCCCAAAGCATATACCAGCAAAACATCGTAACACAGTAGAGGCAAACAAAAAAAATGGAGGAGAGACTCAAGCCAATGATGTCAGGTCTAACACGTGTCCCCTCCAGCTGAAATGTGGGGAGAACTACCCTTAACCTAGGGAGTCCTCATCACTAAGGCGGAAAAATCTGGACAGACCATCAGCATTGGCGTGATCTGTACCAGGGCGGTGTTCCACCGTAAAGTCCATCCCCTGTAGAGCAATGGACCACCTCAACAGTTTTGGATTCTCACCCCTCATTTGCATCAACCATCTGAGGGGCCTGTGGTCTGTCTGAACCCGGAAGTGAGTCCCAAACAGGTAGGGTCTTAGCTTCTTCAGCGCCCAGACCACAGCAAATGCTTCTCTCTCTATCGCACTCCACCTCGTTTCCCTGGGAAGTAACCTCCTACTGATGAAGGCTACAGGCAAGTCTCGGCCCTCTTCATTCACCTGAGCTAGAACAGCCCCCACGCCATGCTCTGAAGCGTCCGTCTGAACAATGAATTCTTTCGAAAAGTCGGGTGCTTGGAGTATAGGTGCTGTGCACATTGCAGTTTTCAGGGTGTCAAAGGCCGTTTGACAGGCATCAGTCCAGATCACGTTTCGTGGCTGCTTCCTGGAAGTCAGCGAAGTCAAGGGGTGCACAATGTTACCGTAATCCTTGACAAACCTCCTGTAATAACCCGTGAGTCCTAAGAAGGCTCTCACCTGTGTTTGGGTTTTGGGCGGTGCCCAAGCCAGGATGGTATCAATCTTGGGTTGCAGGGGGGCAACCTTGCCGCTCCCTACTTGGTGCCCCAAGTACACCACAGAACCCTGCCCAATCTGGCACTTACTGGCCTTGATTGTGAGGCCTGCTCCGCGCAGAGCCAACAACACTTCCTGGAGGTGACGCACGTGTTCCTCCCAGCTGGCGCTGAACACGGCGATGTCGTCCAGGTAGGCGGCGCTGAATTCCTCCAGTCCAGCCAAGACCTGGTTGACCAACCTCTGGAAGGTGGCGGGGGCATTCTTCATCCCAAAGGGCATCACTCGGAACTGGTATAGCCCATCTGGTGTGGCGAATGCTGACCTCTCTTTGGCCCCATCAGTCAAGGCGATCTGCCAGTACCCAGACGTTAAATCGAACGTACTAAGGTACCGTGCAGCCCCCAACCGATCGATGAGCTCATCAGCTCTGGGGATGGGGTGCGCGTCAGTCTTCGTGACTGAATTGAGCCCTCGGTAGTCCACGCAGAACCGGAGTTCTGGTGAAGCACCAGGCGCTGCAGCCTTCGGGACCAAGACCACTGGGCTGGCCCAAGGACTGCTAGAGGACTCAATCACCCCTAACGCGAACATTTTGGAGACCTCCTCCTTAATGTACGCTCTGACCTTGTCAGTCACCCTGTAAGCCTTGTGCTTCACAGGAGGGCTGTCTCCGGTGTCAACGTCATGGACACACCAATGCGTGACACCCGGAACCAAGGAAAACAGATCCGGGAATTGTCCCAACAGGTGGCGACAATCCTGTTTCTGCTCAAGGGTCAGTGTGTCAGAGAGGACCACACCATCCACTGACCCGTCTTGCTCCTTAGCATACAGGAGGTCAGGAAGAGGCTCACTCTCCTCCTCCGTTCCATCATCTGTCGCTAAGAGCATGCCCACTTCGGACCTTTCTAAGTGGGGCTTCAAACGGTTGACATGCAGGACCCGCAAGGGGTTCCTGGGAGATTTCAAGTCCACCAAGTAGGTGACATCGCTCTTCTTCTCCACAACCTTAAACGGTCCAGTCCACCTGTCCTTGAGCGCACAAGGTTCCACAGGGGACATGACCCACACTTCCTGACCAGGCTGAAGCTCTACCAGAGTGGCATTCCGGTCGTACCATCGCTTCATCTCCTCCTGGCTGGCCTCCAGATTTGCCTGAGCAAGTTCTCTGAAGCGCCGAGTCTGGTTCCGAAAGGCCAGCATGTAACTGTATACATCCTGGGGAGGTTTCCTGGGAGATTGCTCCCAGCCTTCCTTGACCAGACTCAGAGGTCCTCTTACCGGGTGACCGTATAAGAGCTCAAAGGGACTGAACCCTAGAGCCTTCTGCGGCACCTCACGGTAAGCAAACAACAGGCATGGCAAGAGGACGTCCCATTTCCGCCTCATTGGTTCTTCAAGACCCATAATCATGCCTTTCAGGGTCCGGTTGAATCTCTCAACCAGCCCATTTCCTTGATGGTGGTAAGGAGTGGTGAACTTGTAGGTTACCCCACACTCCTTCCACAGAGACTTCATATAGTTCGAAATGAAGTTGGTGCCTCGGTCGGACACCACCTCTCTGGGGAACCCCTTCCGGGAGAAAACACCCATCAGTGCCCGTCCCACCACGGGGGCCGTCACTGTCCTGAGAGGGATGGCTTCCGGGTACCTCGTGGCATGGTCCACCAAGACCAGGATGAACCTGTTGCCCAGGGCTGTCTTGGGGTCCAGGGGCCCAACAATGTCAATACCCACCCGGTCAAAGGGGGTGCTGACCACCGGAAAAGGTTGGAGGGGAGCCTTCTGCTTCCTTCCGCTTTTCCCACTTGCCTGGCAAGTGCGACAAGTCTTGCAATGGATGTCTACATCCCTACGCATCTGAGGCCAATAAAAATGGGTGACAAGCCTGTCATAGGTCTTGTCCTGCCCCAGATGTCCAGCTAACGGTACGTCATGAGCCAAACCCAGTAGGAAGGCTCTGAAGCGCTGGGGGACCACCAGCACACGGGCTGACCCAGGTTCAGCAGCCTTAGGCTCGCTATACAGGAGGTCGTTCTCCCAGTACACAAAATGTGACCCTGACTGATCACCTGAGGATTGGGCTGAGGCCTGCTGCCTCATGCCCACAAGAGAAGGGCACTCTTTCTGTTCCGCACAGAATTCCTCCCTGGAGGGACCACCATCCTGCTGCCAATGGGTCAGCTCGGGCAGATCTCCCAGTTCGGCAATTTGTTCCCCTGTGGGCTCCAGGGCATCCCCCTCAGGGTCTACCTCCTTCTGGACCACGGGAACAACGGGGGCCGGTTTCCCGCGCCTCCTGCCTCTTCTCTTCACAGCTGGGTCCTGGGCCGTACTTTCAGGCTCCGGGACCCCATCAACACCCTTACTCGCTGTCATGGATCGAGTGGTTGCACACACCCACTCTGGCACACCCAACATTTTCAAATGCGCCGCTCGCTCCACTTTAGCCCAAGGGGAGTCTTCCAAATCATTGCCCAGGAGACAGTCGACAGGCATGGCGGGCCTCACAGCAACCTGAAGAGTACCTGAAACTCCCCCCCATTCAAAGGAAACCTGAGCCACCTCACACTCTTTCTGGGAGTTATCGGCAGCTATCACGGGGTAGAATGCGTGGGGAACCACCTGCTCTCGGGACACCAAGTGACACTTGACAGCTGTCACACTCGCTCCGGTGTCTCTGAGAGCTTCCACTCTATGGCCATTAATGGTCACCCACTGCCTATATTTACTAGTGTTACTAGGCAGAGGGGGTGGAGGGACCATTTGCATGTCTCCTAGCGAGACCAGGGACATTTCTGCGGGACCCCTCCCACCATGGACAACCATCTCCTCCCCTCCCAAGGCTACACTTGCCAACTGACGAGGGGGTGCACGCGGCGGTGCATTCGAATCCTTCTTGGGACACTGGGGGTCATAAAACCGGTGTCCCACCTGCCCACAACCGTAGCAGGTTAGGGGGCCCCTATGAACAGGTTTACCCGTCGGGGCCCCTGACTTCTTCTCAGGGGGAGGCTGGGAACCCTTCCCTTGGTTCCCTTGGGGATTACTTTGGGGCCCTTTCTGAGACTCCTTCTGTTTTCCCTTGTCCCCCCCACTCTTCTGCTGGGGACCCTGCCCACCTTTGGCTGAGTCTCCCGCTGGACCCTTGTGGACCCTGGTACTGACCCAGCGGTCCGCCTCCTCAGCAAGTTTTCTAGGGTTAGATATCTTGCTATCAATCAGGTGCTGGCGCAGCTCTGGAAAACAGTTATTCGACAAGTGCTCCCACGCAAACAAATCATAGAGAGCTTCATAACTTTCCACTTTGCTGCCCTTTACCCAACCATCCATGGCTCTGCAAAAATAAGACACATATTCAACCCACGTTGTACCAGGCAACTTCTTACATTCTCAAAAAGCTTGCCTGTACTGCTCGGGGGTTAAACCATATCGCAACATTAAAGCATCTTTCATATGAGCATACGACATCCTATCCGCAACAGGCATGTCTAACAGGGTATCTCTTCCCTCATTCACAAAGCGACCCCACAACCCCGCTCCCCAATTCTTCTCAGGGACCTGGTGGGCCAACAATGCTAACTCATATGCTTTAAACCATTGACCAATATCTTCATTCTTATGGTAATCTTTGATCACATCTTTTGGGAAGTAAAACTTACTTTCTGCAGGCTCAGATGGAATGCTGCCACCAGAGGGATTCAATTCTAACTTTTTAGCTTGGATATCCAGTTCCCTCAACCTGGCTTCACGCTCCAAAGCTAACTTCTCTCGTTCAAACTCCAACTTTTTGATCTCTAAATCAGCTTCCCTTCTACCTCTTGCATTTTCTAACTCCAACTGCCCATTTATCTTTAGCCTTGCCATCTCCATGTTGTAAGCTCGCTCTTTCGCCCTTTCTTCTCTTTCTTCAGGGGAAAGACCTTTGGAGGAAACACTGCTTCCGGGAGAGGGCACAGGTCCATTCACTGGCACCTCCTCATCCCCTTCCTCTGTGGGTACCACCACCACATCAGAGGGATTTCTGGATTCCCACCAGGCCTGTAATGCTTTATAAAAATCATCTTTTTTCGAGAGGCCGGTGGTAGGAACTTCAAACTGGTTGCAAAAGTGTTTCAGCTCATCTTTCTTGTATCTTTTTAGCTTACTCCTCTCGAACTCCTCCACAACAACGATAGCAGGGGCAGTGACTCCGTTGTCACTCATGGTTAAACTGGCAGTGTTCAGAAAATCACGTTTCAGGAAAGCGGAGAACAAAAATAGGATCCTTCCGAATCAGATTGTGACTGCGTTATGGTCTGCTTTCACTACGTAGCGCACACTAATCACTGTACATGGGTCATAAATGCAAGGTCCAAATCCTCACCGCTGCATCCAATGTTAGAACCGGCTGTCTCTAGTTGGCAGAGGTATGCACTTCTGACAAATAGGGACACTCCTTTTCTAGTTAGGGCAAGGGGATTACACCCTTCGATAACCCCTGCTCACCCCCTTGGTAGCTTGGCAGAGCAGAACAGGCTTATCTCAGAGGCTGTGTGTTAAGCAATTCTGACCACGCACAGTAATACAGTGAATACACTACAAATGGACACGACACCGTAGTATTATAAAAATAAGTATTTTTATATAAGACTTAGCACAAGACCAAACAACGGCAAAACTGTACACAATCGGAATAAATACGTTCAGGAAGGAAAAAGGGATAGTTCAAGGGTAGTTTCTTCTTTAGCACAAAAGTCTTTTAGTATCAAGCAAATCTTCTTCTTGGAAACACAGTTCTTAGCAACAGGGTAACTCACACGGGAGCTACACAACGCGGGGGCAAAGGTAATCCACAGGTTCGGCGTCGACCGCGAGGAGCGCTGCGTCGGGCCTGGAGTCACACGGACCTCCAACAACACAGTACCTTAGGAAAATGAAGCACACGATGATCAGCGGCGTCGAGCAATCCGGCGTCGCGTCTTCGGTGTCGATCAGGCCTCAGCAGGCGTTGTCGATGATGCAGTTGCACAGAGTGAGCAGCGCTCACGGCGTCGAAGGGCACACGGTTGATGCGATCAGCAGCGGGGCAGACACGAGGTCCTCTGGAGTTAGAGCCGTACTCCTACTCACTGGCGTTGCTGCTGGCGTCGGTCGGGCCCAGCGTCCGATCGTCGTGGTTGCTGGTTCTTTCAGAGATGCTGGATTCACACTTCCAGCAGATAGCACTTTGTAGCAGGTGAAGTCCTTTAGCCCTGTGACTTCGGCAGGAGACTGGCACTCTTCCAGTCCTTGGAGATTTTCTTAGCAAGCGTGAGAGTACACACACAGTTCCTCTCTCCTGGTTCCTTGGCAAAAATAAAGAAGTGCTGCAGGATTCCCCCAACAACAGCACACTGGCAGAAGGGGTAAGCAGTCCTTTAGATCAGCAGGCTTCTTGTCCTTGGTTACAGGGTTCCTTGTCAGAAGTGATCTAAATTCTTGGTTCAGGGGTCCTTCTCTTATACCCCTTTTCGTCTTTGATCCCTTTGTCTATGCCGGGGGTTTCCCAACATCCTGGGTCTGTGGTGGGTGGAGCTAGGCAGTAGCACCTGGCCTATTCATTGAGCCGGGCCGGGTCCTCAGACGCCCCGCAGGAGGTGGAGCCAGGATCGCCCATGGCAGGTACAGAGCCATCAGTTGCTCGGCAGGAGGTGGAGCCAGCATTGTATCAGGCAAGGCAGGCTATCAACAACTACTCTCCCCCTACTCTCAACGTAATGTCCCACTCATCCCACACTGACTCATCCAGACCTCTTGGAGCCACCCAGCTCCTGTCACATACACGCAGACCAGCAGAGACCAGATATGGTTAGACAAGAAAATAGACACTTTCTAAAAGTGCTATTTTCGAACCCAGAGTCCAAAAACCATCCACACCAACGGATGCGTAATTAAACCCCGAGTTCAGGGATACCAAACTCGACATTGCACCATGCTCCCCGAGCCAGCTAGGATTATAGCGTTAATAATCCCGGCGGCCCATTCTATCCAACGGAGAGCAGGCTACCTCGCAATAGTGAAGCCCTAAGATGGCGGCACTTCACTATCAGGACAGACCAACTTGGTCAGGCTTGTCCTACCTTACACTTACAATGCACCCTGCCCATGGGCCTACCATAGGGGTGACTAACATGAAGTTAAGGGAAGGTTGGAGGGGCTGGCAGGTAGGTATACCTGCGCAGCCGACGTGACAGTGCAAGACTGCACGTGGGTCTCGCAATGACCGACCCGTAGACATTCTTTTACAAGGCCGCTCCTGTGGGTGGCACAACACGTGCTGCAAGCCCACGAGCGGCATTCGAATTTACAAGCCCCGGCACTCCTGGTGCCCTAGACTAGGGACTGACAGTAAACCAAAACAAGCCAAACATGGATACAACAGATACATCATTTTAACATAGGGAGCACTTGCGCTATGGCACTGATCAGCAGTGACACGGCGCCCAAAGCATATACCAGCAAAACATCGTAACACAGTAGAGGCAAACAAAAAAAATGGAGGAGAGACTCAAGCCAATGATGTCAGGTCTAACACCCCACCAGACCGCCGGGGATGCCTGGTCTCACCCTGGAGATACCCATTAAGGGACCATCTCTCAGGGAAGCCAGGAAGGGTTTCGCAGCGGTCGAAGCGCCTTGGGACCCTACGGGTAAGTAGTGCGCTATATAAATGCCTATACATTTACATACATTTACATAGAGAATATATATACAAATGTAAATGCCATCTAAGAAATGTCCCAAATTAGTTGTGGTTCATGAGCAAGAGAAAGGTTGAAAGCTATCTATGATTTCATAAATCCAATGTGGCAATCCTGTGGTTGATTCAACCAACAATTAAAATCACCTAGTGCAAAGGCAGGTTTACTATTTAATATAAAATTACATATATCATTCCTTAATGCTTTTGTGTCAAGAGGTAAAATATTAGGAGGTCTGTAAGCTGGGAATAGAAGCATACATGATCTTATTTTAACTGCACAACTTAAGGATTTCCTAGCGAAAGTGTACTGAAAAAGGGGCTTGTTGGACAATAGTATTTCTAAAGGGGATTGCAATACTGCCCATTCTTTTAAGATTCCAGTCTTTTCTAATAATGGAGTATGTGCGGAAAGGAATTTATCTAAAATAGAGTTGGTGGCATCATGTAACCATGTTTCCGCCAGTCATCAGATGGCAATATTATAAGCTTAACGTGTATCAAGAGGGAGAGAGAGGACCAGATAGCTAGTCCAAATCCCCGGGTTTATATGAAGTAAATCAAAAGAAGACTAGCTTGAAAAGGGGGTTTTAAACAAAAATAATTAATTTAAGTTCAAACGACTCAAGTATGCTTTGTAATTGGGGTAGTGGCACCTTGTGGGTGTGCTCATGAAGCCCTCACCCACCAACCTAGTTGGTGGCATGCTTCATCATCGGGCCCACCCAGTGACACCTAGCGTGTCCCGGGTGTGCTTCGACGCCTGATTACAGCGGAGCAGGTATGTCGCTGAGTGTGCGGTGAAGAGTGTTATGAAAATGAGATTAAAACGGCTTGGCGGTGGTCCCAGTACCCGAGGGTGAATTAGACTTTAATACCTGGGCCACCGTCAGCGGTTAAAAATAAGGCTGTGGGATGCTAGAGGCGAGTTACGACCTCCTACATCCTTGGTGGGTCAACATGTTTCAGCCAGTGCCTTATGAATAATCTGGCTTTCTTCAGGACTGATTAAAATTTATGTGAGTGTAATTAAAACTAGTGGGTGTGTAATTCAGACTATGTATTTACACGCCCTAAAGTGTTTTTCTATGTGTGAGAGGGGGATTGTAACATGTAAAGACAAAGACAAAACATACAGGGGGAGAGAAGAGTCACTTCAATGTATTGTATTATATACAACTGAATGCCGACTTTATAGCGGTTTGGGTGCAGGCTATAAGCGGCTATAGTGTAATGGTATTGGTGGTAACTTAATGTCCTCAACCAAATCCAACACTACAAATCTAAGTTTCACTACAATACACATACTACAACTGTCCAGGTAGTAGATGTTTGTTTAATTAATAATGGTGATCAATGTCTTCAGTTGCTTCTTCAACAACCTTTAAAGTAATTGACCACTATGTCTTACTTGAAACAATGCATGAACATGGCCTAAACCTTCTTAAACCTGTTCACTTCTTGCCTATCTGAACAAAAGCAATGTATTTGAGTGGAATTCCTCAAGTACCTTTCACTCTTGCCTGAGAGATTCCAAAGAACTTTACTACTAAGTAAACAAGATATTACTACCTTACAATATTTTATAACATGCATCTACAGCTTAAAGTGTCATTGACTAACAACCAACTGAAATACCGATTCTGCCTAGAAGCCATGAAAATCTGAAAGTTTTCAGTGTTTCTGAAATTCAACACGATAAACATGAACTTTTTTCTCGTTAAAGGAAGAATTCTTGATCCACCTCTAAAGGAGTGGCTGAAAAGTATACTCAGAGGGTTTCACCCAGTAGAGTGTGAAATTAAGCTGAAATAGGCAAAATGCAAATGCATCATACTGTACTATATTTTAATGCGAATTGCGACCTTGTCAATTGTTGGCACAAGGAAACATTTAAAGAAAAGCACTGCATTCAACCGTCACTTGCACTCTCTTTTTCCTGTCCATTCACGTAAATTGAACATTTTAAGGTACATTTCTACCAAGAATGATACGTAATTAAGCAAAGTGGCGTAACATGAAATTACACAAAATATGCCAATGTAATGTAGATTTCACCCAGGCCTAGTTTTACCCACGTCTCAGGCAGGAGCGGCCTGTGCAAGTAGGAGCAGTGGGGAGGTGGGGCGGGGTGTAGGGGAGTCGACAGATGATGATGAGGGAAAATAAAATTACAAAATAAGAAAACCACCCAGCTTGCACTCTCTGCATCACCGACTCGCTGCATCACCAACTTAGCAATGCGTCGAGCTCAAGGTAAGTGGTTTTCTGTTTTTTAGCAGTTCAACTGGGCAGTTGCAGGAAGAAGGGATCTGGAGCTTATTGTGTCCCTACAGCTCAGAAGTCGAAGTCAGCCAACTGACCCTTGGAGTCACTCTAGTAGTCTATGTTCAAGGAGAAGGCCCTCTCTCCTTTAAAATGCGTAGCAGGATTCTTGCAGCAGGGCAGTTCTCTGAAGAACAAGGCAGAACTCAAACAGCAGGGCAGTCCTCTGAGAAACAAGGTAAGTCTAAGGCATCAGGGCGGTCCTGTGGACTAAAAGGCATTCCTTCTATAGTCTTCCGCAAGTCAAAGAGTATAATGAAGAATTGGCCTGAGGGTCCACCATGTATACCTGGTACCAGCTTTGAAGTGGAAAACAATTCTGGAATTCTCCACCACCAGATGGTTCTGGATTTTCTTTTCTCCCTGTCGTATTCCCAAGTTCTCTAGAGTGAAAAGGCCTGGCGTCAAGTTCTTTGTAAGTGTGCTGAGCAGCGTCTTTGAAACGTAAGTGTGGCAGGAAACAGCTCCACCCCTTCCATGCTGGCAGGATAGCCCTCTCCCGGCTGCACCCAGGTCCTACGTTCACTGTCTGTCTCAATACACTTTCCTGATGTGGGGCAATTAACAGACCGCGGCAGCTGGAAATCGTAGGAGGCCTTGAGAAAGTTTAGGGCTGGAAAATTACAACTTTCTAAAAGTGACGTTGTCAAAATTGTTATCTAAAACTCAACTTTATAATTAAAGAGGATTTTACATTACAATTCATTTGTGTCCAAGTAGGGTGTTTCTACCTGCTCCTAATCAAGTGTTAGCACTTATTAAATGTAATAAGATAACCCAATATTAACCTATGGGAGAGATAGGCCTTGCAAAAGTGAAAAACAAATGTAAGACTTTTTCATTACCAGTGCATGTAAAACGTAAATGTACATGTCCAACTCTTTAAATGCAACGCACCTTGCCCTAAGGGCTGTTTAGGACCTACCCATGGGGTGACATATGTATTAAAAAGGAAGTTTTACGCCTTTGAAAAGGTTTATTTTGCATGGTTGAAATGATATTTTAAAACAGCGCACAACCTGCAATGGCAGACTTGAGAAATGTTATAAATGCCTATTTAATAAAGGGGGTTTGTAAAGCGCATGGTGACGCCATCCCGGCGTGTCCCCGCGCTGTGGAGAAAGTCAGGCCAAGAGTAGGACATTTATAAAGAGAATAGGTGGGTTTTCAGAAGTTTTCTGAACATAGTCTCTGTATCCGCTAGTCTGATGCTCATGGGGAGCGAGTTCCATTCTTTGGCAGCCACTACATGAAACGATCGACCACCCATTCTGGCTTTCTTGAGTCGTGGAATTTTGAGCAGTCCAGTTCCCCCAGAACGAAGAGTTCTGTTAGGCTCATAGGGAATAGCCAGATCGGTCATGTAGGGGGGATCTTTGTGCGAGACGATCCTGTAGCACATGAGAAGTGCTTTAAATAGGACTCTCTTTTTTATGGGTAACCAATGCAGAGTGGCTAGGGCAGGTTTAGAGGCTGTTCTTTTTGGGAGTCTAAGGACTAGGCGTGCTGCCGTGTTTTGGAGTACTTGGAGTCTCCTGATGTTTTTTAGCGTTGTTCCGAGGAGAAGCACATTGCCATAGTCTATTCTCGAGGTCACTAGAGCTTGGGTCATAGTGCGCCTGGCTTCAAGAGGGAGGAGGTCTAGGGTACGGTTAAGGGTCTTCATAACCCCGAAGCATTTCCCTACCACTTTGTGCACATGGCTGTCATAAGAGAGTCTGGGATCAACCCAGATCCCTAGGTTCTTACCTGCTTTGCAGGGAGTGGGTAACAGCCCCAAACATGATGGCCCCACTCCTTGGTCCAACTCGTATCCCTGCCTCCAATTACTAGAACCTCCGTTTTTGACCCATTTAGCTTCAAGCAGTGTTGGGTCATCCATCCTGCAAGAGCCTGCATGCAAGTTTTAAAGTTGTTCGCAGCAATGGAGGGGGCCTGGGACAGGGAGATGAGAAGTTGGGTATCGTCGGCATATGAAACTAGTTAAATGCCGAACGATTGAACCACTTCAGCCAGAGGGGCCATGTAAAGATTGAACAGGGTGGGGCTCAGGGCAGAGCCCTGAGGTACCCCCTGTTCTAAGGCTATGCTATCAGAGAGGTGCATGCCTCTCTGGACCTGGAAGCAACGGTTGGTAAGAAATGCTTTCAGCCAGCCCAGTGCTTTCTTGGTGACCCCGGCTTTGTTCAGACACTGCAGCAAGATGGAATGTGCTACAGTGTCGAACGCGGCACTAAGGTCAAGCATAATCAGTGCCATAGTCTGGCCCTCATCAGCGCCTGCCCTTAGGGTTTCGGTCGCTCTCAGAAGGGCGGTCTCAGTGGAGTATCCCGACCTAAACCCTGATTGAGAACCGTGGAAGGAATTATTGGACTCTAGGTGGGCCATGAGTTGACTGTTTGCTATTTTTTCGGCCACCTTCGCCAGATAAGGCAACAGCGAGATGGGCCGCAAATTTTCTAGGATGTCCTGACTTAAGTTTGGTTTTTTCTTTATCGGAAGTACAATGGCTTTCTTCCACTCCGCAGGGAGGGTGGCCGTGGTAAAGGACAGTTGGAGAATCTGTCTGAAGTATGGTTCTAAGACTTTAAGGCTGGCTGCTAGTATCTTGGGAGGGGCAGGATCCCGAGGGGAGCCTGATTTGATGCTTTTACAGATGCTTGTTAGTATTGTAGTGGAGGGGACTGAAAAGCAGTTAAGGCATGTCTCAGCATGAGTGATCTCCAAGTTCTCTATAAAGTCAGAGCCTGAGGGCAAATCATTAGAGAAGTTTGTGTAGATGTTGGTAATTTTACCAGCAAAGTATTTAGCAATCTTATTGCATGTTTCAACAGAGTCGCTCTGGGATATGTTATCATTAGTTACCACGGAAATTTCTTTAAAAATTTTAAAAAGCTCTTTTGAAGAGTTCTCAGCCTCTCCAATACGAGTCTTATAATGAAGTGCTTTGGCGGAACGAATGAGTTTGCTATAGTTCATTTAAGTGGGGGGTCACAAGTGCCCACTAGTAGCATATCATTTAGTGGCCCTCGTTACATATAATACTACTTACCAGGCACATTTAAGTAAATGAAAGTGCCAAATAGGGTGCAGGCCAATTTTACAATGTTTTAAGGATTGAGATCAAGTACTTTAGCACTGGTTAGCATTAGTCCTAAAAGAGAACAAACATGGGTTCAGAAGGCAGGAGAGGTGAAGACAACATGTTTTGGGGTGATCCTGTAGAGAGGGCCATGTCCAGCAGAGATCATGTAAGACCAGCACTGAAATCTTTTCATTCACTCTCCTGAAGTGTTCCTTTTTTTTACATCAAACACTGCATAATTAACTCTTGTCAAAGCTTTTCAGTACATTTATTTCACAAGGGACCTTGGAAGATCCTTGAAGCCAACGTTTATAGCTCCGATGTAGTCTCAGCTTTGACAAGAAGGGTTCCATTACAAGTGACATGTAATTCTCGATGGGGGTCAGTAATGGAGGTTACCACCCCAAACGGCAATCAGAAGTTGCTTTGGAACACTAGAGGTATAGTTTGTATCACTGAGGCATTTCTCATGATTAAAGCAGTTACACTTTTGGAATGAAAATCTGTCTGAAAATAAAGAAAAATATTTATTTAAGATTCAGCCCAGGAGCACAGATTCCTGCATATTCCCATCATGTAGTTTGATGAAATTTCCACCATTGGAATTATAGGAGCCTATGGTATGGGTAAGATTATATTTGTATCTGATATTTATATCTGTATTATACTGAATTACTTTCCATTAAGTGATCTTAGGCCTATGTTTTTGACTGCATGCAGTGTAAAAGAATGACAATTCAATTGAAGAAAGAAGAATCAAAGATTCAATAGGCATTTATAGTGACACCAGTTTGATAGAACCCTGGCATTTATATGCAGACAACAAACGGGTAGGAAGAAGTAGCATTTGCTATCCTCACAAACAACAGCAGATCATCACAGTAATGTGACAGAAAACATCCAAATGCCTGGTTCAACTCAACCATCCTCCTACTCTCTAACAGACATTTTATTGTATTTCCTGAGGGCTAGCAACGAGAAACTCACCTTCAAAGACAGCAATAGACAAGGTCTCAAACAATCTCTAGCACCATTATCCAGCTCTGTCAAAAAGCGGATTATTAATAGTTGGGGGTATTCACCTTCAGCTAGTAATAATGCCACAGTCACTAATAGGTCCAGTTAAGTCTCAATAAATTAATCCTTGCTTAACACTTGGTAGCTTGGAAAATGAGCAGATAGGCTTAATTTAGGAGAAAGGTATGTGTAAAGCATTTTATATCACCAAAACAATAAATAAATAAAAGACACCACAACATTAAAATAAAACACCAATTTATTAAAATAGAGAATATTTGTATCAGTAAAATGACAGCAAAATGACAAATATCCCATGCAAAAAAATGGAGATATGAATTTTTAAAGAATAAAAAAAAAAAATTGCATTCTAGCGTCAAAAAGCTTAAAGTGCCACTTGCTGCTATCTGTCCTGCTGGACCACAATAAAGTCAAAGTTTTAGGCTGACCATAATGGAGCATGGGTCGGAAAGGTTGAGTGCTAGGGCACGGTCATAAGCTTACCTTCAGGCATAGGACTTGATTTAGATCTTGGCGAATGGTCTACTCCATCACAAACGTGACAAATATTCCATCCACCGTATTACAAGTGCCATGGGAAATGGTAGTATTCTGTGTAAGTGTTTAAGCTATAGTATGTGTATTTCATGAAAGAACCTTGCTAATGTTATTGGAATGTTCTGTATTAACTTAGTTACAATAGAATGTAGTGTATGTCATTCTTGAGTTGAGGACAGTTGGAGCTGGCTGCTGATGTGGCTGGCTCATCTCCATGTAACCTAATAAATATATACTCAAGACACCAACATCGGTATCCTGGAAGTTACTTCATTTATAATGCACTTGTAGTATGGCGCACACGATATCCGTCACGTCTGCGACAGAGTATTACATCCACCAAGATCTAAATCAGGCCCACAGTCTTTTTCTTGGAGTTTTTCTTATGTCGACGGACCCATTGGTGGGTCCAATGGCTTCTAGGATCTGAAGTTAGATTCGAGGCTTGCAGCCTGCTGCAGAACAATACCTTGTGAGCATCTGGAAGTCTTTAACCTCCACGTTGATGAAGGGTAGCTCTGGAGCTTTAAGCGGGACAATCCAGCACAGTCAGGCCCATTCACAAATCGACTATGGTGGCTGTACTCTCTATGCTGAGCCAGTCTCCTCCTGGAGCTTTTCTGCAAAACTTTTCAGAAAGTTTATAAACTTTGAGATCTTGCTTCTGGTTGATTCCTTTGGGGTAAAGTAAGGGTCCAGTGGCACCAGCCTCGGGTTTAGAGATTTTGGATTGCCTCTTGGTGTCTAGGGTTCAATTTCCCATAATGCACAGTCCATGAAAAATCCACTAACAACTGGTCAGCTGGGGTGATCCGCTCTTTGGGTTTGCAGGTGACTTTTTCTAGCCAGGTCTGTTGTACCTGTTACTGATTAAGTCGTCCACTAGTTTTCCTTTGAGTCAGGCACAGTCTTTTCTTTGTAGAGCCTTGTGAGTGCAGCAGGTATATTCCTTTTGAGTACACGCCTTCTATGGTGCAGTCCAATAGTCCAGCACACAAGTTCTTCTTATTTTGTTCCAGGCAGTGTTCTGAGGAGCTCCTGCAGCTCTCCCATATTTATTCTCCATTATGGGCTGGAGAGAGGGCTGGCAACCCAACCAATAGGGGCAAAGTTACCTCCCTCTGCTATGACCACTTCCAGCAAAGTGTGACATATTTTTGACCCAGAATGCACTGTTTTGCTAAAAAACAAGATGGAGAAAATCTTTACTTGGTGTGTGTATCTGTGTATCCCCACCTGAAGGTGTGGCTAACATCTGACTACACTCCTCTTCCAACCCCTCTCTTAATCTCATTAGGGGGCTGCCATCTGGCTGGGCATCAATGAAGTGGGGGCAGGCCTGAGTCCTGTGACATCTTATCTCCTGCCTTTGAAGTCTAGCTTGTTGCCCAATCCCCCTGCCTGTCCTAGGCTTTTTCAGTAAGCAAATCTCCTCTCACCTAATGGCTGTATTGTTTCAGCCTCAGGCCTCTTCACACTTACTCAAGGAGCAGCTCGGCTCAGGCTGTCAATGGCTGGCCAATCAGAATGGTCTGCAACAGTACTGCTTTAGGAAACTTCAGGATAGTACATTTTAAAACTACCTTCCTGTAATAGTTACACTGAAACTAACCATGGCAAGTTGTTGGATTTAATGTGACCACTATTTTGATACTATGAATGACATTGATAGCTAGTTCAAAAGCAAAGATAGCATTTCTGAAGGTTAATAAAGCCTTCTCCATGTTAGCCTATAGGACTAGCAGCACTAAAAAAGGAAAAAGGGAAAACAACTTTGGCTGTTTCTCCTTACCAGGGAATGTAAAACATATTTTATATTGTCCTTGCTTTTTATAACAAGACACACTAAACTTGGGGAACCTAGGGAAGACCTTAGGTGTGGGCTATATGTTATATAAAGGAAGTACTGGGCTTTGGGAATACTTTTAATTCCAAAGTCAAATTTGGACACAGTTTTATTTTAAAACCAGCCCGCAAGGCAGGCCCAGCTTAAAAATGAGACTGGACACCACAACAGTGCACACTTAAGTGTCTTAAGTTCACTGGGATCTCTAAACCTACATACCCTACCATATACTAAGGACTTACAAGTAAGCTGTTTTTGCCAATTAGAATTATACCAATTACCTGGTACCTTTAGACAATAGAGCACTGGTCCAGGGCCTGGTTAGCAGATCCCAGGGCGCTTTAAGAGCCAGTAACCACCAGCATCATCCAAACAATGGGGGTGATCTGGGCAAAAAGAATGCCTTTCCTAAAGGTTCCTTCTTTATTCTCATCTACGATAGAGAATTCTGCCTGATACTGTCAAAGACATGTAGAGTGGACATGAGGTATAAAGACAAGCTTATCATGTGCTAAATTCTGATGACTGTCCGTTTCTTGTACTTTTTCATGTTTAATGATTAGGTGAACCATAGCATTTTATTATACACAGGACATTGACTACCATTGCAAATGGCATGCTTTTGACTGTTACTGCTACATAACCCTATTGATTGTTCGATCAATTAATTGTGAATTTTGACGGGAGATAGGAGAGGTAATGTACTGGTATTCTTTGCGGCTTACCTTGGTGATAAGGGGTGCTAAAATTCTAAAATGCCCGCACAGCACTGTACGATCCAGTCTTCACACAAACAGAGGAAATAAAATACCCTGCACAGTCCTGAATATGCCAGACTGGACCTGCAGGGCTTTAAAAGGAGACCGTGAATTTATCTCAGGGATTCCAAAATGTAATTATATTTGTAGGTTGCCTTATTTTCTCATGAAACCAATTATTATTTTCGAGCTCTACCCTTAAAACATTTGCTGGGGCCTTGTCTAAACCCTTAGTGTATGAATGTATGGGCTCTGCTTCCTATTGGTTCAAGCAGATGTACTTTGCGCATCACCTTTGAGCCGTTAAGGTCTTTATGCTGCATTCCATTGAACACCGAGGGTGATAATGATGAATGCTTTTCTTTCGAAATACAGGAGTATGGTCACCTTTTGCATTGAGCTCCTGTTTAAACACTGTTCATTTGGCTGGTCACTACACCACAAAGCCTTGAGGCTTTACAGCAAACATCGAAAGAAATGATGCATGTATTATGCGAAAGGAAATTTAAATATTAGAGACTTACGATGAACACATATTTGTGCTTCTATTCCATTCTTCACACACAATATTTTTGTATCCTCCAAACAAATGTTTTAATCTGGAATTAAACAATAAAACTCTATTTCCCAATTTCATGTATAACAGAACCCACTCCCAAACATTTTTGGAATAGCAACAGGTTTCCTTTTTAAGCACCCTCTTTCTCCATATATAAGCACATGGGTCTCTGTCTCCTTGACTAAGTTTTAAATCTGTTTCTTCTCAGTACAAATAGGTTTATTTTAGCGTTGCAACTTCCAAATTAGACTCGGTTATTTTCTCGTAGTTCATCTAATGGTTTCTTTAAGGCTAACATCTATCAAAGTCAAAGTTAAAGTCAAAGTTAACTTTATTCGGTTAATTAAAACCATCAAAGTGCAAAAAACAAAACAAAACCACTCAAAGCTACATATATTGAGAACATAAATGTAAGCTTGGTCAGTTTCCCCCAACTTATAACAAAGTGACAGACATCAGATTTTTGAACAAAGGACAATTAAAACAATTATTACACTTCATTTCATCTTACTATGTTCGGGGTCATTATCTACAAAAGGTTACAAGTACACTTCGAAGGATTGCACAACACTTCATGCATGAAAATTAAACGGCCCAACCATCTATAGCAGGGAAATTTAGAAAACAGCACTCCAACACAAAATAATTAGGCCCGGCAGTTAAATAAATAAGTGAGATAAAATTATAGCCCATCTTGTTTTATCCAATGTCATATAAAAAAACATTAAAAATAAATAACTAATTAACATTTGTTAGACCTGTCAGCCCTAGGGTGGTCTTTCCCTATTTTTTTCGTCCTTGCCTCATTTTTCCCACCTTCTTTTTTGTTGGCCTTAGGTCTCCGAGGCCCTTTCCATTGCTAACCAATGCTAAGGTGCAGGTGCTCTCTTCCCCCAACATGGCTGCCACTGGCCCCTGCTACTGCAGCGTGGTCTTTTTAGTAGCACCCTAGTTGCCAGGAGCTGGCTGGAACCCTTAAACATTTTTGCAATACCAGCCTGCCTTGCCTGCCCATAATTAGAGTAGGGAAGCTCCTGGAACCTTCTAGAATAGGGGCGGGCCTGCTTTTGCTGCCTTAGAGTGTGGTCAGCTGACCTGGGCATATATAAAGAAAGGAGGGAAAGTTTTTAGTCAGTTAGGGCATCACTGACCTGGGGGAACCCACGCAGGAGACTTAGGCGGTAGGGCCTAGTCAGGAACCTATACCACTGGGGGTGACAGGGTTTAGGCGCTGCCCACCAAGCTGTGTGCGGAACACTGAACTAGCCTACTGATTTGGCCCGGCGGGAGGGGAACCCAGGGACCACCTGCAGTGACCTGCTGAGGAATCCTGTCAGAAGCCTTCAACTTAACCCTCCCCCCCTTCAAGAAACCAAGCAACTATCTACCAAGGGCGCAAGAACCACCAGGCGCCAAGAAACCCACCTTTCTGTGTCACCAGGACCACTGGGGATCAACCAGGTACCAGCGCTGTATCCACTCTGCGCTCCCCTTCTCAACCTGTGCCCCGGTGTGGTCCTGACCTATTTTGACTGAACTGAGCTACTTTCTAAGCGCTCTTTACTTAGCGCTGGCACACTGATCTGCCACTGTCGTGTGGCAGGACATGCCACACGACAGTGGCAGATCATTGCCCCTCAAGCGCTCTCTTGTGTGCCACCTGCTAAGCGCTGTAGTTTTTTCTCAAGCGCTCACCTGCTGGGTCCTGTGAAGCGCTGGTATTGACGAACCTGTGAGGAACTTCCAAGCGCTCCTATTCCCCATGAGGCGCTGCGAAGACCGAGCGCTGTGTGCCCTGAGGAGCAACCCCCCCCCGGCTGTCATCTGCACCCTCCGGCCCCCAACACCAGGAGAGGGCCGCCGCCATGCTGCTGTGGGCCACTCCCGGCCCAGGAGAAAGTTGGGGAAAGGCGCTGCCCTCCGGTGCGCCTGGTGGGGGCCCGTCACCTCCGCAGCCCAGCCCGACCATGAAGAGTCCACGCGGCGGCCCCTGAGGCCGTGAGAAGGCCGCCGTGAAATTCCAGTCAGGTCGCTCTAGGCCTTAGAGGCCGGGACACTCACCCCACGTGATGGAGGCGACTGGCAGTGTCATTGGCGGCGCCCCCGCCCTCAGCCGCACTGCCATTGGCTGCAACCAACGCGCCCGCCTGGCCTGCCCTGCGGTTGGCCGCGGAGGCCGCGCCCACCTCGCGCCAGCCTCCTGATTGGTCCCCGGGCCTCTGACGCCATCGCAGGCCCGGGAACAGGAAGAGACACCCCCGTAGGGCTCCGAGAAGCGTAGGAGCCCTCTCCTCAGCCAGCAGGCCTCCCTTGATTGGCCTGCACACCGCCCAAGCTGAGAATACCGGCGAGGGGGCTCTGGAGTCAGCGTGAGGCCCCTCCTCCCTGCCAGAGCGCTGGAACCTCCGCAAGTGCCCCGAGTGGGCCGAAACAAAAGGTAAACCCCCCGGGGAGGCCCAAGATCGCCCGGCAGGAGACTGTTGTTGGCCCCTGTGGGCCCCGTAGAGTACTGTGGACTGGGCAAGAGCCTGGATTAATCCCCTAGAGACTGGGGTGGTGTTCTTTACAGCTTGTTCTCAGCCCGGTTATGGTGCATATTGACCTGTGAGATTATAGGAACGTCCATCCCTGCTTAATGAGGAGGTTATTCTGGAAGGATGAGATGGTTTGCCCATGCTAAATGAAATGCTCATTTTACCTTAGGCACTGTTTATTTGTGCCTTAACGAAATGCTCTACACATGTTCAATGAAATGTTTTATCCTTGATTAATGAAATGGTTGCTTTTGCCTGAGGAGATGTTGATCTCTGCTAACGCAAGGTTGAAGTCAGGCCCACAGATAACCCTTGTCATGCTCCTTTAAGAAGATAGCTATTGAAACATGCTACATGGATTAATGAACTGCTCCCTTTGCTCCCCTGATGAGATACCTTAATGAGTTATGGTTATTGTGATTATTGATTGCTCTAAATGAATTACCAGACATGACCTTGATCTAAATAAAATGTATTGATTTGAATCAAACTTACTGGCGTGGTCTCAGTCATTGTGTGCGTTTCATTGTCTCAGTGGATGTGTGTGCTGTCTGGTCACTTTACACCTAAGCTTTCGGGTGCCTACCCGCTCGAGCTAGGCTACCCCCGGAGAACTGGTGACCCCAGTTCCTACATTTGGTGGCGAGCGGTGGGGATCAGGACCTGTGGCTATACAGCACCCTACAGTGAGACAGGGAGCACCGCAATTAGACTAGACACCTATTGTGCATGCAAGCCTAATCAATTGACCCCCCCACTGTTTAACCTGATTGTGTGGAGTACTGCTTTGACCCAATACTGTTACCTACGTCCTAGTATCTTTCTCTTGATTTATCTGGGTCCCCACCTGTCAAAATGGAGTTCCAGTTAGCCGACCTGGAAGAGTATACAGTGGTGCAGCTAAGGGAATTTTGTCAGGGGATGGGGGTGCCCGTTGGGCGGAGAGCCACGAAGGAGGAGCTCCGTACCGCTTTGAGGGCATGGGTAAGGGCCCACCCAGAGGGGAGAGGGGATGGGGAACAGGAGGGGCAGGACACACAACAGGAGGTGGGTGCTTCAGGAGAACTAGACCTACTCAATATTGATGTTACTGAAAATGTGTTGCCAGGAAGACGTTCCAGGGCAAGTAGTGGTGGGTCTAGAAGGAGTACGTTGTCACAGGAATATGAGGACAGGAGGGAGGAGAGGCAATTGAAATGAAAGCTTGCCAAGCTAGAGTACGAGAGGGAGATAGAAAGGGAAGATAAAGCGTTCACTTTGGAAGAGAAGAAGCTGGTGCACGAGCTTCAGCTTAAGGAGTTGGAGCTGCGAGCGTTGCAGTTAAGTGCGCCAGGAAGTCCCAATGGTGGCAGCGTACCAGGGGCTCAACATGAGCCTAAGTTTTGATTACCCAAAGAGGTGATAGCGAGTTACACTCAGAGGTATGACATTGCCAAGTGGTTGGAGGTGTATGAAGTGGCCTTGACAGCCCATGGGGGGCCTGAGAGCTACTGGGGAGGTGACCTGTACCGATACATACCCCCCTATGTCAGGGACACCCTCCTGTACCTAGATAAAGCAAACCAGTTCAGGTATCCCCCCATGAAGGAGGCGCTACTTAAAAAGTTTGGCCTCAACCCAGAAAGGTATCGCCAGAAGTTCTGTGACAGCCATAAGCTGTCCACACAAAATTGGGTAGCCTTTTTCGATTATGCCCGTAAGGCTCTGGATGGTTGGGTGCGTGGCAGTGAGATTAATGATTATGAGGGCCTTTACAACTTATTTTTGAGAGAGCACCTCTTGGATAAATGTTTTCCGGAGCTGCGCCAACATCTGGTGGACCGCAAGCTGACTGATCCCCGTGAGCTTGCTGAGGAGGCGGATACTTGGGTGGGCACGCAGGTGTTTCACAAGGGCCCCGGGGGAGATGGCCCAAAAGGCGGACAGGGTTTCCCCCAGAAGAAAGAGGGGGGAGATAAAAAGGAGTTCCCCAAAGCCCACTTACCCAGACAAGAGTCAGCAGCCACGAATTGTCCGGTGCTACGAATGTGGGGAGGTTGGACACTACAAGGGGTATCCCCAATGTCGCAAGAGACCCCCACCCCCACAGGTGGCAAGAGTCCTGGGGTGGCTAGTGTAGCGCTTGGGATGGAGCTGCCCGTAGATAGGGAAGGGGAGTGGACAGGCCTAACCCAGGTTTCACTCGGGGACAGAGAGATGGTCCCAGTGACGCCCTTACCATCGAACACTGCTAAATACCAGCAGAGGGTGAAGGTTAACGGGGAGGTGTTGGAGGCTCTGAGGGACACAGGTGCCAGCATGACCACTGTAGTGAGGCGGCTGGTGTCCCCTGAGCAAGTGGTACCTGACTTATTCCATCCGGCTGTGTTGGCTGACGGCAGTCTGAGTTACTATCCCGTGGCTCAGGTTCCCTTTGAGTGGGGAGGAGTTAAAGGCCCGTTGAGAGTTGCTATAAGCCCTGCCTTGCCTGTGGACTGTCTGCAAGGTCGTGGTGTCAGATAGGGGCATGAACTTCATGTCGGCCTACATGCAGGCCATGTGGAAGGAGTGCGGGGTGACCTATCGGTTCTCCACTCCTTACCACCCCCAGACTACAGGCTCGTAGAGAGCTTTAACAAGACCTTGAAGGGGATGATCCGGAGCCTGCCAGAGGACTTGAGGTGGAAGTGGGACATCCTCCTCCCATGCCTGCTCTTTTCATACCGCGAGGTACCACAGAAGGGAGTCGGGTTCAGCCCCTTTGAGCTGCTCTATGGCCACCCCGTTAGGGGGCCCCTCAGCCTTGTCAAGGAGGGGTTGAAGAAGACTTCAAAGAAGCTCCCCCGTGATGTTGTCAGCTACATGCTGGCATTCCGCAGCCAGATGGCAAAACTGTGAAAGGAAGCCTCCGACAACCTGGAGGCTAACCAAGCCGTCATGAAGGAGTGGTATGACCGCAACAATCGGACGGTGGAGTTGGACGTTGGACAGAAGGTTTGGGTCACAGAGTCTGGGGAGCTTAGTGCCCTCCAGGACCGGTGGACTGGTCCGTACGAAATTGTGAAGCGTCGAGGCCAGACCACCTATGTCGTGGATTTGAAAACCCCCCGACAGCCCCATCGGGTGCTCCACATCAACTGCCTGAAGCCTCATCATGAGCGATCTGAGCTTGCTCTCCTCATGGTGACGGATGGGAGCGAGGAGGAGGAGAGTGAGCCTCTTCCTGACCTTCTGGCGGCCCAGGAGAAGGATGGATCGGTGGAGGGAGTGGTCCTCTCCCCATCCTTGACCCTAGCGCACCAGAGGGACTGCCGCCAGGTGTTGGAGCAGTACACCACATTGTTCTCCCTCACGTCTGGAATTACACATCTGTGTACCCATGATGTGGACACAGGGGACAGTCCGCCTGTAAAAACCAAGTCTTACCGGCTGTCCGATAAGGTTAAGAACAGCATCCAGGGTGAGGAGGCCAAAATGCTGGAGCTGGGGGTGATCAACCCTTCCAGCAGCCCTTGGGTTAGTCCGGTCGTGTTGGTGCCGAAAGCAGCCCCACCGGGCACCACACCAGAACTTCGGTGCTGTGTGGACTATCGGGGATTGAACTCTGTCACCAAGACAGACGCTCACCCGATCCCTCGGGCAGATGAGCTGATTGACCGGCTGGGAGCAGCCTGGTACCTCAGCACCATTGACTTAACATCAGGGTACTGGCAGATTGCCATGGCCGATGGAGCAAAGGAGAAGACAGTATTCTCCACCCAGAGGGCCACTTTCAATTCAGGATGATGCCCTTCGGGCTCAAGAATGCTCCGGCCACTTTTCAGCGGTTGGTGAACCAGGTGCTGTCTGGCCTTGAGTCCTTCTCAGCGGCGTACCTGGATGACATAGCTGTCTTCAGCAGCACCTGGGAGGACCATCTGCAGCATCTCCAGGAGGTGCTGCAGGCTCTGCAATGCGCTGGCCTGACCATCAAGGCTAGCAAGTGCCAGATTGGACAGGGATCTGTTGTCTACCTGGGACACCTGGTGGGCGGGGATAAGGTGCAGCCCCTCCAGGCCAAAATTGAGACCATCATGGCCTGGGAACCCCCAAAACCCAAACTGAGGTCTGAGCTTTCCTCTGCCTCACTGGATATTATCGCCGGTTTGTCAAGGGGTATGGTACCATCGTAGCCCCCTTGACTGAGTTAACGTCCAAGAAGCAGCCACGAAGAGTAATTTAGACGGTTGCTTGCCAGGAGGCATCCGAGACACTGAAGCTCGCGATGTGCACCGCTCCGGTGCTTGCAACACCTGACTTCATGAAAGAGTTCATCGTGCAGACGGACGCCTCTGAGCACGGCATAGGCGCTGTGCTTTCACAACTCAACAACGACGGCCAAGAACAACATGTGGCCTTTATCTCCAGAAGACTTCTCCCTCGGGAACAACGGTGGAGTACCATCGAGCGAGAAGCCTTCGCTGTGGCCTGGGCCTTGAAGAAGTTGAGGCCATACCTTTTTGGCTCTCACTTCCTGATTCAAACCGACCACCGACCCCTTCGCGGGCTCATGCAGATGAGAGGCGAAAATCCCAATTTTCCAAGGTGGTCCATTTCACTACAGGGGATGGACTTTAGGGTGGAACATCGGCCCCGAGTTGACCACGCCAATGCTGACGGTCTCTCCCGGTTTTTCCGCCTTAGTGATGAGAACTCCCTAGAGGTTGGGTAGCTCTCCCCACTTTCGGCTGGGGGGGAAGCATGTTAGAACTGTCAGCCCTAGGGTGGTCTTCCCTATTTTTTCACCCTTGCTTCATTTTTGCCACCTTCTTTTTTTGTTGGTCTTAGGTCTCCGAGCACCTTCCCATTGCTAACAAATGCTAAGGTGCAGGTCCTCTCCTCCCCCAACATGGCTGCCACTGGCCCCTGCTACCGCAGCGTGGTCTTTTGAGTAGCACCCTAGTTGCCAGGAGCTGGCTAGAACCCTTAAACATTGTTGCAATACCAGCCTGCCTTGCCTGCCGATAGTTAGAGTAGGAAAGCTCTTGGAACCTTCTAGAATAGGGGCGGGCCTGCTTTTGCCACCTTACAGTGTGGTCACCTGACCTGGGCATATATAAAGAAAAGAGGGAAAGTTTTTAGTCAGTTCGGGCATCACTGACCTGGGGAACCCACGCAGGAGACTTAGGCGGTAGGGCCTAGTCAGGAACCTATACCACTGGGGTGACAGGGTTTAGGTGCTGCCCACCAAGCTGTGTGAGGAACATTGAACTAGCCCACTGATCTGGCCCGGCGGGAGGGGAACCCAGGGACCACCTGCAGTGACCTGCTGAGGAATCCTGTCAGCAGCCTTCAACTCAACCCCACCCCCCCTTGCAGAAACCAAGCAACTATCTACTGAAGGCGCAAGAACCACCAAGTGCCGAGAAGCCTACCTTTCTGTGTCACCAGGACCACTGGATATTAACCAGGTACCAGCGTTGTATCCACTGTGCGCTCCCCTGCTCAACCTGTGCCCCGGTGTTGCCCTGACCTGTTTTGACTGAACTGAGCTACTTTCTAAGCGCCCTCTACTTAGCGCTGGCACACTGATCTGCCACTGTTGTGTGGCCTGTCCTGCCTAATTGCCCCTCAAGCGCTCTCTTGTGTGTCACCTGTGAAGCGCTGTAGTTTTGCCTCAAGTGCTCACCTGCTGGTCCTGTGAAGCACTGGTATTGACGAACCTGTGAGGAACTTCCAAGCGCTCCTATTCTCCGTAAGGCGCTGCGAAGAGCGAGCGCTGTGTGTCCTGAGGAGTGCTCCCCCCGCGGCTGTCAACTCCAGGAGAGGGCAGGCACCGTGCTGCTGTGGGCTGCGCCCGGCCCAGGAGAGAGTTGGGGAAAGGCGCTGCCCTCTGGTGTGCTTGGTGGGGGCCCCGTCACCGCTGCAGCCCAGCCCGACCGTGAAGAGTCACCGCCGCGGCCCCTGAGGCCGTGAGAAGGCCACCGCAAAATTCCAGTCAGGTCGCGCTAGGCCTTAGACAGACCCTCCAGGATTTTGCGATTCCGCAATTTGCCGCGAAATCGGCACTTTTGAAAAAATGCCGCGATTTTTACAAAAGTGCCCGCGAAATCGGCACTTTTGTAGAATTCGCTGCATTTTTACAAAAGCCGCTATATCCTGGGGGGTCTGGGTAGTGAGACTGTTATTCTCAGGAGGGGCGGTGGACTCTGCTTTAGATGTCTGCACTTACTTTCTCTCCGAGAAAACATAGAAATAAGGTCTATACAAAAACACGTGGCGAATGGAATGCAAGCTTCCAATATTTGTGGCTAACGGTCAAAATGGCGGGCTTTAACATGTCGATTTAGGGCACCTATTTGCGTTGTCAAATGTGAGCGGCTACATCTGAATACAAAACACGGGTGGCACTGACGAAAAAAAGAGAAGCAGAGGTGTGTTGAAATAAAAGGAAGACATTTTGTGGCCTGTAACTCTGCTCTGCTGTCTGATCTGCTTTCAAATGACACTCACAGAGCACCACCCTCTCTTTTCAGGACAAAATATAATCAATGTTTGCAAAGTGAATTGAGAACCTGCCACATTAGTATTGCTCCCCGCATGAATATTAGGGCTTCAAGGTGCTACGCTAAATGATGCATCAGACAAAGATATTATTTAGGTATGTTGATCAAGATCGAGGACAGGGTGGTGCAATACCATACAACACTTGGAAAACAGGGCCAAACTATGGGAGCATTTATCACTTTACAGTCACGGCTGCGCTTTAGTCAAAACAGGCATTGGCAAAGTCAATAGGTCTTGTTTCTTGGTACCTGATTGCTTGGTCACTGGCTTTTAGCGACGCTTTACAGTGTTGGGGAATGAAGGAGAATGGGAAAAAGAATGCTTTTCCCAACTCAATGCTATGCAACATTGGTTAAAGAAAGAAAGATAAGTAAACAGACAGATAGATAGATAGACAGAAAAAAGGCGCAATGATGTGACATACCCAGTTGAAGCATTCCGCTGACACGCGCATGTATCACAATGCATGCATGCACCAGCAGAATGACACTATTTTCTAACTTTTTTTATTTACCATACCAACATGGCAGATGCCACTTGGATCTGTAAATAACAACAAGCATTTACAAAGCCTGAAGAAGTCAATTTGTTATTGGGAGTTTGACATGCACCGAGCTGCGACGTGTCTCCCAGCATGGGTCATGTGTCAATTGTCGATTTGCATGGTAACAACAGCTTTCTAAGTACCCGCTTGCCATCCAGCATCTCTCCTGTAACCTGAGAACCTGGCACTCAGCTGTAGACAAAGGAGTCATCATTACAGTCGCTAGTGGACCAACACCTCCCCCCCCCCCCACACCCAGGAGGCTGCTATTGCCGAAGTTGGATGAACACTTAACTAGCCCGGTCATGCAGTTTTCTTCGGCAATGAGATCCAAGTGGTGGGCCTCTGCCACAACTCTGCTCACACTTGTGCGACTGCGAAGGGCACAAAACACCCACCCACAACTTTGCTGAGGCATATTCGCACAGACTTTCCAGAGTGTCTTATGCTAGTACTGCACGTTGAAGGGAGTCAGAGTTTACTTTATCAGTGCTTTCACTTTAAAAGAAGTATTGGGTGCCGACACGAACTCTATTGCAAGACACAAACTGACCTGACATGAGTTTACCTGCATAAACCGGGTAATAAACTATGACCTTGCCAATTCTAGCCCTAGGTTTTCCTGCAGTAGGTTGGTAGCTGCAGCCACAGAGATAGATTGATGTAGAACTGCTAAGAAATACATTTGAAGCATGAAAATTAGGACACTTGCCTCAAATTTGAATAATGGCACTTTGGTAAACCTACCAAAGGTAGTGACAAGAGCCTATGTTTGGGGGAGGGGAGGGAAGAGAAGATGCATGGTGAGTGCTACAACAATCTGACTCGGAAAACCGCTGTTGTCATATTGGAATAGATTTACAGAGGCATTGGGCGCTCACCAACTCATGTTTGGTAGACTGGGAGCTGCCATGTTAAAATCACGTAGTGCACCAGACGTAGTGGCTGCAGTACTAGCTGGAAAAAAGGAGGTGTTGTTGCAACAACGGGGGAAGGATGGGATTGGGAGCAAGATACAATAAAATATGGACAGGAAAGAATTATTCCTTCCTAGTTGTAGATTTGCTGTGAAACTGCAGCAGCCCATAATTGTGAAGCACACGCTCGAGGGAAACAAAGTGTCTACATTGTAAAGAAACCAAATATACATAGCTTCATGTTGTTAAATAACTAAAAAAACTAAGATATCTGTGTTTGTTGTAGGAAAAATGGCCACATAAAATGCCGCAAAATTGCCACTAAATTTCCATATTTGGGCCGCTAAATTTCCATTTTTGTGCTGCTAAATTTGCTAATCCATGCCGCTATATCCTGGGGGGCTGCTTAGAGGCCGGGACACTCACCCCACATGACGGGGGCAACCATCCACGTCCCCGCCCTCAGCCGCACAGCCATTGGCTGCAACCAACGTGCTCGCCTGGCCTGCCCTGCGATTGGCCGCGGAGGCCGCACCCACTTCGTGCCAGCCTCCTGATTGGTCCCCGGGCCTCTGACGCCATCGCAGGGCCGGGAACAGGAAGATACACTGCCGGAGGGCTCCAAGCAGCGTAGGAGCCCTCCCCTCAGCCAGCAGACCCCTGAGAGGAGCGCTAGAGCGCGCAGGCCTCCCTTGATTGGACTGCACACCGCCCAAGCTGAGAATACCACCGAGGGGGCTCTGGAGTCAGCGTGAACCCCCTCCTCCCTGCCAGAGCGCTGGAACCTCCGCACGGGCCCCGAGTGGGCCGAAGAAAAAGGTAAACCCCCGAGGAGGCCCAAGATCGCCCCTCCCCGCCGGAGACTGTTGTTGGCCCCTGTAGGCCCTGAAGAGTACTGTGGACTGGGCAAGAGCCTGGATTAAGCCCCTAGAGACTGGGATGATGTTCTTTACAGCTTGTTCTCAGCCCGGTTATGGTGCATATTGACCTGTGAAGATATAGGAACGTCCATCCCTGCTTAGTGAGGAGATTATTCTGGAGGGATGAGATGGTTTGCCCATGCTCAATGAAATGCTCATTTTACCTTAGACACTATTTATTTTTGCCTTAACGAAATGCTCTACACATGTTCAACGAAATGTTTTATCCTTGATTAATGAAATGGTTGTTTTTACCTGAGGAGATGTTGGTCTCTGCCTAACGCAGGGTTGAAGTTAGGCCCTCAGATAACCCTTGTCATGCTCCTTTAAGAAGATAGCTATTGAAACATGCTACATGGATTAATGAACTGCTCCCTTTGCTCCCCTAATGAGATACCTTAATGAGTTATGGTTATTGTGATTATTGATTGCTCTAAATGAATTACCAGACATGACCTTGATCTAGATAAAATGTATTGATTTGAATCAAAATTACTGGTGTGGTCTCAGTCATTGTGTGCGTTTCATTGTCTCAGTGGATGTGTGTGCTGTCTGGTCACTTTACACCTAAGCTTTCGGGGGCCTACCCGCTCAAGCCAGATTACCCCTGGTAAACTGGTGACCCCAGTTCCTACAACATTATTTTAAAAAAAGTCCACAGAGTGGTTCAACCTATTCCTATGCCTGAATGCTCCTGTTAAAAAGCTTGCTACTTCAAAGCACATCATAAGCGATGCAAGCATTTGCAAATATGCCAGTGCCAGCCTAACTTGTTCAAAATGACAGCCTCTGAGTAAAGGGACAATACATTTCCTGAGTAATGAGTTATAATAAGCTCTGAAAAATATTAAATGGAGGGTGTTCTGGTCCGAGAAGTTATCACATGGTCAAGGATCTAATGTTCCTTCTTTAAAGTACCCTTTCTTAAACGCTAGGAACCAAGAAACCATATTATGCCTAAATCTGATTAAAACACACAGGTGGTATGGTTTGTTTATATAGGATAAATATGGTTTCAACTGTCTACCCAGGCTCAGTGTGACAAAGCTTCTCACCATAGGTTTTACCAGTTCATTCCCTCCCGTGATGACATACATCTATCCAAGAACTGCAGCTTAAAGTCCCTTATGGCTGATTTGCCCAACACAGGGGGCCTCAGAAACAAGTCAGGACAGCCAAGGATTTCAATCTGGACCTTAATGTATCCAATCCATGGGATATCTAACACCTTATTTAAAGAGAGGCAGTCTTGGAAGATTAGTTGGGTGAGATTTGGCGTGGGTTGTGCCCAAGTTTTTAGCCAGCACAATAGAGAGGCAACCATAATCTGATCGGCAATAAAGCCTACTCCTAGCTCCTCATGTATGTTAAAAACTGGGGAGGATGCCGGGACTGATAACAATCAACGCAAAAAAGCATTTTCGGCCCCCTGTGAATCCCCAGATGTCGCTCCCATAAGTCACCATGGGGAGCCACTTGGCGTTATAAATCTTCATGAGTGCCGGGAGCGGCTTGGATCCAATTCTTTTTGCAAAGTCTAGAATAGCCCCCAAAGCTCTAGCTTAAACGTTCTTTTTGTGTGTTCGCTGCGTGGACCATGATCGCCTATGATCAAAAGGAACCCTAAAGTATGAAAATGCAGGGACTTTTACTAGTTCTAGATCCTTGCAGTAGAATTTGGCCTTCATTGCCCTCTTTGAGCCTATGGACATAGCATGTGACTTCTAACATCTATCACAAAACATGTAAATATACCATGTTTGATCGATATTATAATATACATAATAAATAAAGTGTGTAGAATTATGAAATCAAAATGTCATAGTCATTGTATACCAAAACCATGGGATGAGGTATATGTTTAAAGTGATCTTTAATTAGTGCAGAAAAAGAATAGATGCTATCACATAATTTCCCTGCTAATGGGTATTTAAAATATCAATGTACCTTTGGTTCATATTTGATCACTACATTATATATTTGAATCAGAAATAATTAGTGGGGTCACCTAAATATGAAGCAGACCCTTGCAGAGATTTAATGGGCTTGCTTATATGTAGGAGTGGGTCATGTCACATTAATTGATTTCTTCTTGAGTAGACACAAACTCTAGTAAGAATTCTGTGCTTACTTGAACTCGGTTTATCTGTCTGACGTGAGAAGAACTTGCAACTACATACAGATAGAGGAAGGAGATTTTGACCTTCCGCTTTTAGCCATTGTCTAATAATTGTCATATAATTTAATTTGTATATATATATATAGGCTGAATGGAAGGGCCACACCAATCGTTTTGACACATAAGCGTGGAAGGGTATGCTCAAACATGAATCCCTTGCTCATTGCACCATCAGGATTCAAGCAAGCTGGCCCGAAGATGGCTGTAATGCCAGAAACCGGTCCCCGGAAGCTTGTTTCCTTCCTAGTAAAAGAATTGGCTGGGTAGTTTGGTCTGCTTAGTTCCCATGATGCACTGGGCCAGGGACAGACTAATTTGCATGTAGCCAGGTTCTGAGCTGGGATGGTGCAGTGAGCTAAAAAACAGTGATGGATCAAGCCCTGATCTGTTGACTGGGTACGAGTGTTCTGCCTAATTCAGATACTCTGTCCATCACCACCCCCTTTTCTGAATCGTTTTGTCCACCATAAGCGTGGAAGGGTATGCTCAGACATGAGTCCCTTGCTCATTGCACCATCAGGATTCAAGCAAGCCGGGCCAAAGACGGCTGTAATGCCAGAAACCGGTCCCCGGAAGCTTGTTTCCTTCTCAGTAAAAGAATTGGCTCGGTAGTTTGGTCTGCCATGTTCCCATGATGCACTGGGCCAGGGACAGACTAATTTGCATGTAGCCAGGTTCTGAGCTGGGATGGTGCAGTGAGCTAAAAAACGGTGATTGATCAAGCCCTGATTTGTTGACTGGGTACGAGTGTTCTGCTTAATTCAGATACTCTGTCCATCACCACCCCCTTTTCTGAATCATTTTGTCCACCATAAGCGTGGAAGGGTATGCTCAGACATGAGTCCCTTGCTTCTTGCACCATCAGGATTCAAGCAAGCCGGGCCGAAGACGGCTGTAATGCCAGAAACCGGTCCCCGGAAGCTTGTTTCCTTCCCAGTAAAAGAATTGGCTTGGTAGTTTGGTCTGCCCTGTTCCCATGATGCACTGGGCCAGGGACAGACTAATTTGCATGTAGCCAGGTTCTGAGCTGGGATGGTGCAGTGAGCTAAAAAACGGTGATGGATCAAGCCCTGATCTGTTGACTGAGTACGAGTGTTCTGCTTAATTCAGATACTCTGTCCATCACCACCCCCTTTTCTGAATCGTTTTGTCCACCATAAGCATGGAAGGGTATGCTCAGACAAGAAGTCCCTTGCTCATTGCACCATCAGGATTCAAGCAAGCCGGGCCGAAGACGGCTGTAATGCCAGAAACCGGTCCCCGGAAGCTTGTTTCCTTCCCAGTAAAAGAATTGGCTTGGTAGTTTGGTCTGCCCTGTTCCCATGATGCACTGGGCCAGGGACAGACTAATTTGCATGTAGCCAGGTTCTGAGCTGGGATGGTGCAGTGAGCTAAAAAACGGTGATGGATCAAGCCCTGATCTGTTGACTGGGTACGACTGTTCTGCTTAATTCAAATACTCTGTCCATCACCACCCCCTTTTCTGAATCGTTTTGTCCACCATAAGCGTGGAAGGGTATGCTCAGACATGAGTCCCTTGCTCATTGCACCATCAGGATTCAAGCAAGCCAGGCCGAAGACGGCTGTAATGCCAGAAACCGTTCCCGGAAGCTTGTTTCCTTCCCAGTAAAAGAATTGGCTTGGTAGTTTGGTCTACCCTGTTCCCATGATACACTGGGCCAGGGACAGACTAATTTGCATGTAGCCAGGTTCTGAGCTGGGATTGTGCAGTGAGCTAAAAAGCGGTGATGGATCAAGCCCTGATCTGTTGACTGGGTACGAGTGTTCTGCTTAATTCAGATACTCTGTCCATCACCACCCCCTTTTTTGAATAGGCCACCAGTACGACATCCTCAAATTCTCTTTTGTCTTTGAAATGCCCATATGTCCACCATGAGCCAGTAAAATGAGCTCACTCCTAATAGACATTGGAGGAACCAACCTAGTGCCTCTAACAAGCAAGCCTTCATTATCAGATAGTTGATCTTTAACATGCCAAAATTTCTCTAACAAAACATAATTTTTTGGCTTGGCCTTCCAACCAATTTTTATCAACCTCAAAATTTCTGTAAGACTCAAATCTTCTTGTAAAGCTTCCAACCACTTGCACTTATCAATGACACTTTCACCTACAACACATCCCATCTCATCTTCACCTTCCCAATCATCCTCCAAATCTAGCACCTCTTCAGAAACAAGGCGAGATAAAGCATCCGCCACTTTATTCTCAACACCTGGCAGGTACTTGACCTCAAAATCATAATCCTGTAGTCCTACAACCCATCTCGTGATCCTACTAGACACTGCATCAATCCCTTTGGTTTTCAAGATTTCACATAACGGTTTGTGATCAGTTCTCACTTCAAATGTACTTCCCCATAGGAAGTTCTTTAATTTTCTTATAGCCCAGTAAACAGCTAACGCTTCACGTTCCACTACGGAATACCTCAACTCTGGGCCCCTTAAACGTCTTGATAAAAACAAGATGACTACCTCCTGTCCTTCAATTGCCTGTGTTAAAACTGCCCCTGATCCTTTTAAACTTGCATCTGTTACCAAAATAGATCTTCTCTCAGGATCGAAACTGTTCAATTTAGGAGCATTGTTTAATTTCCCTTTTAGAAAGATGAACTCCTTTTCACACTCATTACTCCACACAAACTCACACCCTTTCTTCAACAACAACCTCATACCAACGCACAAAGAAGCAAAACCATTTATAAACTTACTATAGTACTCCGCCATACCCAGAAAACTAACCAATTCTTCCTTGTTCTTTGGAGAAGGCATCTTCATCATGGTGCTGATTAAGCTAGCTTTCGGCGAAATACCACCCTTCGAGATTGTGTGACCAAGGTAATCTATAGTCTCCTTTTTAAATTTACACTTCTCCATCTTTACTGTCAGGCCAGATTCACTCAACCGCTTCAAAACATCACCCAGTCTATGATCATGTTCCTCATCACAAGCTCCAAAAATAAGAATATCATCCTGATATACCCTCACACCTTTTAAAGCTTTTAAAACACCCTCCAGAGCTCTTTGGAAGACTGAAGCAGCTGACACCAGACCAAAGGGAAGTCTCACAAAGCGAAATGTGCCAAATGGTGTTACAAAAGCAGTCAAATCTTTAGAGTCCTCATCAAGTTTTATCTGGTGATACGCGGATCTTAAATCCACCGTGCTAAAGACTCTAGCCCCTTTTAATAACATCAACATGTCCGCAATTTTAGGTAAAGGGTAGTGATCTATCACCACACTCTTATTTAACTCCCTGAGGTCAATGCATAAATGAAGAGAGCCGTCCGATTTTTTAGAGGCTACAATCGGAGCAACCCATTGAGTTGCTTCAACCTCCTCTATGATACCCTCCTTAACTAATTTTTCTAACTCAGCTTTAACTTGGTCCTTAACAGAATAGGAACACTACTTACCTTACAACAAATAGGTATGGCATTCTCCTTTAACTTGATATGGTGGTTATAGTTCTTTAAACAACCCAACTTTTCATTAAAAACATTGGGAAAATATTTTTTTAATTTATCCGAAAAAGACTCATCAGAGTTTTGATTCACATTGACAGCATTGGTATTAACAATGGGAAGATCTTTCAAGATGATGGGTGCAGAGGAATTGGGATCAAGCATCACTCCAAAATCCTTTTGATCGAACCAACTCAAGATGTTATCTCCTTTCTGTGAAACATAGATTTTCAAGCTGGTAAGCCTTCCTTTGTAATCAATACTTCCAAGAAAGTATCCTAAAAGCTCTATAGGTTTCCTACCATAGGCAAGTGGTCTTATATCAGGGTGAAACATTTTAACTCTTCCCTGTAAATTCTTGAGATAAAACTCTTTCGCTACAATGGTGATTTTTGCACCTGAATCAAATAATACCCTAATGGAATGACCATTGACAAAAATTTCGTCAGTAGGACAATTCTTTGTTTGAGGACCAAAAACCACTTGAACTAGAATTTGACCACAAACAAGATTTTCATCACCTTCACTTGTCTCATCAAAATTATAATAAATTTGACTAACTTTGCCTTTGTACTCTCTTCCATTGCAGGCGACAGAGAAATGTCCCTTCCTTTTCCACCCAGGACATTGTCTGTTGTTCGCAAAATGTCCCATTTTGCCACATCTAAAGCATTTTACTTGCGCAAAATCAAATTTCCCACTCGGTTTATCATTGAGAGGTTTGTTGCTAGTCGCACCACTACTCTGATTGGTAATCTCTTTTACTGCATTCGAAGTTTTAACAAGACTAACAGTACTTTTGTCTTTGCTTTCACCATTCTTTTTTATAACTTCTACACACTTAATAGAATGCTCAATCCTCTTTGCTATGGTTATTACATCATCTAAATCAGGTTCATCTTTCTGCCATAACTCTTCCCTAACACGTTCAATGCTACATCCCAGCATGAACTGGTCCCTTATTCTTTCATCAATAGAGGCTGCAAATTTGCAAGACGATGCTAACTTTCTTAGCGCAGTTATATAGTTCTCTATACTCTCTTCTTCAAGTTGTATCCTGCGACCAAAGTGGTATCTCTCTAAAATAGTGGATACTTTAGGGAGATAATGTTTATCAAGCATTGCTATGCAAATCTCATACTCATTCAAATTCCGATCTTGCAGTTCAGGAAGATGATCAAACACCTCCTGACCCTCTGATCCCAAACAGTGCAGCAATAAAGCCGTCTTCCTTTCTGCACTTAAGTTGGCTCCACAAACTTTTGCATATCTCTCAAAGACCTTACACCATTTTTTCCATCTGATGGGAGGAACTCCAGGAGATTGCAAAAAGAAGGGAGGTGCTGTCACATTCTGCATTATACAAAGGAAATTATATCAACTTTACAGACTAAATAAAATTATGGCAAAGTACTCAGCACATAAAGATATAATGTAAGGAAAGATAATGTTAAACCAAACAATAATACACACCCCTTTTTAGACCATCGATAAAATATAACCACTGTGAGTTCCAGATGAAAGTTTTCTTCCACTTAGTGAAACTGTATATATATAAAAAAATATGATATCAAGGTCTTCTCTTTTTGTTTTAGAAAACAAAGTGAATAGTTCGATACCTCTCTGCTCTGCAATTGTCAGTTCGATCAGTCGATACTCTGCACAGCCTTCGAACAACTCCGAAGTGAAATTGACAGCAAGAAATAAAAATAAAAAAATTTGACAAGTAACGTAGATAAAAAGCTCAGAAAATGCCCCTGTGGTGAGAAAATGGCTGCCACGTCGTCGTGATTACGTCATGACGCTCCTGCGTGATGACAATTTACCCAGAATACACTTCTGCGCTGATGACTGTGAGGTGGTGATGTCGGTGAGAAGGAACGATGTGGCGCGAACGCTGTGGCGCTGATGAGGAAGAACGTTGCAGCGCTCAAGCAGGAGACACACACGGTGAGGCTTTTTCAAAGATGCCAAAGTAAAGGCTGTGTTGTCAACCTCCCGTTTTAAGCTGCCAACTCAGAATCATGAGCGCTGTGCTGATACACTGAACACCACCAAACAGCCAGAATTAGATACGATGAGACAGCAAATGTAAAACGGAGCGCTTTCTTTTAAAAATGGGGCAGAGCAATTGTCACGAAAAATGTAAAGCGCTTTCCTCGAGAGAGAAAGAAGAGCTGCACTCAGTTTAAAAGTGGGCTGTGACAAGAGTTAGAAAAAAAAAAACAAGCTGTCATAAAAGTAGTTCCTTAATTCAAGAAAGGCTGCTGGATTGACAAGAGTTTAGAGGTATAAATAGATTTTGATGTTTAAAAAAAAATTACAGTACCTTTTGCGAATTTTCAAAATAAAGTAAATGAAGATATCCTTGTTGAGATCCTTTCTTTCTCTTCTTTGTATCCCGTCCTGTTGCCAATGTAAAGAAGTTCAAGGGTAGATTGAAGGTAAAAATAAGTATTTAATATAGAATATTATCCCATCCACAGGATACCTGTCAGCAGTAGAAAGATCCAGGCTTAACTGCCTACATAGTCTAAATCAAACAATCTCAGAACCTGTATAGAGTATTCTAATGCATGAGGCAACCTGGCAACAAGCTGCATTAGCAGGATGCCACACCGCACCTGAACGTTCCACGGCCCATGACGAGCTGAGCTCGTCATGAGCACCGGAGCACCGTGCCTCATGACGAGCTCAGCTCGTCATGAGCATGGAAAAGGTTAAGGCATTCCCAGATTTATAACATTTTGTAAACCTGAGAATGCGCCAGAATCCTATGCCTCAACAGGGGAGGCGAAAGGAGCCGAAAGGAGGCGGAACGATGAGAAATACTTTTATTGCTCCTCATTTTTTCTCTTTCTATTCGAGCTGCATTCTGCAGCATGCATAGAAAGAGGAAAACGCCTATAATTATTGTTTTTTGTGCAGGAAGGTGTCCTTTCCCGCGTAAAACAATCATCCCTTCGGCGCAGTCATCCTTGCAAAGTGTCTGCTCTGGAGAATGACTGTTGTTTGTACACCGAAACAGGGGAGAAGGACAGGAATGAGCCCTACCTTGTAGATAAGCCAGAATCCTGCTTTTTTAATTTTGACGCTTGGCAGTGTAGCACGAAGGCTTGCTGTGCTGCTGTGCGTCAAAATATTGTAAATGAGGCCCATCGTTTTAGAGAGCTTTATTTAATCTCTGGTTCCTGTGATGTTATGCTTGTTCAAGTCCATCTCCATGTTTGCGAAGCTAAGAAGCTGAAAGCCAGTTAACAGTTTAAAAGTACTAAACGCTTAAAAAAACCATAAAGAACCACATTCAATGGCCAGAGAAGAGCTGACATGAAAACAGCAGTGGCTAGAAAGAGTGGCGTGGACCCTCATGCAAGCAAAGGGTACAGGCGCTCTGTCACCTGCTTGAGTAGTTAAAAACAGTCATGGTGTGCAGCAGTAAAAGAAAGGAAATATAAAATGATAATAACGCAATATTATTATCATTTGATTCTTCCCTGCTACTGCAGCATGAGGGCAGGGAGGGACTCCTCTGATGACAGAGAAGGATAGGAGTGGTGGACACACTATAGTGCGCATGATGCTTTGACCGGCCCTCTCAGACAGCTTGGAGAACGTGCCCAGGCCCCCAGCCCCCGTATGAGCACCGAACCATGGCGCTAAAAGACCAATCACAACCATTGTTTTCAAGGAGCCAATCACAATGCTGCATTGCAATGTTGTGATTGGATTAGGGGAGCCTGGCTGCTTCCTGTTCGGCGGAGAGACAACATGGGACAGAGTGGCGAGGAGGTATGTGATTTTTTCATTTTTTTAAATTATATCTGCTTACCTCCTTGCCCCCCAACTCACCACCCCAGATCTGTGCTGGCTGCCACTGTCGGATGCACCATTGAGAGATACTCCCCTTATCTGCGGAGCTTAAAACTTTTAATAACTACTCCCATAGATTTGTTTTTAGGTAACATTAGCTCATTTGCTTAATTGATTCAGTGCTGCTGATAATTAAGGAGCTGCTGGGTGTAGCAAGCAGTTTAATAATAAGACATGTCCAGGGATTACTGAGGAAGACAGTTCTATTTACTAGACAAATAAACTTTTGTAGAGGAGAATTGGCCTCCTCCTCAAGTTCAACCAAACTGTTATGAATGAAACTAAACAAAAAAATCACCTCCTGCAAATTCTTCGTATTTCCTTTTCTGGTTTGTCAAAGATGAAACACTCTTTGTTCGAGTTCACAGCAGCATTGCTCCTCAACTCTAGCACAAGCCTTTCCTTGTGAAAGATGCACAGCAGGTGTTCTTCAACTACCGCCAGGGTATTCATTTTTAATTCCAATATTTTCTCAAAAGTCCTTTCAAGATTTAAGCATTGAGATTGATCCATAACTACAATTTGAATAATACTGGCATTCACATAGTATCAAACAAAAGCACACGTACTCGTATACACATAGAAAAGAACGTAAACTCACCCTCTACTAAATAATAAAGGATTTATTTGGGAGTATAAATCGTGGTATGTCAACTTGTGGCTTCTGCGGAGTGTACCTGGTCGCGACTGCATGGTTAAAGTTTATTTTCTTGGCTTATTTAATGTATGTCGTATACTGGGATTATGCAAACGGAATCAAGCAGTCACGACTAAGGGGCTCATTAGGATTGCGGATAATCCGCATCCTCTGGGCCGGCGGAAGCCACCGCCGGCAAGGAGGATCCGGATTATCCGCTGCGGACTGGAAAAAGACCCCCGCCAGATTAGGATGGCTGGGGGATCTATTTTCCGTCTGCCGCTTTTCCGCCGCTGTCACCTTCAGACCGTGGCGGAATAGCTCTAACATGGCTGGCGGTGTCTCTCAGACACCGCCAGCCATATTACGATAGCTGCGGTCATATGCCTTTCCACAACGGCATTTACGCCGTGGAAAGGCATACGGTGTTGTCTTCGGGGCCCCGTTGCAGGCCGCCAGGGGTGAAGGGGGGTGAGGGGTGCACATGGGGGGTACCTATGGTACCCCCCTGCCTTTGCGTGCCCGAAGCGGCAGGCACCACACGGTGCCTGCAGCTTTGTGCACGCAAAGGTAAACATGTTTTTTTTAACATTGCGGCATGTGCTGCTTCAAGCAGCACCCGCCGCAATGTTAAAAATACAGGATGTGACCACTAGGGTGGCGGTCACATCCTAATTAGCACGGAGGGACCGCTGCTGCCCCTGCGGACGGTCCCTCCTCCTCTGGGGTGACGGACGGACGCAGGTCCGTCCACCATCCTAATAGGCCCCTTTGTCACTATAATATATTGACTATGCTTCTCCTCTCAAACTTTGTCACTTCTGGGGTGTTCTCTCCACTCAGGCATTCCCTGTTCTGTCCTCTCCTGGTGCGACCTTTGTTCTCTCTACTTCCTGCCTTCCCCCTCATGCATTCCCTGTTCTGTCCTCTCCCGGAACGACCTTTGTTCACTCTACTTCCTGCCTTCCCCCCTGCTCCAAACAGGATGTAGTGTCTAGTATCCAACTGGCATCCCCATGGTCCTAGTGTCCTTAAGATGTAAGAGCCCTCCCTCTCATTAAAGAAAACTGGCCCATCTCTTACATAAAATCTCCCCTCTCTTAACTTAATATGGTAAAGCATCTTAACCACAAGAAAAAGCCCTTGCAAGGTCAGATGTGCCTAAATATAACGCAATACAGTGCAGCAATCTAAGTTGTTGAGTTGTGCTGTGTTGCACAAGGGAGAGAGGGCAATGTAGAGTGGTATTTGCGAAACATGGCCCACTGCTGCTCTTTTATCCTCAACTGATGAATAACAGCCTGTCTAGGACCCCAAGCACCCCGCTTTGCACAATGGTGTGCAGGTCTAGCATAGGTGTTGGACTGAAAGTATACCCATCCAGCAATAAATCCAATGCCTACACCATTTTTTAAAATTTCACACTTCTACAATTAAGCAAACATGCAGTGTGCAAACTGTTTAGAGAAATAAATACATGTATCCAATTTTGCACCTGCCTCAATTTGGTGTTATTTTTGATGCAATGCCTGATCTGCCAACTGTAGTAAATCGGGTTTATGTCATCCAACATGGGCGCTTGTGGTGGATGCCAAGGCCCACCCATGTAATGTGCCTTTGATGCAGAGAGTTATGTGCACTGAAAAAATGGCACTTTACATTTGATAAAAAAAGTTTTGACTGGAAAGGAAATACCCTTTCAAAGCATTGGCAAACTTTGTGTGACTTTGGTGTGGTGCAAAGCCTTGATAAATCTGCCTGTCAGTGTCTTTCCATTAGTCAGGTTTTGCTAACTCTGAGAGTGGTGAGTCATCCGATCTGTTTCTGTCACCTGGGATGGTTTGATGCTCATATTCTTGTTAGACCTTAGCTGCCATGGCATTTTGGGTTGCATGGCTAATGATCGCACTTAGTCATTGGGGCATAATGCCATGCTCTTGCAATGAAGGAGGCCCTCTGATGTGTTCGATGGTGATCTGCAAAGACTTGTTCTGAACCTTAGTGTGATTATAGATTATATTGATTGTATAGACTGTTAAAACATGCCACCTGAATCTGATGTGTCTTCAAATGCCTTCCTAAGAGAAAGATTTATTTAGTGTGATGCAATAGGTGATTCTGTCGACTCAAAGAAGCTCCTTGACTTTTTAGGTATTTTTCTAGCCACCATCCATTGTCTAGCCACAGATTCCTTTCCACCCTGGGTGCCACTTAGAAGATCATTTTCATATCTGATAAACTCACTTTCATTCTCCTCCTAATTTGATGACCACAGTTGACATTGTCCATGGGAGCTCATTCTATATCATTTCAAAGCATGGGGGTCTTGTCTTCATTCCTCCTTTGTGAGATTTACTGTTGCTTCTCAGTTCTCTCCCTCTCATTTTGCCTCCCTCGGGTATATTCATGTTCTGATTTTGGGATGTGATTGTGTCCTCCTCTCATATCCTGGGGGACACTTTCATGGAATGTGGCACTGTTGGACACCTCCTCAGAGGCAGTTGTGGGCTTAATAACCCTGTAAAGCACAGCTCCTTGGTGTTTCTGCCTGTTTTGGACTAGTCTTTGATGACTAAGACTCTGCCTCACTTTCATCTTCCAAAAGGAGTTTGAGGCAGAGACAACATTGTGTGCGTCGTCTTTGGGTATAACGACCCATATGTACGAACCAATTTTTCATTTCCTAATGGTCCAAATCGCTATTTTGGGCAGTTAAGAAATGTAAAACTGCCTTTCGTTATGCACAAAGGCATATGTGGTGCCGCAAATTTCGATTTCTACCTTGTAGGCATCATATTTTGTGAATTCAAAATAGGGATATCCTATTTGCGATTTGGTAACCGCATGTACAGCGGATTTCCTACTTGCAACTAGTTATAAAAAGGGCATTCAGGAAATGGAGTTTCCATTGAATCTGATCTGATAGTAACCTGGGGCAAACTTAAACTAGCATTTGCAATGCAAAAGGTCTCGCATTTTCGAGAGTTGCAGATATTGATGTTGTAAATGATAAGTCCTTTAAGGCATCTGTTTTGGTTTTGAGAGGATGTATGTGGAGTGCATTGGAATGATTTAGGTTGGTTTGGAATTGTTTGTTGCAGAATTGTGTGTGGGTTAATTGTGTAGGGGGATTTGTGTAATGGAATTGATAGAGCGCGCAGGTCACCCGACTAACCAGGTAAGCACACTTGCGCCCATAAAATATTGTCATTACACTTTAACCAGGTAACCTACACACTACTATCAGCAATTCAGTTCCTTTCTGTTTATTCTCGTGTACCTGACTTACCAATCCTCGTCACAGGTACCTAAGATCACAATGGATCAAGGAGCTAGCTGTGGAATAAGTAGACAACACAATACAATATACAATTTCACTAATGTTTGTACTCTTTATAATAACCACAGACTCAAGAAGTTTTGAAAACCTTTATCTTATCATCATCATCATATGCCATGAGCCAAAGATTGACACAGATCAAACTATCTATAACTAGAATTAGAAATATCGCATAACTATGAATGAGGGTAAGAATCATTTAGAAATCGGAAAAATAAAGGGAAGGAGAAAAATAAGGAACACGCTATTTTAGATCAACAGACTTTCACAACTTCACTAAAGGCGGGTAAGGAAAGGGAACATACTAATCAAAGTAGATTTTCGAAATTCACTAACAGTTCAGAGGAAACGAAACTTATGCAATTTGATTTATCCAGATGTGCTTATTTTCTATAGGGAGGGTAAGAATGGAACATAAACTATATATGCAAACGATTTAGAATTTGACTAAAGGTAGGTAGAAAGTGGAACATGCTAATAGACAAAATGCATGAAAATCTCATTTATAGAGCACTGGAGAAGAAAAGGAACGTATGCAATTATGCTTTATTCGAGATGTTAGGAAGAAAGTTTAGATAAAGAACACCCACACAGATTTATATTTACCTAGGATAGAGTGAAGATTAACCCTGGCCACTGGTCAGTTTGGAAAGATGGGAAAGGACCCTCAAGGACTTAGGTTGCCGGTAGGCCAGCAGGTACAGCTCATGGACAGTCAGGACAGGATAACCCCAGGATTTGGATCAGGACCGGGTGGGAACGACCAACACCCGCAGTTTCGGTTGCAACGCCTGCGCTACTCCCTCTCTGCAAGGATTCTGCCAATAACCCCGATTGGGTTCTCGAATCTCCCAGCAAAGTGCTTCGCAAGCACTGAAGGTTCTCCAAAACCCCGACTGGGTCTGTGGAAAATACGGACAGGGTGCTCCGCAGCTCTTTGTATCAGTCACCTATAGAGTGCTTTGGGTCAGTGACAGGTCAGCTATTCGGACAAGTCGGACAATTTCTCTAGCTAAACCTATGCTAGTTATACTGTTTTTCGGGTCAGTGTACCACCCCCCAATGTTGCAAGTGTAAGGATCCCCAAGTTCTGATTGGACAAAGGAGGAGGTTAAGTCATCACACCACCTAAATTTTAGACTTTCCCAGGCTTAATATTCAATTTTTTCGTACCCACCCCTTACATTCTAGTTTCCCATGGCATATGTTTTACAGAGGACAATGGGGAATACAGAAGTTTATTACAAATGTAGCAATTTCAGGTACAGTTCAGCTTCATTTGCTGGGTTACAGGTCGGTTCCCAGGAGCATCTTGGGCGAGGCTGCCAGCTGGCTGGGTTCCACTGCTGCATGGTTTTCTTCTCCCCCATCACGTGACTAGTACCATACGGGCTTCCAAAATGGTGTAGTAAGCACCTCCCATGCCCAAAGAACACGATACATGAAAAGCAAGCAAAAACAATTTAGAAACACAGAATAAAAGATTACACTGTATACCTTGAAATGGCATACTATATCCCTTACTTTATAATAACTATTGTATTAGGGTAAGTGCAGAACAAACAGCTTTGCAAAAGCAGCCATCTTTAAGTGCATTGCGCATGAGCAATAAATTCCCACCAGAACTGCGAGTACGTCACATCACATGGGTATGACCGACGCATGCGCAGACTAATTCCTGCGTAGCAGCAGCCATTTTAGGTGGCAAGCGTATTACCTTTTAGTAAACACATAGGCAAGCGTCTCTGGGACACCCCGTGTAGTGTAAAATGTGCAATATTAGTAAGACAAACAGATTGATTACATAGTTAGAGTTACTCGAGGTTCATGAATACAAGCAAGTCACTAAATGTGCGAATCCTTGCTCCATCAGAATTATGTGGCATGGTGGCTTAACAAGGGCTGCATAATTTGTAATCAGTATTTGAACAGAATATGTCTCTTAATGTAAACAGTGTAACTCTTAACATCTGTTTGCTGCAATTTATAAACGATAAACTATCATATGTCTAAGTGACATTTGTAACATGCATTACTGAAGGCAAACTAGCTGACTTTAATGTACTAACGATTTGAGCTACACATGCATTTACACACTTCCAGAAGCCATCATACGTATGTATAAACATTTAAAATTGCACATATACATTGCATTATACAGGCAATAAAGTCAATGGGTAGATCGCCAATGGAAGAGGCACAAAAGAAAGGGTGAAGTATAGTGACAGTATGCAGAGAAAAGGGATAATATTAACTGCCTCTTGCTAACCGCAAAGTCTAAGTTTCTAAACGTTGCCCCAAGTTTCTTTTGTATTCTTAGAAAGCAATAAGGGTGTTGGTATGTGCGATTAAAATAGGTACCATCATAAATGACTGGGATGTGAAAGGAGTGCGAGGGGCCATGTTTTGTTGTGATTTTGGAAAAAAGAATGCGTATGATGCACTTTAAAAGAAGAGATGTACCCTCTCTAAACCTCAGTCTGGCTCCTTCTCACTGGAAGTGTGGCCTTCTAACTGTTCTGCCTAATGCATAGATGCCTCAAAGCAAATGTTCAATTTATGAGGCACTAATCTGCAAACAGGCCCCTACGATCCACCTATGTAAACAGTCCTACTGCACAGATGGGAAACTGGCACATGCTAAGGCCCAGAAGCCTGCAATACGACACCACTGTCTCAAGTAACACATACTTGAAACCCTAAAGTCTTCCAAGCAGTGTGAAATCTATTAGCATTTCACTAACTAGATGCTTTTGCTGGGAGAAGTTCATGATATAGTAATGTTTAAATTTCCATTTTTAACCCGTTCCGTGCTGCCGTTGGCCGACGGCAGGACTACCTCCCTAGTGCTGCCGTCAGCTAACGGCCGACGCAGCCCCGACTACCCTTTAGGATGCCAGTACCGTGGCAAGGCGTTAAAAAAGTCTGTACTATATTAACCCCTTGCATGCTTCGGACGGCCCCTGGCCATCCGACGTCACGTGGGCTTGTGCGGATCATGGCCGGCGCCGTACGAATCCTGCCCACTATTTAAATCGCCCGCACAGTGCAAAAATGTTGGCAGCATGCAAGGGGTCAAAACGTCAGCCTTATTACCTGAAAACCGATATGCTTTCTACTGTAATCCCAATCTGTAGTGTATCTTGCAGTACGAAATACTCACAGACAAGCGCTATAGAAACTTATTGAAGAGCTGAGACTGAGCACATGCTTTTAATTGCTGCATGTTCTTCAAATCTATAACAAATCAGATTATACCGGGCCTCTGGAAAGGGTTTGCAAGGACCTTGTTCCTCGCAGTGCGCCTACACATCCCACATATCTCTTCCAGAGGCACCACTGCTAGTGTTTTGCATAAAACAAGTGGTGACAAAGTCCTGCTCAGTGACGCACATGGTGGCCAGTTCGGTCAGCACACGATCCAGTGCTTGCAGAGAGGAAGAGACACAGAACCAACCAGCATTGCTGGGTGAGGGGCAAAGGGGGTGAGAAGTGACTACAAGGGAAGCAACAATAATAACAATGTGGATATATTCTTCTCTGTTTTTCCCTTTTTGGTGGGGTTATTATAGACAGCACACGAAGGAAGCACTTTGGCTCTTGTTAGGGCTAAATCACAACAGTAGAAATGCAACAGAAAACAATACAATTTCTGTTATTTCCTAATGTAAGCATTCCACGCACGGAATAGCTTGCCCCCCCCTGCCCCTCCCAGGATATGCTTCATAACAACAAGCAATGCATTTTGTTTAGGCCTCCACACCAGACGAGTGCGAAACACACCACAGGCAGCACGGCATGGGTCACCACACAGCACACTGCTTTACACCAGGGCGAGCTAAGCAGCCCAAAATACATGTTTTAGCCCGAAAACTGCACACTACTCACTTCCTGGTGGCGCCACCCAGCACTGTTGACCTGTACAACCCCTGCACACACGGGGACAGAGCATAGCACTGCTAAACAGCATGTTGGAGCACAATGTCGATATGGGCACCACACAGCCTAGAGAATATTGGGGCATATTACCAAGCTATAGCGATAATTATCGCTAAGCTTGGTTAGCGGGCAAAATAATATCGCCGAGCTTCGCCTATTTTTATCGCTTAGGAGCCTTGCTATTATCAAGGTTTATCTCCTAAGCGATAAAAATCAACCGAAATGCATGAATATTGCTGTAAAGTCAGCGATATTCATGCATTACCGAGCAAATGCTCTTAGCCATGTTATCCACCTACCATTGGATAACATGGCTAAGAACAGCTCAGGCCAGGTGTTAGCTGTTGGAGATAATCGTGCTTAGCCCGATTATTTCCAAAAGTTGGTAATAGGAGATAAAGATGTTAGCAACTGTTTCCAGTTGCTAACATCTTGGCACGCCCACTTTCATTAGCGATAATTATCGCTGACATGCAAAGTGGGCACCTAAATGCCCGCTTTCTCCTACTAGCTGTCGCTAACTGGTGTTAGCGACAGCTAGGTAATAGGGCGATACAATTATCACCGCTTTAGCGGGAAAAATTCCAGCTAAAGCGGCGATAATGCCCTTGGTAATATGCCCCATTATTCCACTGCTCCGAGAAGAGAAGGGGATAGCAACATGAAAGGGCATGAAGTAACCTAGAGAGCTGACGACTTTGGGACTCAGAACTGGGTTCAAGTCTCGGCATCGGCTCCGCCGTGGCTACAAAAAAAAACACTCAGAACCATTAAAATTAAATAAACAATGGCTTGCCAACAAAAAATATGAATTGGAATGGAGAAAATGAAATATACAATGGCGGATCGAAACGGAAATATAAATGCTGATTGGTAGGAAGAAACAGCCACATCTAAGAATAAGCAAAAACAAAAATAAGTAGTCCCCAAAGGAGCATATACATACCTACAGTGTAGGAAAACTGTATATGGCCGGTGCTCCTGTCCAAAAACGGAAGTGATGTATCGGAGCACCAACCAATGAGGAGCCACCAAAGACGAGAGATACCTGAGTGAACCAATGCTAAGCAGGAGGTGGGATTACACTCATTAGAGTGATTACCAGCAGGTCTTGCAGGCAGCGCAAGCGCTGTAGGCTCGACCTAAAAAGGCACCCAAAAATGCATCAAATAAGGTCACCCTCTGTCTAAACACCAAGGGGCAGAATGTCTGATGTCGCTATCTTCACCACTGACTGTTGTGGTTGAGGATGGGCAAGGCTATTTTACTGTTCGCAGTAACTGACCCGTTCAATAAAAGGTAAATTGCAATAATTACAGCAATTGTAAATTATTAGTGATAAGTAGTATGTATTTCATTTAAAACTATGAGCAGAATACTAAAGATATGGAGCAAATGTGCAGCATGGTGAGGTGTTGGCAGCACCGTGCGTTTATGGTTTGGCGGCCAAGCCAAAAAGGGCTGTGGCAGAAAAGGCCCTCCTGCAACCTACCAGCCATATTTAGAGATTTCCGACATAATGTACACAACTGTTTCAGCGAAAATACTTCCTGTTACTGCTTTTAGTGGGACAAACAATCATAGGAAAAGTTGCCAATGGCCACTTTCTGACACCAGAGCTGTCGGGCCCTTAGCAAAAAAGTGGTTATTCGCCCATCTAACTAGGGCAGGCAAACCAACAGGGGGCTGCGCGGACATCTGTCAATCTTTGGCCCATGCCCCATTTGCAACCACCACAAAATAAATCAGCATTGTGCTGCATTTGAACATGAAATATGTCATGTTCCAGATGTTAAGACTGAACACAAGCAAGATGTGAGCGCCTCCGAGAGTGGATGTAATGTGGCGTTCAACTGGGAAGCCTGTGGTATGTCCTGTAGTATTGTGAAACTATCTTATGTGGTGCTGTGGCCCTTGATCTTGTTCATAAGCATCCTGCTGAAGGAGTTGAACCAATAAACAGTGTCAATTAAACACAACCATGACATTTAGACAAAGCAAAGCGGGATGACTATAAGGGCTATGCTCAATTTCCTAGTCAAATTTAAATTTTTAGCGACCTTATATATAGCACATTTAAATTCATTTAGAACTGTCACTAAGAACACAACCTCTAACCTGAAATTTGCCCCAGGTTGAAAGCGTAACCATAGTTGTTGGAAAGAGCTTTCAAGTGATGCAAGTGCACACTGTGATTCAAGAAGCTGTCAGAAGAAGCAAGAAAACCCAAAAAGGTGCAATTCTGCCAGTTAAACAGGCATTACACTGGTATACAAAAAGTGTAAATGCATGGTGCTGTTTGTACCTCTTCCCTTCTCATCTTTAGCCTGCAAGAACCAGGCAAATCAAAAGGTAGAATAGAAGCACTAGAAGGCATGTGCCTTGACGCTTTCCTGTCCAACAACAGCAAATAAGGGATAGGAAGGATAGGAAAAAGGCTCCAAAATGTGTACACCTCGAGTGAGATTTCGGGGTCTGAGAGAACAGTAAAGCATGACAATGCATGTACTGCTCATGTCTTGGTGCAAAGCGCCAATGGGCAATGTTTTTTCAAAGTATTTTGCCAGATTAGTTGAGGTACAATTTTTGTGACCCTTCAAGACTGTTGCTCTTGCAAAGGTCACACCACTACATGTGTGCAGTGACTTCAATATCATAAAAAACCTGAGAGGTATATTGTGGCTTACATCTTTGTAAGGTAGGGGGATGTATTGGTCTTAGTACATATGCAAGCTGAGGGTTCATTATATATTAGCCAACTCAAGAAGGGGCACTGAGGAGTACATATTATCCCGGTGGGTAGGAGAGTTACGTCTGTTTGAAATGGCGGTCTCTAGTTGGCAGAGGTAGGTACCTTTGTCCAAATAGGGACCCTTGCTTCGAGTCAGTGTAAGGATACACACTTTAGATATCCGCTGCTCAACCCCTTGGTTACTTGGCATGCGCAGACAGGCTTATCCCAAAGTCAATGTGTAAAGTATTTGTACCAACTCTCACAGTAACACAGTGAAAACACCACTAAGGGACACCACACCAGTTTAGAAAAATTAAATATCTTTATCTAAACTAAACAAGACCAAAACAACAAAAATCCAACATACAAAAACTCAGTAGAATGTCTTTAGAAAGGTTGTTGCAAAAATAAACTTGTAGATGATGAAATGCTACACTTTACTCACAAAGTACCTGGGATGCGTAACGCAAAACAAACAAAGGGTGCACAGAGAAGGCGATGCGTTGATTCTTCTTGCGCTCCGGTTCCGATGCATCAAGATGGCGCCTTGATACGTTGCAACAATCCGGTGCGATGTAAGAAAATGGCATCTTTACTGCGATGCGACAAAGTAGAAGCGGATCATGCACACCTGACCGCCGTGCGGCGAACTCTGTGGTTTGCTGAGCCGTGACAGGCCCTGCGTCACGCTTCTCCGGTGATGCGAGGACACCCTCAGTGACGGCGACATGCTTCTCTGGTTTTGCAGCCATGATCAGCAGCAGCTCGCTTCATCAGCGGTGCGACGGCCCTGTGACATGCTTTTCCGGTGATGAAACAGCACCCTCTGTGCGGCGGCACACTTCTCCGGTGATGTGACGTCGAACAGCGGCAGCGATGACACGCTTCTTTCTCGTTGCGCTTCCTGCTCCCCACAGCAAAAAGGCCTCACACACAGTTACAGGCCCTCCTGGCAGACTGGAACTCCCAGCAAGGAAGTTCAAGGAAGCTGGGGGTGAAGTCCTTTTGTGCCTGGGACTTCAGAAACAGGAGACCGGCTCTTCTCAGGCCCTTGGAGACTTTTCTTCAGATGGACACAGCACACAGCAAAGACCTTCTTCAAGCAGGGGACACAGCACACAACAAAGTCCTTTAGTTTTCTCCTTAGTAGAAACATCAAACTGCCGGACAACCCCTGACACGCAGCAAGGGCAATACTTCTTCTCAGTCTCTTCAGCTGATCTTCTTTGGCAGGGATTCCTCTTAATCACAAAGTAGTCTAACTTTCAAGGGTTTCAGCTCTCATATTTATACCCCAAAAGTCTTTGTTCCCTATGTGTGAGGGGTGCTGGACCCAGTCCAAACCAGTTCTGGGTGCACTCTGCCAGGGTACAACTTCTTCCTTTGTCAATGTGGGCCAGGGTAATCAGACGCACCACAGGAGGTGGAGACAGCATTGTGGAAATGTAAATGTAAATGTAGTATACTTGAAAAGCGCACAGCTGCCCCAGCAACGGGGCGTCCCGGCGCTGTATAACGCTGTGGAACCCTTCCTGGCTCTCCCTGTGAGATGCCCCTCCTGGGCACCCCCAAGGTGAAGCCAGGCATGCCAGTGTTGTTGGGGCCGTTGTGGAGATTAAGCAAGCTATTACCCAGACTTGCAGCCTGGGACCCATGATTAGAGTTGGCGCCGAGGCGAGAATTATCGAGTCCGCGGACATTCAGCCCAAGACCCTGCTGCGTCGGGACTTGAACCCTGGTCCCGGGCCTGATCTCTGCTTCAGAGTCTGCCGCTCTAACAAGTGAGCCACACTTCTCCACAAGGCAGGCAAATCTCTATTCAGGCCCAGGTGCTACTCCTCCCACCACTCCAAATGCAGATTGGTCTATTCAGCCTAGTGCTGACTCACCCAGACTCCTGGAGCCACCCCAGCCCCTGTCACTCCCAAACCAAACTGTCAATCCACAAACAGGCAGAGGTACACAAAAAGGTTGAACAAGAAAATAGAAACTTTCTAAAAAAGCTATTTTTAAACACAGAATTTAAAAACCATCTTTCCTAAAAGACGTGTTATTAAATTCTGAGTTCAGGGATACCAGACTCCAGTTTTCTATCTCACTCCTATGGGAAGATATGCTGGTAAACATGTTACACAGCATTCCTCATTCTGGCCTATGGGCAAGATAGCCTTTCAATAGTGAAAAACGAAAATGGCAGTATTTCACTGTCAGGACATGTTATCCACGGTATACAGACATAATATCGACAACAAAAATATCGAGGTAGCTAAATATCGAGTTTAAAATATCGAGTAGACAGAATATCGATAAGACAAAATATAGACTACAAAAATATCGAATGGAAGGACAATAATATCGAATCAAAAATATAGAATGGACAGAATATTGAATGGACAGAATAAAGACAACAGAAATATCGAGGGACAGAATATAGATAACAAAAATATCGAGGGACAGAATATAGACAACAAATATATCGAATTTTAGGTAAGTAACTAAGTCAATTTATGGTATTTCATTTTTGCATAATATAATTCTGGAGCGGGTTGTGGGTTTATAGGGGAATAGGGTGGGAAGTAATTTAATTATAATTAATTAAATATTTTAAACTATTGGTATTTATGTGCAATTAATTGTTAATTAATTATTAATTGAAAATTCATTAAAATATAATTGGTAATTAATTTTTATTATTTGAATAATTTATAATTATGTGCATTTATATATTTATTTCTGGAGCGGGTTGTGGGTTTATAGGGGAATAGGGTGGGAAGTAATTTAATTATAATTAATTAAATATTTTAAATTATTGGTATTTATGTACAATTAATTGTTAATTAATTATTAATTGGAAATTAATTAAAATATAATTAGTAATTAATTGTTATTAATTGATTAATTGATAATTATTTTAATTGTATTTATTTATTTTCTGGAGCGGGTTGTGGGTTTATAGGGGAATAGGGTGGGAAGTAGTTTAATTATATTTAATTAAATATTTTAATTTATTGGTGTTTATGTACAATTAATTGTTAAATAATTATTGATTGGAAATTAATTACAAAATAATTGGTAATTAACTTTTATTAATTGATTAATTGATAATTATGTGAATTTTATTTATTTATTTTCTGGAGCGGGTTGTGGGTTTATAGCGGAATAGGGTGGGAAGTAATTTAATTATAATTAAATAAATGTATTAATTTATTTGTATTTATTTACAATTATTTGTTTATTATTTTTTAATTGGCAATTAATTGAAATATAATTGGTAATTAATTTTTATTATTTGACAATTATGTTAATTGTATTCATTTATTTTCTGGAGTGGGTTGTGGGTTTATAGGGAAATAGGGTGGGAAGTAATTTCATTAAAAATAATTTAATAATTTTTTTGTATTGGTATTTATTTAGATTTAATTGTAATTTAATTTGGAATTGGTAATTATTTAATTTTAATTGGTAATTAATTTTTATTAATTGATTATTTGGCAATTATGTTAATTTTATGTATTTAATTTTTGTAGTGGGTTGTGGGTTTATAGGGGAATTGGGTGGGAAGTCATTTAATTGTAATTAATTAATTAAATGTATTAATATATAAATTTGTATTTAATTTGAATTAATTGTTAATTATTTTTAAATGTTTTTAATAATTTTTACTCCTACGCTATCCAACGCTTTCCCTACTGTTGCAGTCACTGGAGTGGGAATAGTAATTTTTCCCCTATGCTATCCAACGCTTTCCCTACTGTTGCACTCACTGGAGTGGGAATAGTAATTTTTACCTCTACGCTATCCAACGCTTTCTCTACTGTTGCACTCACTGTAATGGGACTAGTAATTTTTACCCTCCCACTATCCAACGCTTTCCCTACTGTTGCACTCTCTGGATTTGGAATAGTCATTTTTACCCCTACGCTATCCAACACTTTCCCTACTGTTGCACCCACTGGAGTGGGAATAGTAATTTTTACCCCTACGCTATCCATCGTTTTCCCTACTGTTGCATTCTCTGGAGTGGGAATAGTAATTTTTACCCCTACACTATCCAACGCTTTCCCTGCTGTTGCACTCTCTGGAGTGGGAATAGTAATTTTTACCTCTACGCTATCCAATGCATTCCCTACTGTTGCAGTCACTGGAGTGGTTATATTAAATTTAACCCTCTCGCTATCCTACGGTAAAAATATTGTATATTTTTTGTTAATAATATGTGTATATATATATATATATATATATATATATATATATATATATATATATATATATATATATATGTATTAAATTTTTTTTGTATTTTAAAGTTACATTAATTATTTAATAATTTTACATTTATTTAATTATTTTAAGTTTGTTTAAATTAATTATATTTATTATTATATGACTTTAAAATTAATTTTAAGACATTTAAAAAAATCGATATTTTGACAGTCTATATTTTTTACAATCGATATTTTGGAGTCAATATTTTTGTACTTGCCTGTTTGTAGATAGGCAGTCGATATTCTGGCATTCTATATTTTTACCTCGATATTTTGGTAGGTCGAAATTTTGTCTGTCGATATTATGTCAGTGATCCTTTATCCACACTAGTACATGCCTACCTTTTACATTCATTATACCATTCCCAGGGTAGTACCTTGGGCCTACCATAGGGGTGTCCTAGGTGTAAGAAAAGGGAAGGGTAAAGGCTGGCAAGTGGGTACAGTGGCCAGGTTGACATGGCAGTTAACAAACTGCGCACAGGCACTGGCGTGGCAGGCCTGAGACCACTTTTCAGGGCTACTTATGTGGGTGGCACAATCAGTTCTGCAAGCCCACTAGTAGCATTTAAATTACCAACTCTGGCACACTCAGTGCACTTTACTTGGGACCTACTGGTAAAACAAATATACCAATCATTAATAACCAATCACAATAACAATTTACACAGAGAGCATATGCACTTTAGCACTGATCAGCAGTGGTAAAGTGCCCAGAGTCCTGTAGCCAACAACCACAGGCCAGGAAAAACAAAGGAGGAAGAAGTAAAAGGTTTGGGGCTAACCCTGCAAAAAGAGCCATTTCCAACAACGTCTATATGTGTACATTTTGCAAGTTCCTATTAGGAAATTGCACTTTTGCGATTTCTTAATTAGTGATTTCCTAATAGTGACTGAAAATACGTAGGAATTGCTTTTAGGAAATCACAGGTTACATACATTCCATTTTGCGATTCCCAAGTAGCTATTTCTATTGATCTTATGTTTGGGAATCACAATTTCGGAATTTTGTACATATGGGCCGATGTCTTGACTAGCTTAAATTTGATTTCTGAAAAACATTTCTTATGCTTATTGCTATTTGCTTCTCCGGCTTTCTCTCAAGTCTTCCCGTTGGCAGTGTGAGATGTCCCTACATTTTTGTTCCCATCTCATGCATTGGGTGTGATGCTTTTTTGGCGGGCTCACCAACATTTGCCCTCTGTACGACTGGTAAAAGTGGTTTTCTGATGAGATGATTGACAGGTAACCCTCAATAGGCCTCTCCGGAACAGCGTCCTCTGTTGTGGATGTACTGAAGGCACAGTTTTGTGACAGGATTTCCAGCCTGGCAACAAAAGATGCTCACTGGACTCCTAGCATTCTTAGTTAAAAAAGAGATGCTCTGAATCAATACTCCTTTTAGGTTCAAAGTGTGCACACAATACTTGAGTTTGTAGTACGTCTCTGTCTTTCTGTAGTAAATGATCTGATAAAAATATTGTGTGTCATGCTCTACCTCATTAATTAGAAGCTGCAGATTTGCTTTGGCCCTTGATTCGCCAACTGCTTAAAGTAAGTCGTCTCGTGAATCTAGTCACTTTTTCCACCTTGCTTCTAGACTTTGGTTGCTGTGATCAAGGACAGAAGGTGGTACTTCTAGATAAGGCGTCAAATTCCCAGACTCGCTCTCTTCAGGCACAATAGCATTTGCTATATGCTATAGGGCTATTTAGTAACGTCTCTTTCTATTATTTTTGTTTATGGCAGTTTCCTTATGTATTATATTTACTTTCAGTTGTTTCACTTTTTGAGATCACCCCTTGATGGCTGCCATTTTAATTGTCCCATTTGGTGACTGTGATGTCCTGCAATGTTTTGCTGTATTTCTTTGTGCTTCTCATGGTGTAATACATTTTGAATGTGTGATAAATAACTATGGTCCTGCTTCAATATATACATGCACATGGGTTCTTCTTTACCCACTCTTAAAGTCTCTAAATGCTGATTTGGGTGTAGCAGGAAATAGATGCCACACTTCCGTAACTTACTGGTAGTGAATGCATTGTTCATGAAGTGATCAATGGCCGAGGCACCCCTGCTTGGGTTCAGTCTTGCTTCTGACAGGAAATAGCTTAGTTGCTGGTGGTAATCATATATGGGCACATGCATCATCATTTCTTTATGCGATTTGTTATTTGCGAGAAATAAGGAATCGCAAATAACGAATCGCAAAATGGTATGCATTAATTTTTTCACAATTTTTTTGCGATTTGGTAAAAACTGCAATTTTTACTGAATCACAGGAAAAATGTGAATTCTTAATTGCGAATTCGCATTTTGCGAACTCGCAAATTTCGAAAAATCGCACATGATGCATCTCATTAAATCACTGCCAGGAAGCTCTGAGAGCAATTACACCCACCTGAAGCCCTGTTTGAACTGCAGGAGTGGCTTTTGGCAGGTTGAACTCAGCCTGAAGCAACAGTAAGAGGCTTTCTGTGTGGTGTGGTTTGAGAAATGGCAGAAAATCTTTCAGAAGAGCAACATGCCAGGAAAAGGAAAGTGACATTCAGTGACCAGGAGCTAGAGATATTAATTGAAGAGGTCACTGCGCGCCAGGATCAGCTTTTTGGAAAGCAGTCCCTGAAGGTTCCTGAAGGGGTGAAAAGAAAACTTTGGCTGGCTATACAAGCAAAGTTAAATGCAGTGGGTGTTGCACACAGACACATTAATAACCTTCAGAAGCGCTGGTATGACCTGCGCAGTCATGCCAAAGAAAAGATTGCTACCCGCATTAACTCTGCAAAAAGAACTGGTGGTGGGACTCCCAGGGACAGACCTAATACCCCTCTGGAGGACTTGGTAGAAGGAACCCTTTCCACTGAAGCGGTCATTGGAGTCATAGACATTGATACTTCTGACCAACGTGGAACCTCTCAAGGTAATGATACAAATGTCACTTTTTAATGTAAAGTTGGTGTGTGCTTAACACTTCTAACTGTGTCATACCTCTATTTAATATTCCCCTGCTTGTGCTGTGCATATCACAGGATGTGTGGACTCTCAATGCTTCTTGTAGTGGTAGAAGCAAGGCATCATGGTACTTGTAGTTCTGGAAAATGTAAATTTCCTGACATATGTAATATTTTTTTTAAATAAATGACCAACAATTAAGTAGTTAGAGTAAGTGACTGGGCTCGACACATTTGTTTTCAATATTAAAAATATTTATTTAAATGACACATAAAGTGCACTTCTTTAGTAGTAACAAACTATTTGCACTCTTTTAAACCTTAGATGCAGACCTGGACACTCATTTCATTGAGTTTGCTGAGTCATTTACTCAGGAAATGCTGAACTCTGCAGGAATAAATTCTGACACATCATCACCCACAGTACAGGCAAGAAATCCACGACACAGAGTGCGCCAAATTCAAGAGTCTGACAGTGACATACACAAATGTCCATGTTGATGTCCAAAACTCAGTTCAAACCCCTGCTCCTGTACAAAGACAACTTGGCAGGCGACATAGAATCCAGCAATTTTTCAGGCGGAGGGCACGTCCCTCCCAGCGCAGATCAACCTTAGATGATGAGACAAGTGCCAGTGTTGTTGAGTTGAAGCTGCTGAAAGTGCAACGTCTGCAAGGAAAAGACATAAGGGTGATGAAGGGGAAATTAAATCACATTAGTCTTGACATCAGTGCCATTAGCAGTAGTCTTACTTGTAAATTGATACTTGTATAGCGCACTACTCACCCGCAAGGGTCTCAAGGCGCTTGTACAAATACCACTGTGGAACCCATCCTGGCTTTCCCTGTGAGGCATCCACTCCTGGGCACCGCAAGGTGGAGGCCAGGTATCCTTAGCGTTGTGGGGGCTGTTGTGGAGATTAAGCAAGCTATTGCCCAGAGTTGCAGAGTGGGACTCCATGATTGGAATAGGCACTGAGGCGAGAATTATCAGGTCCGTGGAATTTTTGAGCCCAAGACCCGCCGAGGCGGGGAATTGAACCCTGGTCCCGGGCTAGACCTCTGCATCAGGGTCTGCCGTTCTAATCATTGAGCCACACTTCTCCTACTCTCCTACTCTACTCTTACTCAAATGACAAAGGTCATAAAAAAGGCACATAAGGTGTCATCCGAAAAACTAGATCGCATGGCAGTAGCCATGGAATCAATGTGTGCAACAATGCAGGCACAACAAATTGCAAATTGCAGTAGGTTTAACAGGTCATTGTTAAGTATGCAGGCATGTAGTGGGACAACGAATCGGATGTGCAGCAGCACTGCTCAGCTTATCAAACATACACTTGACATGCAGAAGGACATGACACAGTGCTGTGGGGACCTATCCAGAGGAATGGATGCACTCCAAAGTATTGCAAATGACATGCAACTCGTAAAAGCAACAGGAATGTCAGTGGAAGGGCCGGTTAGTGATGTTGCTTCAATAATGAGTGGTGAAGGGAGTACAAGTCAAATTGGAGAACGACGTAGCAATAGAAAATTAGACAAAGCAAGCTGCATACCCATGGGCACTGCTAATCTGACATCAAAGGCTTTAGGGGTGCGAGGAAGGAAAAAATGACATGTTTACAATGGCCTGTTTTTTAAATGACATCATAAGAATTAATGCTTTACAAAAACTGAAGGTAGTAAATGCATATCAATTTACTTTGTAGAGCAATCATTATGGTGTCAAGATTTCCATAGCTTATATTTGAATGTGAAGTTAATAAACATAAGATGTAAGCACACTGCAAACATTGTAAGCGTCATACCTCTACTAAAAATAATGTTGTGTGATCTCTGCCCTCCTTCTCCTACCCTCTGCTGCGTCGGGTCCATGTATTCGTGCTTGGGGTTTTTGAGGTTGGTTGTCAATGTTGGGTAATACATCCTCAAAATAAAGTTCAAGGCCTCTCTTAGTAGCTACGTTGTGAAGCATGGCACATGTTGCAACAATCTTACAGCAAACATCTGGTCTATATTGTAATGCTCCTCCAGTTTTATGGAGTATGCAAAATCTTGATTTCATGACACCAAAAGTCCTCTCAATGACATTGCGGGTTGCAATATGGGCATGGTTATACTGTTGTTCTTTGCGGTTAGTAGGATTGAGATAGGGTGTGAGTATAAATGATCTCACAGCATATGCACTATCACCTATGGTGTTGAAAAACAGAAAGCACAATGCATGAGTATGAACATAGAGTAACATGCCATTTTCACAAGAATTAAAAAAGAGAAGTACTTACCAAGCAAATATCCATCTCCAAAGTCTCCAGCAAGCAGTCATGTGTGAATGGCACTATGTCTGAATATATAGCAGTCATGGGCACTTCCAGGGTAGCTAGCCACTAAATCTGTAATAATTGTTTTTGTATTACAAATTGCTTGAATGTTCAGAGAATGGTAACATTTCCTATTGCGGTAAATGTACTCATTTTCTGAAGGTGGGCAAATGTGAATATGTGTGCCATCTATACAGCCTATCACATGTGGAAAATGTGCCATGTTGTAAAAGTCTAACTTAGTTTGCAGCAATTCCTGCTGTGTACTTGGAAAAGTAATGTAATGCCTAATCCTTTGCAACATGGCATTTAGGAAGTTGTTGAAAAATCTAGAAAGGGAACACCCCACCAGCAATGGCTATGACACCCTGGAAAGACCCTGAGGCAAGAAGGTGAAGGGAACACAGTACTTGTACATGAGTGGGAATGGCTTGGGTCCTATGTGTTTGTCTTTGCAAAATTGGGTCCAAATCTGATATCAGCTCTAAAATAGAGTCACCATTAAGCCTGTACTTGTCATAAATTCCTGCCTCTGTCTGCCCTAACAAAGTAATGCGCCCTCTAAATATCCTATCATTGATCATCCTTCTCCTCCTTGCAGCAGCTCTCAACCTCCTCCTACGTGCCAATGCAATGACTGCAGCCATTGTGAAAAAATGTAAGATGCATTGCGGTACCCCTTTTATGCCCTTAAAATAAGTTTCACCTGATTGTATTTAAAAAAAAAATACCACCTGCTCAGAGTGCTTCTAAAAATAAGAATTCCAATTTGCGATTTCTAGAAAAATCGCAAATTGCGAATTTTAATGCATGCACTTTTGTAGCAATAAATTGCGATTCCTTACTGTTTGCGATTTCTTTAAAGAATCGCAAAAAATTTAGCAATTCCTAAAATTGCGATTTATATTTTCTGAATGATGCATCCCAAAAGATGAAATTGCATTTGCAAACGGCCGAATTTAGCGATTCTCACCGTTTGCGAATGCAATTTCAAATGATGCATGTGCCCGATAGTTAAGTTTGAATTTTGAGCAGGTTCTGTTTTTTGCGGTGGTGTTGTAAATACTGCTGACTCCTTCTTCTTCTTTGGGTCCCATTTGTCAGATTTTGGGAATAAAGTTCAACTGAGTCTGATGACTCAGTTGTCTGTGAAGAAGCCTGGGCCCTGCATGTGTCCGATCTTTATTGCAGCGACTCTGGGGACCCCGCGGTGATAGAACTAAGAGATCGTGCTGCTTCCATTCGAATAGAAACGTTCGAACTGACCACTGCAGCCGAGATCACCAAGTATCTGCGAGTCATGAAAAAAGATGGAGCTCCTGGGCCCAACGGACTCCCTGCCGGGTTATTTAAATGCGCCCCGGAAGAGTGGGCGGCCCTTCTGACCCCCCTATTTAACAACGTGTTCGCGACAGGCCAGCTCCCAGACTCTTGGTTAGGTTTGATTCTATGCCCCATATTCAAGAAAGGTGACCCTGCGTCACCGGCTAACTACCGCCTTATTGCCCTATTAGACCTGGAGGCAAAGGCATATGCTCGATGTCTGCTTCGGTTGCTTGAAAAATGGGTTGAAGAAAATAACATAATACCATACTACCAAACTGGGTTCCGGGCAACGGCCTCCACAATAGACAACATCATTACTCTAGCCGCTCTGAGTCAAAAAGCAGTAAAAAAAAAACATCTTCCACTCTACTGCTGCATAGACAAAGTGTCTCGGAAAATCTTGTGGAGGAAGCTGAACAAATGGGAGATTCCGGATGACCTACTAGGTGCACTAATTTCCCTGCATAAGAACACGTGGGTGTGAATTAAAACCAACCCAAAGACACTCTCTTCAAGAATTGCCATCGAAGATGGGCTAAAGCAAGGCTGTGTTCTTGCCCTGCTGTTGTTCAATCTCTACACAGCCAACCTCGGCATATTCTTGGAGAATAGTAATCTTCTCCCGCCAAAACTGGGACCCGCTAAAAAGCCACTTCACATATTACAATATGCAGATGATATTGTAATAATGGACCAAGCAAAATCGGGTCTGCAACGGGCATTAAGTACGCTTCATATATATAACTCTGCCAATGCCCTGAAAATCAACCAGGCAAAGACAAAGGTACTGGTATTTGGCAGATGCAAGAACAAGAAAAGGCTGGCATGGAACATCGGGCCCGTCAGGATTAACAAAACAGTAAAATATAATTACCTGGGAGTCTGGTTCAACGAGACGTCCAGGCCTACAGCTCACCTAGCTGCTTTGCAAAAGAGAGCAGGCGCAATTACATACTCCCTGACCCGGCTGAACCAAACTTTGAGCAGTCTCTCTGCAGAAGCCATCTTGAAGGTGACTAAAGCTATTCTACTTCCTGCATTAATCTACGGACACCAGGTATTTCCTGGTGCGTGCTCCTCCAGTCTTGAGCTCGCCCAAATTTCCACCTACAAAAAACTTTTCCATCTGCCAAGTTTTATTCAGCGGGCAAGACTACGATTGGAGCTGGGCCTACAAAGACAATCTCTTCACTGCGAGGCCGACATCCTGAAATATTTCATTAGGACACTCTTAAATTCCAGCTAAAAGAAATTCTGTCTAGCCCTGGCAATCCCTGGAATACCGAGATTACAAAGGCCATAAGAGTGTTAGAGATTGCAAGTCATCTCTCCTCTCAGTCACTATTCCATACTCGGCCTGGAAAAGCACCATCAATAAGCAAGTTAAACTTATTTCTCAGTCCATGGATCTGCAGGCTCTAAAGGCATCAACCATTCTACTCCCCTTGAACTCTTCGTATCTTCTTGGGTGTCCACAAGCATACTGCCAGGGAAACTTAAGCGAAGTGGCTCGGAAGAACATAATGTTTATGCGACTTCCAGGCCTGCGCTCGACGGCCTTCAACAAATGGGCCCCAACAAGCGAGGGGGGAGGCTTGCAGGCTGTGCAAATACCACTCTGAATCATGGCTGCATCTTCTGTGCTGCTGCCCGGCACTAGCAGTCCCCAGAAGGTCCCTTTTGAAACCCCTGTTCTTAAAATGGGGCGCTAGGACGTGCTGGGAGGCCTCGGCCTTGTGCTTTACCTCTACGGACATTCAAGTGCTCGCAAGGTTTGAAAATTTGTGAGACTTTTGGACAATCTTCTATTACCTCCCTTGGTTGCCATGCTTCCTACCCCTCCCCCTCAAAGACTCATTACAGACTTTTTCCGTCTTTTGGCCCAGTATTCTCTGTCTTAATTATTTTATCTGGCCAAGCACAGCAAAACGTTCACACAGGCAACCATAACGCTACTCCTCAATAACCATATCGGTCTCTAAGGCTTGAAAATTGTTCTTTAGCCTTGTTTTATTTGATTAATGTGTTAAAAGCTAAATTTTATACCCGTGCTAAAGTAGATTTTGTACAGCAATGGTTTTAAGTAACTGTGCCAAACTAATAAAAACTTGAAACTTGAAACTTGAATCTGATGGGAATCCACCACGCTCTCCAGATGTGCCTCTGCAAGTACACAAACAAGTACTAAGCAGATTGAAATGCTGGAAGGAAAGGGAAATTGGTTGGAGAGGGAAAAGGGAAAGCCAGGACTTTTCAGCATTGTTCCTGGTGATTCTTGCTGTGCTCAGGTATTTCGCAATAGAAATGGTAGGGGCTGGTGTGCTCAAATGGATAGTGTACACTGTAAGAAAAATAGTCAAACAGTAAAGGATCCAAGAACACCTTTAAAGGAGAAAACAAGAAAGGTCTGTGAAGTAGAGCCGGTGGGTGAACTAGGACGGCAAGTGGTAAAGCCGAAGCAATGCAGAAAGTTGCCCACCACCACCATAAGGAAAATCGTTCCTAAAGACCACCGCTGCCTACAAAATCCTGAAAGTTCCACTCATTGACCCCCCCATAATGGGTTGCTTTCTTGGTGCCCCAAACCACCACAGGTGGCCAACCATGTCCTCACAAGGATAGATTGCGCAATTTCCTTCTGACATGTCCCAGAAGAATGCTGGCATCTCAAGCCCCCTTACTTATCCTGACACCACTGATGCTACTGCCTTTGTTGCCTTTTTGCTTTGGTAACTTACTTATTCCTATTGTTGTATTTTTATTTCACTATTGTATCAAACGGCGTGTGTTTGTTTGCATTTCACCTTTCAGTTGTTCCACATTTATTTTAACTGTTGTTCTTTTGATATTCCTTCATTCAGTTATTCTTTGACAATATAGTGCCAGTCTCTTCTGCAGCTGGTAATGGCTTTTGTTTTTGACTGCCGTGGATTAGATATATACTGCCATTTTTTTCTCCATGTATCCTGTTTAGAAACAGTCTACTTCAATGCAGACTACTAGGAAAATTAGTTAAGACAGATTATATGTGATCAATGTTCCTCTTCTTTCACTTCCAATGTTGCTATACTTTGAGTTATTTTCAATATGTTTTATGAGTCAGGGTGTTTTATCTGCCCTTTCCTTGCTTGATTTGCACATAGTCATTGTTTCCTAGCACGATGGCTGTCACAATTCTTTTTTCCTCTTTTTTATGAGGACCCTTTCCAAAAACAGCCCTCATACTTGAGGTTTTCTTCTTTTTCCTTTGCTTTTGCATTTCAAGCTTAGCGCAGGCGTCTACTCTTAAGATGGCCGTCCTATTGTATTCTAAGGGATGCATAACCATAAAATGACAACCCCATGCATCTGAAATGACCTGCTTGGCCCAGATATGGCTGTCCTATTATTGTAAATATAGCAAGCTTAATTAATGAAACGCTGTGCTGCTCTTGTGAGATTCCTGGTTCTCTAGATCTCTTACTGCTTCACTGTTGCTGTGGGCCTTTTGAAATGGGCACACAGTGTATGCAACCAGTATAATTTTCATCTCTGTTACTTTCTTACTTGCAATTGCTCTGGGTAGCCACTTTGGAGCACTGGATAACTGGGAGCACTCCAATCAGCAGGCACTTAATCAAAAGCTATCCCTATGTCCTCACACCTTACGCTTCATGCCATAGGACCCGGTTCCTCTCTCCAGAGGGCTGCTTTCATGGGGCGCACTCACTTAGATGGTTGCATGCGGTGAGTGCCCCCGAGAGTTTCTTTTGCCCTGTGCCTGCATCTGTAATACGGTGTGGGTGCAGAGGGAAAGAAATTCCCTCATCTCCATAGGACACGCCCCTATGCAAATGTATAGAACTGCCCCTGAGGTAGAGCTGGTGCTTTAAGTACACCAGCGCTATAGGTATTACTGAAGGGGATGCACAAGTGTCTGCGCCCCTTCCTGTAATACCAAGGTGCCCCTGGGGCACGTAAAGCAAGCGCAAATGCCTATAGCGCCCCCAGTGCACTTATTGTAATGTGGCCCCTGGTTGGCTCTAGGACCAGGGGCCAGTTGCTGGGCTGCTGGGCTTCAGGGCTTACCATAGATGGTTATATGGAGTGTTGCCTTGCACTCACACACTCATTGAAGCCAGAAAGGATGAGACAGGACTGTGAGAGCAGAATTTTACAGCAGTAAAAGGAGTGTATACCGACTCCAGGCTGCATTATGTCGGGTGTTCACAGTTATTTGGCAAACTCTTCTGTTGGGCAAACAGTATTGCAAGAATCTTTGGTTAGATTAATACACATGAACAACAACAAAAACTAACAGCAAACAGTAAAACATACAGATGTTGGTGTGCATAGTGAGAAGATGTATAGGCCAATTACAAGCAAATTAAAATGTTTAAATCTTGATATTCCTGAAGTCCAATTTTAAGTTTAAGATGTGCAGAATTTACAGACAAAACAGATTCCACCCTTCCACTTACAAAGCAGCGTAAAATTGGGCCGTGCTGCAGAAAATTACACACTTTTCTGAAATGTCATCCTTTTCAAGGTACAAGGGGCAAGTAATGTTCATAGCAATGGCTAGGACATATTCATTGTGGATTTTACTAAAACTGTTTGGGCCGATTGTTGTACGGATGTGTTAGAGAAGATGCTGCACTTGCACGAAACAGATTTATGTGTTTTGATCATGGCATTGTGGGATTTGTCACTGGCCACTCTTCCTGGCTGCTCTCTTTTGGTATTTTTATTGTTCTGGCTCGCAACCTGACCTTTGGGCCAAGTTGTGTATTGATATATTACTTTGATAACCAAAAATGTTGGCATATATCTTGGATGGACTACAGATTTTTTAACCGCGTCTTATTTCCGTTTCACATTTTTTAATACGATTTTATATAACTAAATCGCATCCATCAACAAGATAATATTGATAATAAGGTAACAGTAATTGAATAATCTTCATAGGAATGCTACAAAGAAGTAACTGATTAGAAAGATTAAGATGACAAGGCCAAAGCCGAGTGATTTGTAAATATATATAACACAGGTAATCCATTTTATTTTTTTATATTAACTTAACTTGAAAAATATTTTTGTCAAGAAGGGAAATGCTTATTGAAATAGTAAATGGGACACTGACCTTTACAGTGTGGTTGTCTGCAGTATCAAGAAGAGAATAACGTTTATTTGTGTAGTTAAGAATGTAGACGTTTATAACAAACATCCGTCGTTTTGTCTGAAAACTCTATCTTTAGAGGAGAAAAAAACGGCGTCCTTCAAGTGGCAGCTAACAATGGTCGAGAACTGGAATTAGATTGTTAAGATTTTACGTATCCATCATTAATGGATTGCAAAATAAAACAATGGACATTATCAGTGGAATTATACAATTCTGTGGCTGTATCAATTCACATATAATGTACCTGTAAGGTAGGCGCCGCGATCTCTGAAGGCTCATTTGTGATTTTAAAGGCTGCATTTCTGGTGCACTTGTGCGTGTCTATTGCGCTTTCAATTACGCTTGTGTAATTTTAATTTTCGGCATTTTGAGCCGTTTTTGCTGCTTCTACCTGTTTTTAACGAGGGACTGTGTTAGGACATACTTGTATTTTAATACTCAACTGCACCGCTGCTATAGCGGGTCATTAGCTGCTTCTTCAGGTGGGAGCCATCTTGGGGGAGGAAGTGCCGGCTGTGGGCAACATCTTGGTCAGCAGGCTATTTGCTGCCTGACGCGCTAGGCCGATAGGACGCTACTTAAGACAGTCCTTAGGGGGTGCTTTCCCTGTAAGGTAGGCGCCGCGATCTCTGAAGGCTCATTTGTGATTTTAAAGGCTGCATTTCTGGTGCACTTGCGCGTGTCTATTGCGCTTTCAATTACGCTTGTGTAATTTTAATTTTCGGCATTTTGAGCCGTTTTTGCTGCTTCTACCTGTTTTTAACGAGGGACTGTGTTAGGACATACTTGTATTTTAATACCCAACTGCACCGCTGCTATAGCGGGTCGTTAGCTGCTTCTTCAGGTGGGAGCCATCTTGGGGGAGGAAGTGCCGGCTGTGGGCGACAACTTGGTCTGCAGGCTATTTGCTGCGTGACGCGCTAGGCCGATAGGACGCTACTTAAGACAGTCCTTAGGGGGTGCTTTCCCTGTAAGGTAGGCGCCGCGATCTCTGAAGGCTCATTTGTGATTTTAAAGGCTGCATTTCTGGTGCACTTGTGCGTGTCTATTGCGCTTTCAATTACGCTTGTGTAATTTTAATTTTCGGCATTTAGAGCCGTTTTTGCTGCTTCTACCTGTTTTTAACGGGGGACTGTGTTAGGACATACTTGCATTTTAATACCCAACTGCACTGCTGCTATAGCGGGTCGTTAGCTGCTTCTTTGGGTGGGAGCCATCTTGGGGAGAAAGTGCTGGCTGTGGGCGACATCTTGGTCAGCAGGCTAGTTGCTGCCTGACGCGCTAGGCCGATAGGACGCTACTTAAACCTGGCACATGCAAGCGTGCAGCGCGCGCGCGCAGCGGGCGCGCCTTGGGCGCGCTAGAGGCGAGCCCATCTGTGCCCATCCGTGACCAAACGGGACCCGGGGCCACGACCAAATGGCCCGCGCCTCATCTACAGTAGAGGTGAGTTGCTGGAGGCCAATCTGGGCAATATACCTCTTAGTGAGGGGTGTGTGGCCTTACTCCGCCGGGAAGGGCTGTTGAGGGTTCCTGTGACAAGGGCAGGTCGGAATCATGTGCACAAAGCCAGTGTCCTGCACTACGGCCTCCTAAACACTCGTTCCCTTCAGAAACACAACCTGGGGGTCTTTTCATTACTGGAGGATGGGGACTTGGATGTGCTGGGAGTAACAGAGACGTGGCTTGAGGACTCCTCACTGCCTGACCTAGTGGCCTCGTTACCGGCTAACTTTTCGGTTCTATACCACAATAGAGCAGATGATAAGAGAGGGGGCGGGGTGGCCCTATTTTATGCAAATCGTATGCGGAGCGAAAGAATTCTGGCGGAAAGTATGGGCGGCGCTGAGGTGTTGGGTGTCAAGCTGAGATTGGGGACAGATTGCACGATCATTTTGGTAGTTTACCGTCCTCCGTGGGCGTCGACAGATTTCCCGGAGTTATTTTTGAGGCTAGCCTTGGAGGTACAATAATGTGGTCATTATGGGGGATTTCAATTTCCACTGGGAAATAATCCTGAAAGAAGGGCAGGCGTACCAGATAGACGAGGCTTTGTCATCACTGGGGCTAGTCCAACAAGTGAAGGGTCTGACACATGTTAAAGGTCACACTCTTGACTTGGTTTGGACGTCAATCCCAGTGCAGGGACCGACAGTCAGTCAGCCATGTGTATGGTCGGTTCATCATTTAGTGAGGTGTGACATCTTGTTGGATACACAGAAAGTGAAGCCCGCAGAAGGATGGAAGGTGGTAAGAAAGTGGAAAAATATCGACGGAAATAAAATGGTAGCTCATCTTCTAGCCAATCCGCCTTCTAACTTCCTGGAAGAGAATCCGGATGCCATCTGCAAGGAACTAACTGATAGACTTAGAAAGGCCACTGATCATGTGGCGCCAGCACGAAGGATGAACCTAGTGGATAGAGGACCCGGGGCCCCCTGGTATAATGAATCTCTTAGGGAGAAGAAGAGGGCTTTACGTAAAGTGGAGAGAGCTTGGCGCAGAGCCTATAATATAAATGATCGGAGTTGTTACATACAGGAACTAGCGAGCTATAAAAAGGTGATTAAATCTAGGAAGGCTGAATTTTATGAGGAGAGGATTGTTACAGCTAAGGATCCTCAAAAAGAAATCTACACACAAGAGGACTGTCAAAAATTCCAAGATTTGTTTTCCAGTAAGATCACAGACCTCATATCGGAAATTGCTCTCACCCCCACGTATGACTGCCCCCCACAGCCTACTCCAGCCAAGAAGCCAGTGGACATCCCACTAACCACTTTACCCTTGATTACGAAGGATAGGCTGACACTGCTCTTGGGGCGGGTTAAGTCGGGCTCTCAGGCTGACCCATGTCCAACAGAAGTGCTCAAACTGGCAATGCCGGGTATAGAGGAAGAGGTTTTGACTCTCCTTAACGCATCTCTACAACTAGGACAAGTTCCGTGGGCCTTTAAGGAGGCCCGGTTGATCCCCCTGCTAAAAAAACGGGGGCTGATGTGAAATGCCTGAAAAACTTCAGGCCGATTTCCCAAATACCATTCCTGGCCAAAGTAGTAGAGCAACATGTACTCTCTGATCTTGCGGACCATCTGGAGAGAAATGCCTTGTTGGAACCGAATCAGGCTGGGTTTTGTGCTAATCATAGCAAGGAGCTAGTGATGCTGTCCATTCTGGATGAGCTGAGGAATAGGGCAGACAGAAAAATTCCAGGTGCCCTGGTGTTGTTAGATCTCTCCACGGCATATGACACCGTTTGTCATAAACAACTATTGTCGCGGTTGAGGGACTTCGGCATTCAGGGCACAGCACATGCCTGGTTCGCTTCCTTTTTGCAAGGGAGGATGCAGAGAGTACAGCTCGGAGACTTGTTCTCCACTACAACATCGATTACCTGTGGAGTGCCGCAGGGGTCCGCCCTTTCACCCCTTTTATTCAATATTTATTTACAGCCTCTTATCTCACTGCTTAATCAGATGGATTGCCAGGTCTACAATTACGCTGACGACACCCAAATTGTCATCCAAATGGAGGAAGAGCCAGGTGCCTTTGCGAGATTACAAAATATTCTTAAGCACACAGCCAATTGGATGCCCATGAATTCGCTAAAAATCAATCCTGACAAGACCGAGGTGTTGCCAATCACTATCGTAGGCAACCCATGGAATGATGGCTTCTGGCCAAGAGAACTAGGGACCCCCCCAGAACCAGCGGCGGCAGTAAAAAGCCTGGGCATCCATGTGGATGGCAAGCTATCCATGCAGAAACAAGTCACTGCGGTGGTGGGAACCTGTGTTGGCCTTCTCCGACAACTAAGAAAAATCTCTTCACTATTGTCCTTCTCAACTTTGAGGCGCGCGGTCTCTGCTATGATCTTAGCGAGGCTGGATTATGGCAATTCGCTATATATAGGCCTGCCTCAAAAACTTCTGGACAAGTTGCAAGTTGTCATGAATGACGCTGCAAGGCTCATCTTTAAGAAACCGAGGAATACGCATGCCTCCCCCCTCATGCGTGAGCTGCACTGGCTGCCAGTGAGGCAGAGGGTACTGTTTAAAGGGCTCTGCATTGCACACAACTCCTTATACGGAAAGGCGCCAAGGTATCTGAAGGCCCGCCTGACTTCCTATAGGCCTGGTAGGATGTTAAGATCGTCGGAAGCTACTCTCCTCACCCAACCATATTTTAGGCTGGCCACAGTTGGTGGCCGCGCTATTTCTAATACCCTTCCAGCAGCCTGGAACAAGCTACCAGTGGAATTACGGAAAGAAACCAACCTGCTGTGCTTTCGGAAGAAGTTAAAAACTGTGCTCTTCCAACAAGCTTGGGTGGGGCTGTAAATTCTCGAATGGCCCTCTAAATGTCTGTTGTGCGTACCTGACAAAGCGCTTAGAGACCCCTGGGTTATAACGCGCTATACAAATCGAAATAAATAAATAAATAAATATAATTTATAAATTTCATTTTTTACAATTTGCTGTATAATTTGCAGATTCCAACCTAAAACGGTATTTCAAGCTCAAAATAATATTGGCATAGAATGTGCCATACAATGCAGCTTCACTTGCCTTTTCATGCAGCATTATTTGGATAGGCATGCTGCATAATTTGGTCCTCCACTGAGCATTCTCTCAGTAACCTTGAGTAGCTCTGAAGTGTTTGCAGTTCGTCTTTGTCATGATTAAGTCCATGTTTCACAGGGAAATGCGATTTTTTCCCCAATATTTACCTCTTGGTGATAACTACTGTGTTTTTTGTCCTAGTAACTTTGTTGCTAATCGATAAATCTGAGTGAAATTTTCAAAAAAAGTTAATCCAATTTGTGATTGACTTGGTAAGTTTCATAAAGATCTGCTAAAGTGCGACAAGTAAAAAGCTAGTTTGATCCTATAGGATTCTTTGCACCTCTTTACAGAAAAAATGGCTGCACTAAATGACAGCAAACTCAAGGACGAATCTTTGTTTGGCTTATTATAAAATCCATTCTGTTAGCCATGGATGGTCCACAGGGCAGGGTTTGCTGCCATCTGCAGAATGCATTTGATACAAAAACAAACCCTATTGGATGAGGATGTCATTTAAATTTGGCTCTACAGAGCCAATGTTGTGTTCACAGATCTGGAGCTTCTGATTGACTAGCTGCAACAGATAAAACCTTTTGTGGTCTCTTTTACAACCAAAAAACCTAAAGAAGCCATAAGGGGGCATGGTAGCATCTTGCTTAGAGTTAAAAAAATAAAAATAAAGTACATTTTGCTGCAAGGTTTGCAGACCTCAGTGCCTCTCCGAGGTCCTCGAACCTTGCCTTGGGGTCTGTGAACAACTGGCAGAGGCTCCTGAACCCTTGGTAGCCCCCTGCTTGAGTTCACAAACCCTAGCTTGGTGTCTGTTAACCCACACAGACTTGTGAGACCTAGTTGGACCTCTTGTAGGCTTTTTAAATAGGGTAATGGGTCTGTAGACTTTGCTGGTTCAACTAAGGCCCGCAAACCTATGCGGGTTTGCAAAAAGGAGTCAAGCCTCCACTTGGCCACCAGAAGGCAGTTCACTGCAGGGTATGACGAGCGACCCACAGAGGGGCGAGAGAAAGACCTGGCAAAAGCCCAAGCCCTGCAGCCAGCCAATGCTGAGCAAGGGTTGTCTGCCCATAGCAGGTTGGACGCAGCCCTGTGCCCTACCCCAGGTAAATAATACTTTGGCGATGTGTAGAAAAGACATCCACCTGTGTTGGGTTGGGAATAGGTCTTGGCCAAATACCAGACCCTGAAGCCACACTCTGATGCTCATGCCTGAAGGCTGTTGATAGCAGGGATTAGTTGGCTGAAGGAGTTGGACATTAAACAATGCGCCTAAATTCTGGAAGTGATATATGATAAAAAAAACAAAGGTTCAGAGAATAAAACAATGTTAAAGTGAAGCCATGGCTAGCTTTGGTCACATCATCTTTAACCTTTAAACTTAAAAATTCTTTTAAAAGAGTAAAGTGAACTACTGGTTAAAAAATAAACCTAAAAACCACTGAAATTTGCAAGCTATGGTTATATGTGCAATCCAAAACTCACACAAAAGCTGTACATAAGATAATTCGCACAGCAAATACAGTGTTTATGTTCTCACAAAATGTATACCAATAAGTAAGGAATTCTTTACTGTCCCAGTTTCTTAAAACCTTATACAACACGTTACAATAAATCTATAAATAAATACATAGCGTCATTGTTAGAAACCTGCTACATTGAGAAAAGATAGGAATGGCTTAGGCCAGCTCGTCAGCCTATTACACTGTATTAATCCTCACTGCAATATGGGGCATATTACCAAGCAATAGCGATACTTATCGCTATTGCTTGGTTAGCGTGAAAAATGTACCGCTGAGCTGCGGCGATTTTTACCGCAAATAAACCTTGGTATTACCAAGGTTTATCGCAAATGCGATAAAAATCGCCGTAAATGAATGAATATCGCTGAAAAGTCAGCGATATTCATGCATTACTGAGCTAATGCTCTTAGCCATGTTATCCACCTCCCATTGGATAACATGGCTAAGAACTGCTCAGGGCAGGTGTTAGCTTTTGGAGATATTCGCGCTTAGCGCGAACATCTCCAAAAGTTGGTAATAGGAGATAGCGATGTTAGCAACTGTTTCCAGTCGCTAACATCTTGGCACGCCCACTTTGCATATCATTAGTGATAAATATCACTGACATGCAAAGTGGGGCCCAAGATGGTCGCTATCTCCTACTAGCTGTCGCTAACTGGTGTTAGCGACAGCTAGGTAATAGGGAGATAATTTTATCTCCGCTTTCTTGTCTTTTAAAGCCAAAAAAGCGGAGATAAACCCCCTTGATAATATGCCCCCAGGTTCCCACCTCTTTGTTGCTAGAGTTGAACTTTTTGTGATGTGTCTAACTTATTTTGGTCAAGAGCCCCCACAGCAGAATAAAATTACCTCTGGTTCTTATCCCCTTAGTCTCAAAAATCTGTTTCAAGTACCTTCTACGAATTTCAAGCAGCTCAGGGCAAAGGCAAAAGATGTTCCAGATATTCCTGCTCCCTATTACAGAGCAGACACACATTTCTAAGTCTCTGGTGGATTTTCCACAGTCCTTCAAGTTGATTGAAGGGAAAATAAAAAAAGCCTAAAACTGAGAAAAAGGGTTTTTTACCCTTCGTGTTCATGTGAAAATCCATGTACTGTTGGTGCCATAAAGTACAAAATACCAAAGTATACCTCGAACGTTTATATTTGTCACCCTATCCATGTCTGATAGACTGTATGATGTTCTTATTTCATGTTTTAACAGAGTTTTCGTGTTATCATATTCATTGTACATAGATCATTTGAAGCCAGGAGTCTGTGTTTGGCCAGATTATCCTTAATTTGGTTTTCTGCTCACAGTTCGCTTGCATGTGGTTTTAATAGCTCTTTTTTAATGAAGACGATTAAGGTATTCTCATCCACCAGGTAGCTGTCAATAAGGTAATTAATATGACTGCTAGTTGTTGACACATGGAGAGACATTAGCTCAAACTCAAGTCTTAGTTGATATTGATGTATGGAATTATGTAAAGAAAATAGCTTGCCGGAGCTACTTGATAACATGGGGCCTCATTTATGAAAAGTGACGCATCGCTGCGTGAAAACAGCGATGCATCACTTTTCACTACGCTCTCCCTGCGACCCTGATGATGCGTCATATTTACAGTATGACGCATCATGTCGCAAGGAGTTACAGGTACGTCAGTATTTCTGACGTATCTGTAGGTGCAAAAGTGACGCATTGCTGGAGTGTATCACAAAAGTGACGCAACTCCAGCAATGTGTACTTTTACATGGGCAAGTCCCATGTTGTTAGTGCCTGCATCAGTCTTACGCCTGCCATGAGGCAGGCGTAAGATTTTGACGCATTAGCGGCCAAGAAATGGCGCAGTGAAATCTTATAGATCTCACTGTGTCACTTCTATGACTCTTTCTTGCGTCAAAACGCCCCCCTTGCATACATTATACCTGGCGCAGGTATAATGTGGCGCAGGGGTGTACAAAGTGACGCATCTACCTAGATGCGTCACTTTGTAATTATTGTGCAACAAGGCACATTTATTACACCACTGGTGCATCACAAAAAGTGACGAACCAGCGGCGTAATAGTGACGCACAGCCTCATAAATGAGGCCCCGGTATCTATTTATTTTTATTTATTTATTTAGAAGTTTTCTATAGCGCTAACAAGACCCGAAGGTATCAGAGCGCTTCACAGTAGTGGGCATGAGAAAGAGAACAACATGAAACAAACCCAATAAAAGCAATCGGCGACAGACAATTTGGAAAGAAGAAAAGTTCGGACAGCAGGGCTTCTCAGTACTGGATTCAACAATACCGCATGGATTCTGAGACGTTTGCAGCTCCAAGTTATCCATAACCAAGGGAGCGGATCAGGCACAAGGATTTAAGTTGGCTCTTGAATTCTGCATAGGACGGTAGAGTTCTGATGTGCGGGGGGATGGCGTTCCATATTTTGGGGGCATTTCCTGAGAAAGAGCAGTCCGCAGTTCTCTTCCTTCTGGTTTTTGGTAGGATGAGCAGTAGGGAATTAGAGCTTCTCAAATTTCTGGCTTGGCCTGCTTTTTTGAGCTTGTTAGCCAGGTATTCCGGTTTGCCGGTGTGGAGCACATAGGCACACACATAAGAGCAGGGACTCATTTGAAATTTTCAACGGTAAGGTTTGGGATGATTGCTCCGCAACCATATTTAAGTGCAAATCTTTTTACCTGGCTCATAATCGCTAACGCCCTTTGGCCAGGTGTAATAAGTGCATATTCCATCTTCGGTTGGTGTCCATTACAATGCCTAAGTATGTATAATTTGACACAATATTGATTTGATATTGTGGCCTATAAATCAGGTATATATGTGATTCTCACCACCAAATGACATAACCTTTGTTTTGTTAATATTAATCAGCAAATTATTGGCACTAGTAAAGGCATGCACACGGGACAATAGTAATTGTGGACTAGTCTTGGTGGTTGAAAGGATCACTAAATAATTCGCATTTGGGAGATATGGAATTTTTGTATTTGCCAATTTGGGTGAATCGCCTCTTTTCTGCTGTAAAACAGCTGATAGGTCTGAAATGTATAGGCTAAATAGTAATGGAGCCAGGGAGCAGCAATGGTTTAATCCATTAAAGATGTTGGTTTATGGTGTTAGCCCTGTGCTATCAAAAAACTTCACTCTTATCCATGGAGATCAATTTGGATCTGTGGTAAGCCCTGGTCTACCCCCATGTGTCCAGTTTAGCCTATAGCTTAGATCTGTTAACTTTATCAAAGGCAGTGGAAAATCAATAAAGCAGGCAAAGAGATTGTTCTATTTATCACGACAAGCTTTTTGGGTCAAAATGGATAGTGCCACTGTATTATCAACAGTGGAGTCTTTTTTTAGATGGGATAAACCTTTGTAAATATTTTCCCATCTGCAACCAATAATACTGATAACTTTGTGGGGAATTTCTCAAGCCTCTTTTATAAATTGGTTGAATGATTGAGCCCTTTCAAGATTGTTATACACAGCCTGAGAAGTACACTGTAGTATTTATTATTATCATCCGCAAGGAACCCCAACTTGTTGAATCTTGTTTCATGACTGCAACTGGAAGACCATTTGAGCCCAGTGCACCTGAGTTGTTGGATGTTTTAAAGAGCTTTTCAGTTTGAAGTTGTCAAATGGCATAACCAGTCAATCTCCCTTCCTCTTCTAAATCAACTAATTTAGGTTGTGTCCCTCCTCACAAGTTTTTATTAGATGCTATCCAGGTCTCAAATGGAATATGATAATCTCCCCCTATTTTGTGGGAGTTAGTTCCTGTAACAAGGCGAAGACTTGTAGAGTTGTTTTATAAATCCCCAACATTTTTAAGTTTTATGAATATTTAATCTAGGCAAACTTCGTAGTTTTAGGGCAGTTATTTTCTGTTGATTTGTTGTGGCCTCAAACTTGAATATGTCAGACTGAAACTTAATGCATGGTAGAATATCCAAGACCCAGTTTCCTGGCATAATAGCATATAGAAGTAATGTGATTATAAATGCTGCAACTGGATATTCAAAAATCCCTTCCATGCAGTCTTTTTCCGTTAAGTAATCCCCTTGAAGATTATTGTCCAGGAACGAATGAGTTACTGATTTTACTTAGTATAGTGTGTTGTGGATACAGCTACTTTCACGTCTGGTTAGAATCTGATAGTCCTATATTATGTTAATGTCGGCGACATGCATAAATGTATAATCGATAACTGATTTTTCTCCCTAGCCCTAACGGTTGCTTGCTTGATCTTTTGCTTATTTCCCATTCAAGTGTCACAGGCCCAGATCGTAGAAGTGTGGTAAATAAAATTACCCGGACTATTTTTCTATACATTAATAACAATAAGGATAGCTCATAAAATGAGAGGCAGAGTCTGTGGTATCTGTGTCAAAAGGGCTTTAATTAGAATGACTCGAATCAATGAGAATCAGGTTCCATCACCACTAAGGTTCAGGAAGGGATATCTAACGTTTTATTAACATCACACATTATATATAGTAAAACCACATAATTGCAATGAATACAGTAGGCGGAACACTCCAGGCGGGGCAAGTGAAAAGAGAGAGATAAGAACACATGAGCGTAAAGGAAAAGGCGTGTAAGGAGGCGTACACGTGGATGTTCACTTGATGAGTCATAGAAGTGTCATAGGTGGGTGGATGCATAGAGAAGGTCTGCAGGGTCAGCAGAAACTTTTACCCTGCATGTGCGCGCAACTGATCATGACGTGAGATTGACGTGTAACTGGGGAGAGCTGGGGGGTTGACTTTAGCACTAGTAGAGGAGTCTGGAGACTGGGATGTCAGAACGACCTGCACCTTTGGCATATCTGATATCTTGTGTTTGGAGGATGTATTGTCTGAAGTAAAGGTCTCTCGAACAGAGGCCGTTCATCATTAAATGCTAGTGTGTGCATATATTTCTTCGTGCATTGCGCGGGGCCATGGGCCTACTATGGCAACGGGTTCAGTAAATCACTTATATGGAGACAGGAAGGCTAGGCCCTATGCTCTGCAGGCGGAAATATGTTTACCTATTTCACTAGACTGGAATGTGTTTTTGCGGAGGCTGAGCAGATAACTGTAGGCAAAATACCGTCTTGGCAGGCAGGCCAGGCCGGGCACCTCTCGGCTTGGTAGGGAGTAAGGTAGAGGTCAGGGATGTATACCTAAACTGCAGTGTTTCAGAGACAGAAGAGGCTCGGAGCCTGAATTCAGGGCCTGGCTCGGCTGGGCCACAAAAACGTATGCTTCGTGATATTTAAACGTGTACCATGTAAATGCATTGGCAACGCAGGTCTCAGTGCAGAATTAACGTTTCATTCATGGAAGGCCTAATAACTGACATGCTAACATTAGACGGAAATGCAGGGGCATTATTATGACAGGCACAGGAAGGGAATTACACGATAACATGGACATACATGGGGCATAGGTACGTGGATAGGGTGCGAGGGAGGGGACACACTGACTACCTAAAATTTCTGTTTCCTCATTCCCTCCTTGTCCCCTACTGCGCCCTTTAGGATATATCTATTTTCATGAGACCATCTATTTGTTCATATAACATCATTTGCTCGTCTTTTCTCATTCGAGCACGGGAACGTGAACGAGGACGGGGAATACAAGCAGTGGCACACAAGCCGCAAATCGCTGGGCCACATTGCAGACAGAGACAGCAACTGAATAGTATGAGCAGTATCATTCCTAGGAATGACAACACTTTCCAACCCCAGGCTGATATCACACTCCAGAGCCAACCGGACCAAGTCCAGGTGCCAGGATTCTGGTGTATCTGGTGAGCTATCTTATGGAGCCTTGTTATTGCTGCATACACTGATGGTGCGTTATTAGGAATAAACACACAACAACTGGAGCCGATCACTCTACAAGCTCCGCCCCTATCGGCCAGGATGACGTCAAGAACAAGGCGGTTCTGAAGAACAACAAGTCTCATAGCAGACTGCTCCTCGGTCAGGTTACCTAAGGCAGAAGTAGTCTCATTCACTACTGCTTCCAAAGTTCTGGTTAATTTGCGTATTAATTTACTGTTTTGGACGGGACCTACGAAGAAAAAGAATCCTTTATTGAAATCTGTATATTGCTCCCACGCTGTCTCAGTCTGATCGACAATTGGGAACTCGATCTCCCTCTTGTGTCTTACATGTACGAGTTGGGAATCTCGGTGATAATGGGATGGGGCTAGAAAAACAGGTGGTAGTAGGAACGCAATATAGCACGTTCCACCCCAGTCTAAGGGCAGATGTACATAAGCTGTCTGACCACAAATAAAATAGGAATGGCGGGAAGCTTTGAAAGTAGACTTTCCTTTATCACTGAATTCAACCACAGTATTACAATCACTGTGTCCTAGGTCCACTGAACCATTTTTCCTAACGCATAATTCACCTTTCACTGGTAAGACTGTTATAAACGGTGAACCTGTATTGGTCTCAGACTGGACGTTCAGAATCATGAGGTTAAGGGAAAAATTTCCTAATTCGTACACTTCATTTTCTAGATCGGTCCCTTTCCTTTGGGGAAGACCGTCTTTGTCTGGAAAACATGCCTTATTCATAACTGTATTCAGGTCTCCCCATATCCAATCGCCCTAGGAAACTGTGGACTTACTGTCTAGTGATGACATTAAAGCAAACCATGCCCCGCACGAACCATTGTGCGAAAACGGATAAGGAAAGAGGGGCAGAGCTCCTTTCATTTTCTGGTAAGGTGGGAGTCGGCCACATACCCAGCAATCTGTTACATTGCTGGTCTGGTGAGAATGGTGTAACATACGGATGAAAGTGTTGTTGCGCAGTGCTAGTCGATAGGATAATTCGTGAGGTGGCAGATCACTGAATGTGTGCTCTACAGTGTCATTGAAAAAAGAATGTACATGTGAACCAAGAGGAGGAAAGAAAACATGTAGCGTCAAGCTTATACATATAATCGATATACTTAGAAAAAACATAATGATCAGAGTTACTATGCATCTACTGCGTAGGTTTTTGCAGTATTTTTTTTTCATTTCTGTCCGCCTATCTCTCTGACTGATTGGGTCTACGATCTTATACATGTCAGGAACCTGTCTAACCGCTTCACCCGAGGGGGACTTAAACAATTAAACGCTGTCTGACTTACTAGACCGTAACCTAGACCTGTACTCCTGTTGCAGAGTTTTTTCTAGCAAGGGGAGTTTAGTGTCAATATCGGAACAGTCCTCAGAAACTTTCGCGAAACAGTCCTTAGAATCCTTTACCGGGCCAGGTCCATGGAATCGTTTTACGTGATGGGCATGGAGCCATCCCTTGCGGCCCTCGACCTTGACGGCGGTCCTCGTTGTTAATAACACTAGCTTCGGCTCACGCCAGCGGGGCTCCAGAGGGCTTGAACGGTCGAAGTTGCGAATGCAAACCGGGTCTCCTGGAACGATTTCGTGGCTCTTCACCTGGGTGTTGTCGGGGGAGGCAGCAGCAACCTGTGAACGACAAGAAAGTAGTGCAGACATCAAGGAAGCCAGGTAATCTGTCAGCATGTTAATGTCAACATCAGTGATTTTGCGCGGCATAGGCGTACCCCACATATTCGGTGGTCTACCAAAAACCACCTTGTACGGGGATAGTCCGGTTCTGGAATGAGCTACCATACGCATGTAAAAGAGGGCAACCGGCAAGGCTACCATCCAATCCACGCCTTTTTCTGCACAGACCTTCGCTAGTCGTGTTTTTAGAGTCTGATTGTGTCTCCCGACGAGGCCTGCTGCCTCTGGGTGTCGTACGCAATGGAATTTCCACTGGTACCCTAACAGGAGAGAAACTTGTTTCATTAATTCAGAAGAGAATGGCTGTCCATTATCCTAGTACACGACCCGGGGCAAGCCGTATCGCGGGAAGAATTCACGGACCAACTGCTTGGCAGTGGTCACAGCAGTGTAATCTGGGACTGGGTACGCTTCTGTCCATCTAGATAGGGCACATACAACTACGAGGACATACTTGAATCCTCGACATCTGTCCATCTGAATATAATCCATCTGGAGGACTTCAAAAGGGTGGTCAGGAGGATGAAATCCACCTTGTTCCACGGGAATGCCTTTGCCTGGATTGAACTGACAACAGATCATGCAGGTACGCACTTTCTGTTTCGCTGCTGCACGTAAATGCTTGTTGAACCAAAGATTCTGTATACTGTCTAACATGGCTTTTTCTTCTAAGTGTGCTGGACTATGTGCTGTATTTATGATAGCTTGAACCAAGGAGTCGGGGAGAAACCATGTGGCTTTGCCTTTTGTCATCCATCCCTGATCGGTTTGGAACCCTCCTTGTTCTGTCCATTTCTTGATTTCGTCTGGAGTGGCATGTGTCTATATGTCGAGTACATCTTGTAAGGGGTCCCTGACTGTCATGCAATTTGTCAGTGATGATACATCAGTCTTTGTCGTGTCAGCTGGAATGTCTGTTTGAGTCTGTGCTGTAAGTTTGGCTGTTCGATCTGCCAGGTCGTTACCCTGGGAAATAGTGTCAGTGAGTTTCGTATGTGCTTTGCACTTCATGATGGCTATGGCTGTAGGCAAGTGTATTGCATCTAACAGAGCTTGAATGAGGGGACCATGCTGTATTTTGGCTCCATGGGAGGTCAGAAAACCTCTCTCTTGCCAGAGGACACCGAAGTCGTGAACGACTCCGAATGCATACTGTGAATCTGTGTATATGTTTACTTTCAGGTTCTTGGCTCGTATGCAGGCTTGGGTCAGAGCAATGAGCTCTGCTGCTTGGGCAGACAAGGTGTCAATACGTTGTGTTTCTATGACTTCAGTATCGGTGGTCACTGCATATGCGGCCACTAACTCTCCTGTGCTTGTTCTCATACATGAACCATCCACATAAAGTGTCAGGTCTGGACCGGACAATGCAATGTCTGTCAAGTCTTGTCTTGGCTTCGTCACTGTGTTAATGACTTCCACACAGTCATGTGGTGCAGGGTCTGTTGTGCTCGAGGGTAAAAGTGTAGCAGGGTTTAGAATGTTGCAACGTCTGATCTCTATGTGTGGCTGGAACAGTGTCAGTTCATATCCTGTCAGTTTTGCTATGGTCAAGTGTTGTGTCTGGGTCCTGTTCAAGAGAACTTCCACTGAGTGTGGAACCTGTACTGTCAGGGGGTGTCCTAACACTATGGAGTCGCTTTGTCTGATTGCTAGAGCTGTTGCTGCAACTGATTTGAGGCACGCAGGCAGAGCCTGGGCCACTGGATCCAATGTACTAGAAAAGTAAGCACAAGGCTTGTGTTTTCCTGCTTGATCTTGTGTGAGAACAGATAATGCTGTGCCATCGCGTTCAGTGATAAAAAGTGTAAAAGGTTTGCTGTAACATGGTGTCGCTAAAACTGGTGCTTGACATAGAGCTTTCTTCAGTTCATCAAAAGCAAGTGTATGTTCCTGAGTCCAAGGGAGGACAGTCGAAGTCGCTGCCTCCTGTGTTGTCAACTGTATGAGTGGTTTGGCTAGATATGCGTACTGGGGAATCCATTGTTTGCAGTAAGAAGTGAGGCCAATGAAGGCCCGTACTTCCTTTTGTGTCTTGGGCTGTGGAAGATGTGCAATTAACTGAATGCGGTCAGGTGTCAACTGTCTACCCCCCTTGGACAGCAAGTGACCAAGGTACACAACTTGCTGGACACAGAATTGTAGCTTTGAAGAGGACACTTTGTGCCCCTTTTCTGCCAGGAAGTATAAGACTGTCAGTGATGCACGTTCGCCGTCTCGTTCTGTCCGTGCTGTGATCAATAGATCATCAACGTATTGGAGCAGTGCAGTGTCAGTAGGCATGTGAATACTGTCTAGTTGTCTTTTTAGTGCTTGACTGTAAATACTAGGGCTTTCTGTGAACCCTTGAGGAGCCCTCGCAAATTTGAAGCTTCGGCCATTTAAACAGAATCCGAAAAGGTACTGGCTTTCCGGATGGATTGGGACACTAAAGAAGGCGTTCTTGAGATCAATTAAAGTAAAGAACGCTGCTTCGGAATCAATTGCAGTCAATAGGGAAGAAATGTCTGGGACCACGGGGTACTGGGGTATTATGCATTTGTTCAGTTCTCGGAGGTCAATCACTAATCTGGAAACCGGTGGTGCATTTTGGTCAGTTTGTTTAAGAATCGGAATGATAGGAGAATTACATACATTGGAGTCAGTTTCTACAACCACTCCTTGTGCAATGAGTTCGTCAACAATTTTCAGTAAGGCTACTACAGCCTCGGGTGGTAACTTGTATTGTCGGATTCGTGGCAGTACAACTCCTTGCTTGAGTGTGACACGGTATGGTGTAATGTGCATGTAACCTACATCAGTCGGACCTTGTGCCCATAAATGCTGTGGTACATTCTGAAGTCTGGGATCAAAATCTCTCAACGCATAATGACCTTTAAAATCACGTAAAAACAATCTCACTCCTTCCGGAGAACAACAAATCACTGCTCCCAGTTCTTTCAACGTTTTTATACCAAGCAAGTTTTCTGGACATGATTTCGTAAGCAATAAGTCTGTAGTGCGGGACAAGGGACCAACTTCTAGGGAAACTGGCTTTGACACTTCGTTAACAATAGGCTTTCCTGAAAATCCCAGGGAAATATTCCGTGAGCCTGAGAGGGGTGCCCCTAGAACCTCGTCGTGACTGATGGTAGTCCTGCTCGCCCCTGTGTCAATCAGAAATTTTCTGTCTTTCCCCAATACATGACTATGCACATAGGGACCCTCTTGATCTACAGGAACCTCGATAAGGGGCAAGCCAACCTCCCTCTCTAGGCCGTTTCATGAATACTGTTGATAATCTGGGTAATCTGACTGTGCGTACTGGTACATTTGTTGCGTGACATGTTGCGTGGCAACTATGGGTTGGGGTACAGCTACTGTCTGTTGTGCGTTCTGTGGAGGTTGCGTGTTCTGCAGGATGTGTTCCTGTCTAGGAGGACGCGGTCTTTCTTTCGTCTTGCCTGTAGCTATATTGTGTTTCAGGACAGCACATTCGTTTATATAGTGACCTGGCTGTTTGCAGTAGTTGCAGTTCCCTTTAACAGGTGCCGCGCCCTTTCTCTGGCCATCGGCGGCTGGAACTGATTGTGCAACTAGTACTTTCATTTTCGTGTCTTTCATGCGTCTCTTTTCGTGTTCCTGTTCTTCTCTAATTGGGTTCTGGTGGTACTGTAATATTTGTAACATTTGGGAAGGGCTATTAGCTTGCCAGGTACTTTCAACCTTCAGTACTCTATTTTTAATCTGGGGTAAGGAATTCTCTACCAATTTGGTCACAAACAGATGTGGGTACGATTCACTACTTGTCTTCAGGCCGCTATTAATAAGAAAACATTTTTCAAATCTAGAAAAAAAATCACTAGTGTCTTCATCTTGTTTCTGTTTGCATGCTGAAATAGCATCCCAATCTTCCTTTTTGGTAGTCAATAATCTCGGCAAAACCTGTATCAATAGCTCGGGTAATTCTTTAGCTTTATCCCCAAGACCAGTACCAGGGGTTCGTGTATTATCTTCGTCTTCTAATTCTGTCCAGTTAATCTTTTTCTCTCCCACCTCCCATTCTTTTTCTTTCAGTTTTTCGTAAATGCCTGCAGGTAACAGGACTTTCAACATTTTAATCGTGTCAGCGTACGTATACTCCCCCATGCGGAGCATGTCTTTTAATTCACGGTGGAACCCTGCTGGGTCTTTATCATGACAGGGCAGTAATTTCTTCATTTCCAATAATTCCATTTTCGTCAAGGGTGTGTAAACGTATACTCGTTGAAGTATACCCGCGTTAGTTCTAACGGGATGAACCTCTCGTAGGGGATTCTGTCTGTCTATATAGAAGGTCTTTCTTTCTCGGTGTGGAACAGTAATCAAGTGTGGGGTCAGGAATGTCATGTATTTATGTCGTTGCTCTAGAATGACGTTAATTAATTCGGTGCCTAGACCTCTCCATCTTGCTAGGAGTAAATCGTCCAATAATTTATACAGGGGAACTGGATCGGAATGCTGACTCTCGTACAGTGTGATGAGATGTTGAATCATGTAAATACCAGCTAAACGCTGTTCTTCCGGAGGAAGACTCAAAAATGTTTGCGCTACTATGTCATCCTTATATATGTTAGAATTGCCAGCCCATTGAACTGCTGACCGGGCTAGTTCCTGTTCATGCATAGTACTAAGCTCGCTACTCCCTACTCGTTTTTTCAATGCTTGGTCAGTGGCTTGGAATATGTGTTCAAGGGAATATTGTTCTGGTATGGGAGAAAGAGAACATTTCTTGTATTTTAGGCGTATGGGTCTATCAAAAGGTCTTGCCCTACCTACGTAATGCATTTTACTTGTGTCCTCAGTTACTAAATCATCGTCCTCTGAAACTTTGTCATCCTCTTTCTCGGCTTCTTTCTCGGCCTGTTTTTTTTTTGTGTATGTCAAGAATTTCTTTACAAATTTTTCTGTACATTGCTTCTACACAACTCTGTTTATCATTTTTACCAGCAGCTATGTTGTCACTCCAGTTTGTCATGCCTTTAGTTACTTCTTTATTTGGCTGGTCTTGTTCCCTGATCAAACAATTAATCAAAAACTGTAAGAGCATACGTTGAAGCTCCACTTTTCTATGTGCCATGGCCTCGTGAATACTTTCTGGTCCCTCCCCCGTTCTAATGAAGTGGTATATTTTATTTAAGTGGTCTTTCATGTCTGGTAAAGTAATCAAATAGTCTGCAACGCGTCTTAAACGTATTGAGTATATAAGCATTGGACCCTCACCTGGTACTGGATCATATATACAATCAGTAAGGAACTGTCTAAGGGATTGGTATGTAGCTGGTTTAGGCGTGTGTTGTAGTGCTAGATCTCGTAGTGATGATCGTTTTAATGGTGGTGGGGTGGAGGGACCCCCTCCCGCTGCTCCTAGACTGGAATCGCCTTGGCTTGAATCGGCTTTTACTGTCAGCGCTGTCGCTGGTAATGCGGGTTGATCTTGTACTACGGGTGCTGTGCGAAAAGGATTGGTAGGGGGTCGGTGGCAGGAGGAACAGTGGGGAGATTAGTATTATTGATAGGGTTGGGAGGAGGATTAGTAGGAGGTGCATTTACATTTACATACTCTGGAGCAGCGTCATCTAAATAGGAGGAAATAAAAATGCCCGCTGCGGTCTGTTTATGACTACGGAGTTTAGTCGGGATCAGTGGTGGCGGTAAGTTACTGGGTACTTCCGGGGTCACTTTGGGTAGGCCCTCGGCGAGGAGGGGATACATGCCTTTAATAAGGGCATTTCTTTGTCTGTCTAATTGTTCTGCTTTAACCCGTTCACCTTCTTCTAATAGTTCTTTTTCTTTGGCTTTTTCTGCTGCTTCTCTACTTCTCTCTGCTTTCTGGATTTCTTTCTCTGTTCTTCTATGCGCTTCTTTACGCCACAATTCTATGGCGTCTTTCTGGGATTGTCTGGCTTTCTTTTTCCACAGTGCTTCCTCTACTCTCATGATGCAATCAGCATCCCATGTCCCTGAGACAGGCCATCTATATTTCTCTTCCAGATCCTTCGTGTAATCTACCCATAAGTCTAAGTACAGTATGGCATCTAAGCCATGTTTATGATACATAAAATGTCCAGGAGTGTCCCTAGGCGGGACGGGAACTGCCTCTTCGAGTATCCCTTTCCTGGTTCCTATCTGACGTAATTTCGAGAACAGCGGCATGTTTGAACTAGCTTGAACGAAAACACAATAAGCACAATAATAGACTGCAAACATTCATTCATACCACGACATTAAAACATTACAGATATTACCTGGTACATAGAATAACACAATACTGAAAATCTCGAAGTACAACACTAGAATACTGGATGCACTGCTAGAACAGTACAGTCATACCGGTCTCATAAAGAGACACGTCATACCGCATCCACCTAAATGGACACGTCTTTACCGGATCTGTGTACCCAGACCCGTCTTGACCGGGCTCAAATAAATGAACCCGTCTATATGCGTTCCCAACAACGGTACTCACCGGGAAGCAAAACTGAAGGCCTCGGAAACTCGATACTGGACTGGACTGCTACGGCTTCTTGCTGCTACGCATGCGCCTCGGAACAGGTGGGCCTCTGGATACCTCGGACCTTGCTCTCTCGGCTTGGGCTCTGGTCGGGACAATCCGCAATCCTCACCGCCTCGTGTGGATGCCTGGTCGCAGTCTCCGTCTCCTCCGTGGGCCTGAAGGAGTTAGCAGGAAAACCCGCGAATGTGCACAGAATGGATCCGTCACGGCTGTAGAAGGGGTCAGGGGGCTGCGCTTACATCGCCGGCGCGTGGGGAAGGGGACTCGTCCCTGTTCGGGAGCCAGAATTATGTGGTAAATAAAATTACCCGGACTATTTTTCTATACATTAATAACAATAAGGATAGCTCATAAAATGAGAGGCAGAGTCCGTGGTATCTGAGTCAAAAGGGCTTTAATTAGAATGACTCGAATCAATGAGAATCGGGTTCCATCACCACTAAGGTTCAGGAAGGGATATCTAACGTTTTATTAACATCACACATTATATATAGTAAAACCACATAATTGCAATGAATACAGTAGGCGGAACACTCCAGGCGGAGCAAGTGAAAAGAGAGAGATAAGAACACATGGGCGTAAAGGAAAAGGCGTGTAAGGAGGCGTACACGTGGATGTTCACTTGATGAGTCATAGAAGTGTCATAGGTGGGTGGATGCATAGAGGAGGTCTGCAGGGTCAGCAGAAACTTTTACCCTGCATGTGCGCGCAACTGATCATGACGTGAGATTGACGTGTAACTGGGGAGAGCTGGGGGGTTGACTTTAGCACTAGTAGAGGAGTCTGGAGTCTGGGATGTCAGAACGACCTGCACCTTTGGCATATCTGATATCTTGTGTTTGGAGGATGTATTGTCTGAAGTAAAGGTCTCTCGAACAGAGGCCGTTCATCATTAAATGCTAGTGTGTGCATATATTTCTTCGTGCATTGCACGGGGCCATGGGCCTACTATGGCAACGGGTTCAGTAAATCACTTATATGGAGACAGGAAGGCTAGGCCCTATGCTCTGCAGGCGGAAATATGTTTACCTATTTCACTAGACTGGAATGTGTTTTTGCGGAGGCTGAGCAGATAACTGTAGGCAAAATACCGTCTTGGCAGGCAGGCCAGGCCGGGCACCTCTCGGCTGGGTAGGGAGTAAGGTAGAGGTCAGGGATGTATACCTAAACTGCAGTGTTTCAGAGACAGAAGAGGCTCGGAGCCTGAATTCAGGGCCTGGCTCGGCTGGGCCACAAAAACGTATGCTTCGTGATATTTAAACGTGTACCATGTAAATGCATTGGCAACGCAGGCCTCAGTGCAGAATTAACGTTTCATTCATGGAAGGCCTAATAACTGACATGCTAACATTAGACGGAAATGCAGGGGCATTATTATGACAGGCACGGGAAGGGAATTACACGATAACATGGACATACATGGGGGATAGGTACGTGGATAGGGTGCGAGGGAGGGGACACAGTGACTACCTAAAATTTCTGTTTCCTCAGAAGGTTATACTAAATAGTCTACCTGCCCAGTTTAATTTTGTTTTACCACATATTGCTTCAGACACCCCAAACATCTGGTCTGTGGTATTGTCCTAATTGTCATTTACTATGGGTTGTAAGAAAACAGTATTAAAATTGCCTGTGACTAGCACTATCCTGCTTGCGGTTGAGTTAACTAATGTCTCAATATGGTTGAGTATTGCTGCAAGTTCTTTCCTTTTTTGACCATTGTAGGCAGAATGTAGCCATTTATTAATTGAATCTAGAAATACGATCCAAACTTGATGTATGCTGCGATTACATTTTTTATTAAAAAAGTAATGCCATAACTACTTATTCCCAACTCTAAGTTTACTAAGATTGAGATGTCCCCACTTGGTCTCCCCTATTGGCCTTCTGTTGCTGGAAAATCTAAGTTACTATACTTTTGGAAGGCAATATCTGAGATTTTCCAAGTTTCTTTTAGGCAAATTAGATTGAATGAATTCAGAAAAAAGTGTAAATTCTCATCACTCTTCTTTAAATGCCTGCAATGTTCAAGAAGCACACGTTTAAAGAGGCTGTCCTGCCATTAGACTGCCCCTGCCATTATCAGGAGCATGGTGTTAGTATAGATGTTATTTCCTGCCCCCCTGGAATGGGTATTCCTTTCTTGAATTTTAAAGGGCATTTGAGAAGGTAATGATAACATTATTAACTTCATTAGACTTCATGACCTCGATCGCTTGAATGTTTGCATGTGGGTAGGGCTGCTTTCCTTTTCTAGCCATGACAGTTTCTTGGATCTTAGGAAGTGTGGCTATTTTGTAGGTCCTACTGACCTAAGTTTTTTGTATACAGTTCTTTTGTTGCCCAGCTTGTTCTGGTAAACTCTGTTTGCTTTGATTTACCTGTCTCAAATCAAACACCTAATAGATCATCTAAACCAAGCTTCACCAAAGTAGGTCCTGGAGGGCCGGATCCATGCCAGATTTTTAAAATAACTACATTTATCTAAATGTTGATATGCTAAAAATCTGGCATGGATGTAGCCCTCCAGGACCAACTTTGGAGAACCCTGATCTAAACAGATGTAATCCAGGTCTTTGAAGTGTTATGACTGATCTTTTATTCTATTGGGCATTTCCCCGGTGGTCCGAAACCATTGAAGGATGGGTTTGAAAGTCCAAGGCCGGTTTACAGCCAGCATCCGCTTTTGCTCTGATGCAGCAAGGTTAAGAGGCACTTGGTTGGTTGTATGGAAACACTTGTGCACATGTGTGTACACACATGTGAGGGCGGCACATGTGAGACTACTGTTGTTCGCAGCCCGGTGCCTGTGCACAAGTAGCCTGAAACATAGGGGCTCTTCATGATTTGATATTGATCTGGGGTAGGCCTTAAATTATTAGTGGACACTGCTAGGGAAAGTCAGTGTGGTTTACTGTCTTAGCTGCAGTGACACTTTATTGTAGATCTTAGGGGAAATCTGCCTAAGAGTGCAGTTTTGTTTCCCTTTGTCCTGCAAAATACAGTTACATATCATATTTCTTTGGCTCAGCTCAGGATAAGAGCCCAGGACTTTTGTCATCCTACTTGGCCAAGTTAATTACAACGCTGTTGAAGCGTTACTATGCCCAGTATTGGATACTTGTATTTTGTTTCCCTATCTGAGTTTTATACCTCTCGCTTACTCTTGGTCTTTCGACGGATCTTGTTGCCAAGAGGGGTTGGATATAAAGGGTCCCAGCAGTCATCCAAGGAGGAACAGGAACTTGATAACTGAATGACAGACTGGAAATTAGAGTCATATAGAATACTCTCAATACAATACTATAGAGATAGAAGATTATCACAGCCAGACCAAATATTCTTAAGAAACAGAAGCACGCCAAAATCATACACCCTAACAGTTCATTTAAAGGAATGCAAAATAACAGCATTATTATTTGATGTTCTGAGATCTCTCTCATATGATCTCCTCTTGTCATTTCTCACATATTAGGAATGCACACCCAATTGACGATGAAAGAATAATGATTACTGAATTGGTAAAGTAATTTGATTTAGTATATGAAACTTAAAGTAAGCAAGTGCATCAATTACTTCAGGCTCTAAACAAGTTTGGTTAAATCTAATGGAAACGTTGAAATAAGATAACAAAGCTCAAGAATTCAGGAAGGGACATGAAGTATGCCGCCAGTTCAAGCTGTCTCCCAAGAAAGAAGAGACCACTAAACAAACACAGCGTATATGCTGGGGTGTAACACAGGCCCGCAGCCCCCAAGCTCCAGGGGGCCTCCTCTGCACAGCACTCTGGCTGCAGAGCTCCTGATTGAGCCCGGAGGTGGCCCCACTACGTGCCTTGCAGGTAGGCTCCTCAAGTTTTGTTACGCTAGTGCGTATATGTCAATTTGTAAAGGAAACAAGGTGAGTCTGATCAGGCAAACCAGGCTTTGCCAAGGTAAGTTCTACAAACAATCAGTAAGTGAAGAAATAGTGAGCAGCCTATCCGTCACCATCCAGCTCCAATAACTGCTCTGCTCCAACCGCTATGCACTGTCATATCAAGTAATATTATATTCTAAAGTGCCGGGGGGGTGACACCTTCTGGGATCACCTCATTTGATCAGACGACTCCGTCAATTGGTAAGTTCATATAGGATGGTCAGGTGACATAAAGAAGACACAAAATGCGGTGTGAGAAATGTTAGAACAATGCTCCTGTAGCAAAAGCACATAGGCAATTTCAAGAGGATAGTTTCCCAGGAAGCTGGTTAGGATTGTAACAAGTATTGTAGCAAAGTGTCTCGTACAGTAACAGTACATGAGAACTCAGGAAAGGAAAACACTGTTTCTTGTTACAGCTATACAGAAGAATTCTCTCATGAGGAGTGGATTCAGTAAGTCAAGAAATTTCACCTACTCAGTCTGGCCTACATTAAATCGTGCTAATATAACATAAAAAATATAGAATTGTTTAGCATACATTCATAATAGATAATAAGATGTCATGATTCTAGTATGACTTTTGATGCACTTGAAATCATTTAGTATGGTTCACAAATAATATGTGGTAGCATGACAGACTTCTATCCTTTCAAATGAATTAACGTGTACTTACATTTAAAACATTAGTTAATAAAATTTGTTCTGAGTGCACTGCAGTAGTACATGCATGAAATACAAACTATAAACATTTCATAATGGCATTATTAGCTAGGAATGAGTTGCACCTACTTTTCTGTTGTCATTTCGGTGCGCATGTTTACATGTGAAAAATACTTTTAAATTGAATTTATCATCACACTCAGGTTAAATCTTGATGATTAACACATTTTCATTAGTTGTACACATATATAAATGATAATTAAGTATGATAAGAGATAAACTCCATAACATGAGATTTCACAATTTTACATGTTTTCTAGCACGTTAATAAAATGTAGTGTTTCTTAAATATATCACAATCTATGTTAATTATACAAAGGATATAATCTAAACAACACATTTTCTGCATGCTTTTAGGGTGCAGTAACTACAATATGTTGTTTTTGTCATCTTTCTATAATGTGTAGTTGGTTTACATTTAATAAATGTTCTCGCAGAAGTGTCATGATCAATTTTATAAGGTCTCTAAAGTGTAAATGTACTTTCATCTCCAACAATGCTCTCCAGTAGAAGGAACAAAGGCCTCCCAGCACAATGGGGGCAATTAACAGTGCTTGACTTGGCCCCCAAGCAGGAAGGGGTTGGGAGAAAAATCTGCACGCATCAATTAGCTGTCACAAAGTGCCAGGATGGGACAGGCCAAGCCCCTGAACAAAGGAGGGAGCCCAGACGAAGGAGAGGTCTGGTCTTTGAAGTTTTGGTGGGAAAAGCTCTGTAGTGATGTCAGAATCACTGCAGGGGTGGAGCGGAGGCCCAGAGGACTTGTGACCATTGACTCCTGAATGAAGCTATCTTAATTTGTTTGAGCATGCTGTGCAGGTGGGGATAGGACAGGGGCAGAGAGGTGATGTGGCACCCTAGGATTGACCAGGGGTACCTGTCTTCTAAAAATCTATACCCCCACTTAAAAAGTTTTTCAGATGAAGAGAGAGAGAGAGTGCTTTTTGTTGGTGCTGGAATTTGGGAGGCATTGCAAACAAAACAGGTGATGGACAGAATGTGGATCAATGCCACACATTCACCCCAGTCCAAAGATCTGGGCCCAAATCCATCGTTTTTTTGCACTCCACACCACCCTGGGTTAGACAATGGCAATATGCAAATCAGCTCTGACCCTGTGCCCCATGGGAACAGTCCAGTCCGAACTACAAAAGCCATGTCCTTCCCAGAACGGAATCAAGCATCCGAGGACCGGACCGGTTTCGAGGTAACACCTCTCATCAGCCCGGCTAGCTTGACTCCAGTGGTGTGGAGTGCCTGGGACCCACGTCTGAGCATCCCCAGCGCACTTATGGCGGTATTGTAAACAAAACAGGTGATGGACAGAATGTGGATCAATGTCACACATTCACCCCAGTCCAAAGATCTGGGCCCAAATCCATCGTTTTTTTGCACTCCACACCACCCTGGGTTAGACAATGGCGATATGCAAATCAGCTCTGACCCTGTGCCCCATGGGAACAGTCCAGTCCGAACTACAAAAGCCATGTCCTTCCCAGAACGGAATCAAGCATCCGAGAAAATTTGGGAGGCAGCAGCTATGGACAACTGAAAGGAGGAACCCCCTGAAGCCCACCAGGAATAAGAACTCTACCTGGTGTTGACCACAGGACCAGTTGGTCTATCCCAAGAACCAGGGAAGCTGGTCCCTTACACCCCATGAAGACTAGCTGAAGGATGAACCGGACTTCTGAACCAACAAGAAGAAAAGCACAAGAGGAGAAAAAATAGGAAGGTTGGTGCAGGGAGCCAGTGAAACTAGTTCCATGCAAAGTGTGACACCTTAGAGGTCTGGAGGCCTGAGGAAAAGGCTCCAGATGGCTAAGGCTCACCACCAGGAGCATAATGTACCAAGGATCATGCAAAATGGCCCAACGGGGCCTAGGATGTGCAAGTAGAAACAATTTGACCATTCACCACCAACCAAGGTTTGGCGTGTGTGGAGCTCCGCTGCTGTTTCGGGCAGTTAAAAGTTATGTGCAACACATCGCAAGCAGAGATGCCTTTACACTCATATAAAGGGGGATTAGACTTCTAGAACCAGCAGCAATTTGGGTGCAGCACCTGGTAGAACATGCCCAATCTAAAGTACATCAACAGCCATCGGTGATGACCGGATGCTATCAGATTGAGGTAAGTTTCCAGTCCTCTAACTGACTTTATACAAAAATACTGTCACATGGAGCTCTTACTCAAGGCAGAGTCCTCACGGCCTGCTGCAGTCATTAGAGAGAATGTCTGCTTCAGCCATGCAACATATTCTTCAACTACATAGCCCGGATTGTAATAGAGATCTGGCCTCCCAATCTCTTTCAGGTTATGCATGATATAATATAACCAGGGGATGTGCAGCATGTTATCCAAACACAAATAGTGCTGGATCGTTATTAACTTATTTAGCTTCAGCTCCTCCTTCAGCCATAACATCACTGGATTTCACATCATTCATCTGCAAAGGAAGTGACATCATTGGTTTCCTGCTAAAACAGTCTTTAAGTAAGAAGCCAAACAAGAGGAGTCATTACCATCATCCATCTGCATAGTAAGTGGCATCACTGGATTTCCAATCATCCATCTTCACAGGAAGTAACACCTATGGGTTTCCACTCATTTACCTACACTAAACGTGATATCACTGGATTTCCCATAATCCATTTCCACAGGAAGTCACATAACTCCGCTCCCCTCACATGACCTACTTGATGACTGTCACAGCATAAACGCACAGAGGATACTTGGAGGGGGAGGGTCGTTGGCGTGCTGAAGGTGCTCCCAAAGGCAACCCAGTCTGTGCTCATCCATGCCAGGACTGCGACCAGTGCCAGGACCCCTGGTCCTTCCCCCACCTGCTGCTACCATGCTGCAACCCTCTGTGCCTTCAACCCTGATCACTGTTCCACACGCAGCTGCCTCGCCACATCATACAACACCAAGGTGTTATTCTCTCCATGAGAGATAACTTGGTCATCAGTGATGACACTGCTGGTGAACCCCCCCTCCCCCCCCCCTCCTCCTTCGTTGGCCTGCTCTCTGCATAATTCACATTAATTCCCACCTGGCGGTATGTGCCCTGCAATGTGCCTTACAGATTTGTGATTTGTTTGCCATTTAGGTTGCATTGTGATGATCAAATATAACCTTAATGTGACATGTGTAATTATGCTACTGTGTATTGTGTCATGCTGCATTTTCGTTTCTCACACTGGAGAACTGCACTCTCCTCCCTTTTCCCTAATGCTGTCGCTGATTACAGCTGTCGTGCACCAGGCACACACCATAGCGCCATAGTGCTAGGTTGGTTGCCTTAGTCTAGCTTAGGTTTTGTACAGTAAGGAGAGCCTTCCTGTGCAAAATACCACGCCTAGACTCACTTCAAAGCTTTTCCTACTTTGAATGTGTGATGCACAGTGCAACACACATGAAAATTAGGAAATGAAAGGAGAACTGAAAACATTTCTCCTTTCAATGCCTTCTTCAGCTAGATTAATTTTGGTGCTAAACTCTGTCTACTAATGTTAGTAGACAGGATTCAGCATCAAAAAGCGTGGGTGATAGCAGGGGAACGCAAATGTACCACCCATATAACACCCCCTTAATGCAAAGTAATGCAAAGTAATGCAAAGCAGCGTTTTGCACTGCTTTGCGTTACTTTCCCATACAAACCAACACTAAAACGAATTAGCATTGGTTTCCTAATCCCCAAATGGGTTTAGCTTTGGGTTAGAATTGCAAAAGTAATGATAACCCGATGGTAAACCTTTGTGAATCCAGGCCAAAGTATCTAAAACATAGTGCTCATGGTATTCACATTGGTCCTGATTCTGATGGTGGTTGCGTTGGAGGAGCATCCGACTGCCATCGCTGCGGGATTGGAATCACCCAACATTTAGTCTGCAGTTCCACCCACCTAATCACGATGCGACTACTGTGTAGGTAAGCAGAAAAATGCATTTTCCATTGCGCCTTATGCTGTGGCCCAGAAAAGGACAACAGCACAAACTGCAATGGAAAAAGGCATTTTGCAAATATCCATATACCGTGTGCCAGGCACCAAGGAAAATTAACAGCATGAAAACTGTAGGTGCTATCGTGGTACTGGTCACCCGGCCACCTGGGGTGTATGTTTGCCTTGGACAAAACCCTTTCTGGCAATTGAACAGCAAAATGTACAGAAGCACACAAAGAAAGTCCATAGAGTTAAGTAGATCAAATACAGTAAAATTAGGTAAATCAAGGTGAATAAATGTTTTTCCAGTCCAAGCGTTCCTCTTTGCACTAAAAGGATGAAACACGTGTCCGCTGCTTCGGTCCTTCTAACCTTTCCAGACATAATTGTAAAGAATAAGCCCATCTTTGATCAAACAGGAATGCTTCAGACTGGGAAAACATTTATTAACCTTAATTTACTTCATTTTACTTCTGTCATCAGTAGGTAGTTAAAGTTAGGACCAAAGGGTCCATAGGAAAAGTGGCCTTTTTTTTCCCAATACCTTGGTGCCACTCAAAGGATTTGCATGAAATTTTACAGAAAACATCCCCTTTTTGATTCAGCTGCTGTGTTGAAAGTTTCAGACCCCCCCCAAAGAACGCACTTTGGGGGGGTCCCAAAGTGCGTTTTACCAATGTTAAGTCTATGGAGATTTTTTATTTTTTTAACATGACTACAGGCCGAACTACTGAACGGAATTACACCAGATTTGACAGAAAGCTAGTTGTTGCTTCAGAAACCATGCCTTTTGGGATTTGGTGTAAATCCGTTCAGTAGTTTTTGGGTTATCTAACTGAAAAAAATATAGATATCTGTAGATGCTAGTGCTTGCAGTGGACTCGCGGATCCTAGTAAAATTTAATTGCCTGCCACACTTCAACCAGGAAGTGTTGTCAGCCATCTTGAGACTCTGATTGAAGCCGAGTCCCAGAAAAAAAGTTGAAAATAAAAAGACATGGCTTGGTAGTTCGGACTGGACTGTTCCCATGAGGCACAGGGTAAGAGCTGATTTGCATATAGCCAGTGTCTAACCCAGGGTGGTGTGGAGTGCAACAAAAACGATGGATTTAGGCCCAGATCCTTGTACTGGGGTGAATGTATGACATTGTTCTACATTCTGTCCATCAACTGTGTTTTTTGCAATTTTCACCCCGAGTGTGCTGGGTATACTCAGACGTGAGTCCCAGGCTCTCCACACCACTGGAGTCAAGCTATCCAGGCTGATGAAGGCTGATAGCCAGAAACCGGTCCTTGGATGCTTGATTCCGGTCTGGGAAAGACATGGCTTGGTAGTTCAGACTGGACTGTTCCCATGAGGCACAGGGTCAGAGCTGATTTGCATATAGCCAGTATCTAACCCAGGGTGGTGTGGAGTACAAAAAAACGATGGATTTAGGCCCAGATCCTTGTACTGGGGTAAATGTATGAAATTGTTCTACATTCTGTCCATCAACTGTGTTTTTTGCAAAAATAAAAAAAAGCGGCAGGTTAGGAATACACTGAACTCTGAGATATGTTAACATTTTGGGAAGCAGACTTGCGGGTGTATCTGCGAATCCGCAGCAACATTTTGAAATAAAGCAAGCAGGGGCTCCCTCGCTTGCTTCAGAATAACCCCTGGGTGGGCTGGGTCCGGGAGCATTGAGGAAATCTCAGAGGGGGCACACGTGGCACCCCTCGTAGGGCTATTCAAAGCCCCAGGGACCACCATCTCACCAGGGTAGTAACATTGATGTGTGCAGAGGAGCCTTGCTGCTCCCCTGGAGACTACCGCATTCTGGGTCACAAATGCAATCTAAAAATAATACGTGGGAGACCCTATGGCATCCCACGCCGTCCACGGCACCGCCATCTCCCCGGGGCACTGTTTTATACAATTGCGGAGGCCCACTCCCCGCCACTGCCCTGGGACCATCACCTCCCCATGACACATACATTGATTAGTTAAAAAAAATAAAAACAATCCCCGGGGAGCGCCACCACGCTGGAGCTAAAATAAATAATAATGGGTGGGAGCCCCAGAGGCAGCCACCTCCCCGGAACACATATACAATAAGGAAGGGGGTCTATTGATGACACCCGTCCCCTGGGGCCACAACCTCCCTGAGGTTTACTTAACAAAGGAGGGGGCTGCGTGGCCCTTTTGTGGAGCCTTACATTGCCTTGGGGACTGCCACCCACCAGGACCGGCTCCAATAATGTCCCAGGGTGCCCACCCCTAAGACATTGCAGTTTGCTATGGCTTGCCGGGAGCAAACAAGTGATCTGCTTTCAGCAAATGAGGGCACAAAATGCTCTTGCTTGCTGAAAGCAGAGCATGTCTGTTTCCCTGCCTGCTTGAATCGAGCAAGGAAACAGACATTGATTTGGGATCCAGAAAGCTGCATGTTAGCAACTCCCTGGGTCTCAAAGCAATGCAGGCTCCTACAGGAGGCGGGGAGCCGGCAGGAATCACCGGGGCCTTGAGGTGCCCCCTCTGTCTCCAACGAAGTGGCCAGGCCCTGGTGATTGGGTCCCGAGGTTGAAGTTGGCCCAGGAAGGGGGCCGCACAGCCCCCTCCTTATTAAAAAAAAACAGTATTACACCCTGGCCCTGGGGGGTGAAGTCCCCATGGCAGAAATCAGCCTGGGGAGAGGGGCCATGTCTCAATTAACTATGATGGACTACTGGGCTAACTTGGTCATGCACTGTAAATGCACCCTAAAATGCTCCAGGAACCATGAACGCAAATGTCAAAGGATAGAAACTAAAAGGTATAGTCCATATATATAATGGGTAATGTGTACAAGTCTCAACAGTTAAGAGGCAAAGGAATGTTACGGGTAAATGTAGTCAATACTTCATAGCACAAGATGTCCCACACCAACATAGGAGAACAAAATGTGATGCTACATAATCTATATCTATATGTTATTGCTTATCCCGAGCTTTGGTGCCGCCCATCCATCTAAAATGTTGATTCCTCGAAACTTGCTCGTGTTTTAATCTACATCCATTGATTTTATTCAGCTGGTTTCTGCTAAAAATGATTGCTGATATTTTTAAGATCTATTGGCTGCTTTCCGCTGAGTTGTGGTCCCCAGCCTATTTTAAATGTTTTATTATGTATATTTGTTGCCTCCTAGGGCCAGATGTAGGTGGCCATTTACCGACCGGTAACGGCCGATTTCGGTCGTTACCGACCGGTAAATCGTCATTCCTGATGTAGGTGCCTTATTTCACCGATTCGGTAAATTTACCGAATCGGTAAAATACCAATTCGGTATTTTTTCCGTTTCGGTAAATAGGAGATGTAGGTGGGACTCTTCTGAGTCCCACAGGCCTTACCGAATCGGTATTTTACCACCCAATCCAATTGGGTGATAAAATACCGAATCCAGGTGTGCATGTACATGTATGCATGCACACCTGTGCCATGTGACAGACAGACTTGCCCTTAGGGCATGTCTGTGTGCCACATGTCACATGTGCCTGAATTCGGGGTGCTAGAGGGTGTCAAAGTGACACCCCCTGCACCCTTGCAAAAATCGGTATTTACCGAATCGGTAAATACCGATTCGGTAATGACCATTGATTCCTATGGGCTTCAATGCCCATAGGAATCAATGGGCATTACGGATTCGGTATTTACAGAATTGGTAAATACCGAATCTTAACGATTCGGTATTTACCGATTCTGAATTACCTACATTTCCCCCCCTCTAATTTACCACTTCTTAAATACCGAATCGGTATGATTCAGTATTTTAGAAGTGGTAAATTAGAATGACCTACATCGGGCCCCTAGTGTTTTAACACTATGGTTGATTTTTATACTATGATTCAACTTTTGAGCTGTATTTTTGATGAATTGATAACTGTTTGTTGGAAACATTTATTGTATAGTGTTAACTTGTGGTTTGTTTCTGGTATGGGAAAAATTATATTAGTTATATTTTAAATGTTGGGGCTGAGGGCTTTTAGCCTATTTTTTATGTTTTAGGATTAGCTGATGTTTAGAAGTGTTTTGATTTTACTTACTTATTATGTGACTTTCTCCAGGTGTTCGATCATTGAATTGTATTGGTGGTCCTGTAGGCTGTAGGTTGTGTTGTACTCTTTCTGTAGCACCTAAAGTTTGGTAAATACATAAAAGTAGTAAATGTGACTAGTTATTGTACTTTAACATTTTTAAAATAAGTTACTTTCAACTATGTTTACTTAATTGGAAAGATAGCTGTATATTTTCTTCGAGTTTTCTTTCTTGCGTTTCTGTTGGCAAACCAGCAGAATTATGTGGCCTTGCAGCTTAGGTGTTTTTGGTGTGGTAAGTGTTGAAAATGTCAGCTTCTTTTATATTGTATTTTTAATCAAATAAATATTTTTATTGGTTGGTTTGCTTTATAGGTGTATTTATTGGTTAGTGTTAATTTAGTGTGAACTTGTTTCTATCTGATATTACCTTTTATGGTGTTTCTGTTTTAATGTTAAATATATATTTCAGCTTTTTTATGTTATTTTGGATTTTTTAGCTTTAATTGTATTTTTTTTTTTAATATATTACAATAATTATATCAAGTATTTATTATTTGTTATTTACTGTATGTATTTTAATGTATTTTAATTTTATTTAATGTGTTCAAAGATTATTTTATTGTTATAATATTGAAATAATATATTTAGATAGTTTCAACACAGTCTCTCATCAGATATTGCTCAGGAGACTGGAGGAGATTGAACTTAGAGATACTGTCTTTCAGTGGATGATGAGCTTCCTATTCTCCCGCTCCCAGACCATCAATCTTGGCTCGTACAGTTCGGCAACTTTGGAACTGACCAAGGGAGTACCTCAGGGCTTCTGTCTGAGCCTCACCTTGTTTAATAGCTATGTTGCTCCCGTGGCCAATCTCTTCAGGACCTGTGGTTTCATTCCCATTTCATATACCGATGATACGCAGCTCATTTTTCCTTTCAGAAAATTTACTCCATCTGTTCAGTCAGCTTTCTCCGCTGGTATAAGGGCTATTTATATTTGGATGAGATGCAATTTTCTCCAATTTATTGGGAAGATCGAGAATCTGCTTTTTGGAGAAGCCCCCTTGCTGTGGACTAACGAATGATGGCCAGTGGACCTTGGTGCTCCCCCCGCCCCCAAGTCCCTTGTTAAGAACCTCAGCATCCGCTTGGACCAGGCTCTCACTCTGAAGGAGCATGCTGCTCAGACAGCTGGCTCCTGCTTTCATACGCTTGGAGTTTTTCCTCTGCTTCCTGATTCTACTCGGAAAACCTTGACTCAGGCACTTTTACTGAGCTGTCTGGACTACCTCACTTTGTAGATTGCAGGCGGTTCAGAACACTGCGGCGCTCCCAAGACCCCTTCCCTCCCTGTCCTTCATCAGCTCCATTGGCTCCCAGTGCATAAGCAGGTAAAGTTTAAAGTCTGCTGCACTGTCCACAAAGTCTTACACAACGCTGGTCCTTCTTATCTGCTGAGAAATGTGCCTTCCAGGACACTCAGCTCAGGAACCAAATCTCTTCTTGTGGTCCCTCGAGTCAGGAAAGCTAGGTTGATGGGAGGCTTTCTCCCACCTTGACTCTCTCTACTAGAATCAGCTCTCTATTCATCTGAGACAATATTATGATTATCTTCAATTTAGGAAGCTCCTTAAGACCACCCTATTCTAATCCCGCTCAGTAGCCTTTCCTGCAGCCCTGTCCATAGCGCAGAGATACCCCTTTGGGGGTGTATTCAGGCTCTATGTAAATAATTCAAATAAAATATAAAATAAAATGGTTTATATCAAGTTTAGTTCTATTTGTTGTTCAAAGTAAAGTAGAAGTGTAATAGTATTTTGTAAAATTTGGCTTTATTTTTTGATATTGTGTAGCCAATATTGTGTATTTTTATATTTTCACATTTTATATAGTTATTAAAATGTAACCATATATATGTTTCTGATATTTGTGGTTTCAATATTAGAAGAAATAGATATAGATATTTTTAACAGCTATAATTTTGTGTACAATGTTTTTTTTACAATATTTTTGTGAATCAATATTGTTTTCAACTACATTATACCATTGACCTCATTTTGAAATATGATATTGTTGTGTGATCTGAGGAATGTATGTGAAGTAAGTGCACATGTCTAGACTTTTCTGGGAATCCCTGAGCAATCTAGGGCTTAAACTTACTGTTGCGTACAAAACTGGGCACTAAGTTAATCCCCTGAACCCCTTGGGTGCTCATGACAGCTCCACGCCGTCATGAATCATGGTAGGCGTGTGCTCATGACCGTGTGGAGCCGTCATGCCGCTGCAGCTCCGCCCACGCGGCACTAATTCCCCGCCTGTGCTGACGAATTAATGAGCGGGCGAGGTCATGACGGCGCAGAGCCGGGGACCGGGATACTGCTAGATGCAGCAGACGGGTGAGACCTCTAACTGAGACCAAACCGCCCATCCCGGTCCGTTGGGACGCACAAAGCCCCCAAAGTTTGGATGGAGCCTGGCAATACCAAGACATTTTAATACTCATGAGGAGAAGCTACTCTTCCCTCTTAACACGAATAGGATAGGGACTTCCATCTTGTAATTTCCCACACATAAAGGGGGATTTTTTCAACTGCCCTGAAGAAAGTCCTGGACCTTTACGGCCCCCGTGGACTGAAACATGTCGGCACTAGGGTCTTAGGACCATTAAAATCCAGAAAAGACCCATTTTATCTATTTTTAACAACCGGATCTGACCCAAGAATAAAGGGAAACCAGGGGTCAGCTCCAGGTATTTTATCTTTAAGTTCCCCGCCCTTCATCTATCTAAAGAGCTACCCAACACTGTGGTTGAGCCCACCTCGACTTTTAGGGGCCCTGGTGACCTCATGATGAAGCATGACACCACTAGGGTGTGTGAGGGTAACTAATAAGAACTATTTTGTCCCCCTTAACAAACACGGTCATGACTAGCATGATCCTCATACCCTAGGTAGGAAAGTGTGTAATCCATACCACTACAGACATCTTTTACTTTAGTAATTCTGTAATTCTCCTGAGGCGGAAGCCGGGAGACACCTTGCACATTTTAAAAACTTGTTTATTGAATTTCTTTCGTGTTCTATCTGTTTTTAACAAAACCTCACTCACCCCTATTAGCACCAATCAGGCGACAGAAAGCGCCGAACAGCGACCCTCGCTGCAACGTAGGAACCGGCTTTCCTAACCACTGAACGCCATTGACGGCGAGGTAAACAGGCCACGCCCACCCAGAGGCCACGCCCACCCGCCCTCGACTGTATAAAAACGCTGCCTTCAGCGCTCCCAAACTGAACCTGTAATTCTCCTGAGGCGGAAGCCGGGAGACACCTTGCACATTTTAGAAACTTGTTTATTGAATTTCTTTCGTGTTCTATCTGTTTTTAACAAAACCTCACTCACCCCTATTAGCACCAATCAGGCGACAGAAAGCGCCGAACAGCGACCCTCGCTGCAACGTAGGAACCGGCTTTCCTAACCACTGAACGCCATTGACGGCGAGGTAAACAGGCCACGCCCACCCAGAGGCCACGCCCACCCGCCCTCGACTGTATAAAAACGCTGCCTTCAGCGCTCCCAAACTGAACCTGTAATTCTCCTGAGGCGGAAGCCGGGAGACACCTTGCACATTTTAAAAACTTGTTTATTGAATTTCTTTCGTGTTCTATCTGTTTTTAACAAAACCTCACTCACCCCTATTAGCACCAATCAGGCGACAGAAAGCGCCGAACAGCGACCCTCGCTGCAACGTAGGAACCGGCTTTCCTAACCACTGAACGCCATTGACGGCGAGGTAAACAGGCCACGCCCACCCAGAGGCCACGCCCACCCGCCCTCGACTGTATAAAAACGCTGCCTTCAGCGCTCCCAAACTGAACCTGTAATTCTCCTGAGGCGGAAGCCGGGAGACACCTTGCACATTTTAAAAACTTGTTTATTGAATTTCTTTCGTGTTCTATCTGTTTTTAACAAAACCTCACTCACCCCTATTAGCACCAATCAGGCGACAGAAAGCGCCGAACAGCGACCCTCGCTGCAACGTAGGAACCGGCTTTCCTAACCACTGAACGCCATTGACGGCGAGGTAAACAGGCCACGCCCACCCAGAGGCCACGCCCACCCGCCCTCGACTGTATAAAAACGCTGCCTTCAGCGCTCCCAAACTGAACCTGTAATTCTCCTGAGGCGGAAGCCGGGAGACACCTTGCACATTTTAAAAACTTGTTTATTGAATTTCTTTCGTGTTCTATCTGTTTTTAACAAAACCTCACTCACCCCTATTAGCACCAATCAGGCGACAGAAAGCGCCGAACAGCGACCCTCGCTGCAACGTAGGAACCGGCTTTCCTAACCACTGAACGCCATTGACGGCGAGGTAAACAGGCCACGCCCACCCAGAGGCCACGCCCACCCGCCCTCGACTGTATAAAAACGCTGCCTTCAGCGCTCCCAAACTGAACCTGTAATTCTCCTGAGGCGGAAGCCGGGAGACACCTTGCACATTTTAAAAACTTGTTTATTGAATTTCTTTCGTGTTCTATCTGTTTTTAACAAAACCTCACTCACCCCTATTAGCACCAATCAGGCGACAGAAAGCGCCGAACAGCGACCCTCGCTGCAACGTAGGAACCGGCTTTCCTAACCACTGAACGCCATTGACGGCGAGGTAAACAGCCCACGCCCACCCAGAGGCCACGCCCACCTGCCCCCTTCCCCCTATAAAATCATGTGCAACTACCGGACGCGCAGCGGACGGGCGCAGCGGGCGCGCCGTCAGCGCGCCGAAGGCGCGCCAAAGGCAAGCCCGTCTGGGCCCGTCCGGGCCCAGCCGGCCTTAGGCCCAGCCACCCTGGCCGTGGCAGCTCCTAATAACCTGACCTACACGCGGGCGGAGTTATTAGCCTTGAACACCAACAAACATTCCTCCTGCCCGCGCACTCAAACCAATGACACACAACTCCCCGGCTACGACCGAAGTAACCCCGCCAATCAGACCGGGGCATCAAAGGGTTTGCATTTAGGTCTACTTAATTGCAGGTCGCTTGTGAAACATGCACAAGAAGTGAATCTCCTAATCACCAACTACGCCTTAGACATTCTGTTTTTAACAGAAACCTGGCTTACCCCCAGTAGTGGACCAGACATAGTTTTAGCACTCCCCCCCGGGTACGTTATGTGCTCACAGAACAGACCAGAGGGCAGAGGAGGTGGACTTGCAATAATTTTGAAAGACACCCTCACCTGCAGAACCTCTGATGGCAACATCAAGGGCTATGAAAGCTACCATTACACCATTACAATCTCCCCGGTCACCTCGATATCAGGAACGCTGATATATCGTCCACCAGGCAATTTAGGGGACTTTCCGACCAAAATTGCTGACCAGATCTCTGTTAAATGCACATCTACCACCAACTACCTCCTATTGGGAGACCTGAATGTGCATTTCCTGGACCAACACGATAAACCGGCCAATGAACTACTACAGGACCTCATTTCATTGGGCCTAGACCTTAAAAATCCACAGGCCTCTCATGAAAAAGGGCAACTGCTTGATCCCATTCTTTCCAACATCCCCAACCTTAGATCCCTGGACCATATCCCCCTTCCCTGGACAGACCACTTTCTGGTTCCCCTTGTTTGGGACATTACCACTGTGCCCCCGCCACCCCCAAAAATTAGAACGTATTCCAGACAATGGAAAAAATTGGTACCAGACATCTGGGCAGCCAAACTTCGAGAAAACGTTCCCCACCCCCCCGATAACATCTTAGTAGGGGACAAAGAATTTAGAACCTGGATCACCCAATCATTGGACGTCATTTTGCCCAAAACCCACTCTCTAAGACACTTCAAGAGAGTCAATCCCTCACCCTGGTACACTCCGGAACTCAATTTGCTTCGTAAGGCATGCAAAAGACACGAACGTATCTGGAGGAAGGAAAAAACCGAGGAACGTAAAGAAACATTCCGCGTCGCGATAAAAGCCTATAAAAAAGAGCTCCGTAGCATCAAAACCAGTTTCTACGAGGACAGAATTAAAAACGCGGCCTGCTCTGCCCACGAAACCTACGTAGTTCTAAAAGAATTACTCCACGCCCCCGACCCCCCACTCAAACCCCTTGACCCCAAAGCTGCTGAAATCAAATGTCAAAAATTAGCCACTTTCTTTGACGAAAAGATTAAAAACATTCTCCTTACCATACCCCCTCCTGAACAAGACCCCACACAATCGGAGCCTACCATCACCACCGCCAACCCTCCACTGCCGTCAGCTCACCAACCCTCCCTGGGCACCTTCGGACCCGTAACAACGGAAGAGGTAGGAGCTACGCTGACCGCAGTTAAAAGTGGTTCTCCCCTCGATCCTGCCCCCCTTCGATTCCTAAAAAAAGTGGCAAGTACCATCATCCCTCCCCTCACGGCCCTGATCAATTCCTCTCTCTCAGAGGGCATTGTCCCACCCAGCTGGAAGGCAGCAGCAGTCAAAGGTCTGTTGAAAAAACCCTCTTTAGACCCGCAGGACTTTGCCAACTACAGGCCTATATCCCTCCTCCCTGGAAACAGTAAGATCGCAGAGAAGCTGGTAAATAGGCAACTATCACTCTACCTAGAAAGCAATAACCTTCTAGCGGCCTCCCAGACGGGACTTCGTCCAGGTCAGGGCACTGACATCGCCCTCCTGACCGCAGTGGAGAAGGCCAGAAGCATTTTGGACTCAGGAGGATCAGTGGCAGTGATCCTCCTGGACCTCAGTGCGGCCTTCGACACTGTAGACCACCCCACCCTGATCCACCGACTGGGAGAGATTGGAGTAACGGGTCTGGCCTTGAAATGGCTAAAATCCTTTTTGACTGAACGCTCCTTCCAGGTGCGGGAAAACGACAGCTGCTCATCCATCATCCCCCTCCGGTGTGGAGTGCCACAGGGCTCATCTCTGAGCCCTACACTTTTCAGCGTGTACATGGCCCCACTGGAGAAGAGGGTCAGCTCGTACGGCGTGTCAGTCATCAACTACGCCGACGACACTCAGCTGGTCGTCACCCTTTCCCACCCTCACGACGCACCATCCGACCTCCACGGCTGCCTCTCCGCGGTCCACCGATGGATGAATCTCTCCTCATTAAAATTAAACGGGTCCAAGACTGAGATCCTCCTGATGGGCCATAGTGGACCCTCTTTATCACCGCACCTCTGGCCCAGGTGCCTAGGAGACCCCCCCGCACCCAAGGAAGAGGTCAAGAGCCTCGGTGTGTGGATTGAGAAAGACATGAGTTTCAAAACCCAGGCAAAAAGAACCGCAGGAACTTGTTTTGGACTACTCAGAGCCTGCAGGAAGATCTTTCCCCTGCTTCCAGATACTGCAAGAAGGCTCCTCATACAGGGTCTAATCCTGGCAAGATTAGACTACTGTAACGCGGTATACTTGGGAGCACCCGAAGCCACCCTGAACTCACTGCAGAAAGCCCAAAATGCCGCAGCCCGGTTACTTACGGGCACTCCTGGAAGATCCTCCGCCAGGCCGGCCCTCAACTCTCTGCACTGGCTCCCAATCAGAGAAAGAGTCCTGTTCAAATCCCTCTGCCTGGCCCATAAAACAATCAACAACAATGGCCCCCCCCTTCTGAAAGAACTTTTAACACCCTACAAAGCAGAGAGGGATCTTCGATCCAACACAGAAAATCTCATTGCCGTCCCTAGAGTGAGAAAAGCTAAGACCGGTGGCCGTCGCTTCTCGGTCCACACGGCAAAACAATGGAACCAGTTACCTCGAAAACTTAGGACCGAGCCGAACTATCTTCAGTTCAGAAAGAACCTGAAAACTTTCCTCTTCCCGCTAATATAATCCCCCAGTTGGCTAAAACCCCTGGAGAAGCAGTTTCAGCGCCGGGATGCTCCTCGGAGTTACTGTGCGCTTTACAAAACCATTAAATAAATAAATAAATAAATAGAGTACACACTATTTGGCAACACGCTATATCATAGTGTGATTGGAGTATCTTTTGTGTAAATATATCTCTAGGGAGGACATACTCCGGTTTTCTTCCTCTCTGAATCCCCGACCCCTGGCAAACGCCCCAGTAGGTTTTTTGTGATAATGAGGTCATGACGGCACCACGCCGTCATGAGCACACGCCGCCCGTGACTCATGATGGCGTGGAGCCGTCATGAGCACCGAAGCGCTGCGGCAGAATTCGCGGCGCAGGGAAGGGTTTAACAACGGTCTTTCAGGTTATCCCAGGGGGGTTGAGAGAGGTAGAAACTCAAAGCTCAAAAAACACTCCCAACAATCAATCAACCTTATCTTACCAGTGCATTACTTAAGAAAAGAAAATACTGACCCTTAACTGAACACACAACTGCAGCCTGCTGTGTATATACCCTCCGCTTACTGTGTTTGGGTGAACAGTGTCATCATTAGGTCTGTCATTTGAGTGTTTCATTCCCGAAGTGACTGTGTAACCTCCACCAGGAGGAAGACTGTCTGGATATCAACAGTAGTGAGTGAGTTAAAATGATCTCCTATCTTGTAGGTAAATCTTTGTTCTGGGAAAAAAGAAGAAAGATAAGGATAAATCCCAAAACAGTGGTGTTGAGTGGACAAATCACTGATCCATAGCACCTGGGGATCGGGTCAACATGTTTTGGCCTAGAACAGCCCTAATGGGTCTATGGCCTTTCTCAGGACTAAAAATATTGGAGCACTAGTCTCTAAGAGCTTGCCAAAAGGAAAAAGAGTGGGTGGCTTCACTCACCCGTCTTCGCCTATGAGCACACTTTGCTCAAGATGGAACATGGTAATGTACTCATTCTATAGGCATAAACCTGGGGAAAACATTGAAAAAATTATCTGGTAATGCTAATCTCATTAGGTGCTTAAAACTGTAGACAGAGATGTAGCTGGTTACGGCATGAAAGTGGGTAAGTGTTTTTTTTTTTAAAATAATATATATATATATAAAAAACAACAAGTGATATTAAAAAACACTGCATTGCCAGGAAAACTGTGGGGCAAGGCATTCTCTAAAAACACCAAACAAAACTATAATATAAGGTAAACAATATCAGTGTACATCCATAGAGAGGGATGGTATGCTTTCTGGATGAATTATATCTGATTAATACTCCAAAACTTCAAGAAATGTAGGTAGCAAAAAAATAGAGAATATTTTACCTCAATCAGACCCTTCTAATACTTCATGGTTGTGGAGGGATATTTAAGGACAAAGGGTAATGCCTAGAAATCAAGTGGGGAAGGGAAAAGTAATGTGTGCGTATTAAATAACACTTGCTTTCTAAAAATGGAAACTTTTCCCTAATGCAGTAGGCTGTAGGTGTCCTAACATGCACTTACTTTTCTTGAAAAAGTCCTCTGCAGAATTCCTGCGTGCCTTTTCCCTAACCAAATGCAGGGAATGCTCTGAAGAGACCCAGGGCCATATGTAAAAAGAAGTGGCAGAGTAAGGTGTTAGCCGTCATGGCTTAAACGCCTCACTTCGCCTCTTCAGAAACGCAAGGCTGCACCATATTAACAAGAATGTGAGGCAGCCTTGCTTTTCCCCATGCACTGGTGCTAGGTTTAGCAGCTTAGTGCCAACACAGGCCCCCTTAAACCATTGTGCAAAGGTGTCAGCATGCAGGGGAAGATTATTTATGTGTAAGAAGGTGTCCTTTCCTGCAAATAAAGAATCTTTAAAAGCTGTTTCGTCACTTCTATGTGTTCTGCTTAATGCAGCACACAATGAAGTGACAATTTTTTTTTTTTAATGATTGTTTATGTGCAGGACGGGGCACCTTCCTACACATAAGCAATACAAGGCATTTTGCTTTTTCCATGTGTGCTGCACATGGCAGCACACATGGAAAAAGTAGAAACAAGGAGATATTAAGCATTTGTCCTTGTTTCGCCAAGTTAAGACCAGGTTTTCCCTGGTCTTAAATTTGGCGCTGCCTCCTATTTATGCCACCCTTGTAAATAGCGGATAGCGTAAAAATCATTGGGTGTTGCGGTTGGCGTCACCCGCTGCCCACCCCTTTCACGCTAAGCATGGCATGAAAGGGGGCCTTATTTGCAAGGTAGAGTTAAGCCTGGTTAAGTGGCTTAATGCTGCTTTGTAAATCAAGCGAACCACCTATAGGCACAGGAATGCCGGAAAAAGTGATGTTCCGGGGGATATAGGGGCTTGTACATATGCTTCCAGGTATTTAGTGACATTAATTGAATAAATGGGCAAGGCTCAAGAGCTGGTGTGGCAGGAGGAGAGCAGCATGTCATGAAGACTGCTGTAGAAATTCAACAGATGTTTAGCAGAAATGAAAGTCACACTCAAAATAGAAACAGAAAGCCTAGCATTGTTTTAAAATCTAACTTGGTTACACACATTTCTCAGAAGTGTATTTAGAACACTGCTGCAGTAGACAATGTCGTCAGTGTAGAGTAATGCTGACATAGTTAATTAACTCGACAGATAAAAACAGACTAGTTTAACCCCTCCCCTGCTGATGACGGAACCGCTCCGTCATCAGCTACAGTTGGGCTGTGCTGATGACGGAGCGGTTCCGTCATGGCCCAGCCGCCCCGCCTGCGCCGCGCTGATTTCGCGCCTGCGCGGCAGTTCTAATGAGCGGGGCGGGTCATGACGGAACCGCTCCGTCACCAGCACAGCTCAACCGCGGCTGGTGACGGAGCAGTTCTGTCACCAGCATGCGGGCGCCGCGCGGCCGCCCCGCCCCTTTAGCGCGGCGGCGGAATAGCCGCCGCAGCGAAGGGGTTAAAGAGCAAGGTGCAATAGCCAGTGAAAACTGATAGAAGTGATAATTATCATCGCGTTCGCTCAAAAAACCAACAGATTTTACAAGTGATAGAGCACCGGACAGGGGGCAGGGGTGCTGGTTCAGAGACCCAATATCGACCAAAATGACCGATAGAAATTTTGTTCGTTTAGTGCAAGTCGTAGGGAAAAGTTAACCCTATAGACGCCTGACTATGTTGGTTTTACCACACAAAGTCAAAACAGCTGCTGGGTAGTCAATTGCGGCATGATGGTCCCCAGTAGCTGCTTATGAAAGGTGTATTGAGAATGTGAAGAGATACAAAAAAGAGAAACAAAAAAGAATCAAAAGAGGAAGACCCCTAATATGCAACCTGAGGAATTGGCCATAATCTAAAGTAGGGTATTTCTTAGGGGGTGAAGAGTATCATACTGGCAGATAAAGCCTTTGGCTGAGGTTCATGGAATTGTATGGCCTCAGAAGATGATTGCCATGGAGGACATGTGATGATGTTAAGGTTGCATTTTGTGTGTGAGTAGTGAGGTTTGCTTTTATTTGAGGAGATGCAACACAGTATGAACTGGCAGTTGTTGGGGTATGTAATACATGTGGAAGAACAAATAGGGTGTCAATGTGAGGTTCCCTTAGTACAAAGAAACACCTATTCCTCTGACAGACATGTAGATATGGAGCGTTGGAATGATATTGCCTCCTGAGTAATACTCATGTTTAGGTTTTAGTTATGGGTGCAGCTTGAGTACGTTAATTATGTCCAGGGCCATCATTGGGTGAAGTGTAATGTTACTAATTGTACTTTGCTGATCTCGGAGATTTGAGGATATTATTGCTGGATGAATACCAATCATGGTAGATTGCCATTAACTCCAGTCTCAATGGTTTAGAGACGATATACCCATCTTTGTTCTTTCTGCAAGAGGATTCGTTCAGCATCACTGTCTGCCTCATCAAGTGTTTCTAGAATCACCCATTCAAGTTCATTTGCCGTATGTTGAGAGGTGATACAATGATCGCTCATCCTTGTGGTGGCTTTCTTGAACCTTATGTTACTATTGTGTTCTCGACTCAGAGTTTTGACTTAGCGACAGGTCATTCAAATATACCTTATTTTACATGGGCATGTAATCCGGTACTTCGCATGAGTGGTAATACAGTTTGAGTGACGTTTAGGATTCCATTCCAAATTTTCACTCAGTGTGAGTATTTTTGTTGCTTTTGTCAGATCACATACTGTGCATGACCCACAGAGGTAGTGCTCTGTTACGGGGGAGGCCCTAATACGTTAGCACAGTGTCCATTTTCTCTTTCTTTTTTGGGGGTCATGTGTGGACCAACATGCCTCAGATATTGTAACTCCTTTTATGGGCAAATCTTGTTTTTGGCCACTTCAAGGACCCAGAAGTAATAATGTTCCAATGTTTGTTTATGGCTTTTTTGCTACTATTAGTCACTGTGCAGTAGGTAGTCACACATGTAAGGATGTCCTGTTCTTTTGTGTTGACTGTTTCCTCCAGGAGGCTATCCCGGTTTTGATTCCGGGATCTCTTATGCCACTTATTGAATTGTTGCAACCACCGGAGCACCGACAACACTGCTATCCATTCACCAACTGCCACGGCATCGGTCGGGGGACCGCAGCGGGCCTAGGACAGTATAGAGAAGTTTCTCTGCCATCCGAATTACAAGTTGGCTTTCCGACAAGCCGAACGTGGCAGTGGGACCGCCAGTTTCAAGTCATAGGAAAGAAAGGATTTTGGGTGCATGCTCATCCATTTCCTTTTCTTCTTTTCAGTCGCCGACATGGATACCTTCCTCCAGGCCCCTCCTTCACAGAAGCATCTTGATCCTGAAGAAAATTACTATTTTGGTGCCAAAATCCAGGCAAGTCCATTTTATAGTATTACCCATTGACTGGACTGGGCACATATGGTCCAGACTCCAGCAATGGGTGCTAGGTATTTTTTCACGTCATGCACCTGTGTACATTCGACACATATGCAGTTAGAATATACATATATGCATCGACAAATATAAAAAGTAATTGACCTCCCACAGAAAGACTCCCACCAACCCACTGGAAAAATCATAATACCATGGCCACGAAACCACCACAGAGGCGGTATGGCGGCCAGACCTCCGTACTCATTATCAGGCCACTGGTGCTTTTCTTTTTTCTCACTAAATGTTTATCATTTTGTGCCCACCTCGCCCGAAGCTGCCACACTTTCTTACTCCTACTCCATTCTCTTTTAAACATTCTACTACCAACACAGGAAACCATTCCCACACCTCCAATTGCACCCTATTTCATTGCAATACATTAGCTCCTGGACAATCTGACATACATTACTCTCCCTCCACTTCCTGAACACTTCTACACATCTGTACTTGTTATTTTTCTTTTCTTTGTCTCTCTTTCCTGTGCTGCATTGCTCAGCTGCATTGCTCACCTCACCGGAGCCAGGTGAGGTGAGCAGTGCTCCAGCAGCTGTCTCCGGCATATTAGGACACAGCACAGCTTTGCCTCATTTTGTAACTTTGCCCAACACTTACATACCTTTCACCTACTCTCAGACACCACTCACCCTGCACACTCACCCACTATTTACTCTGCACAATCACCCTGACTTTGCGCTAGCAGTCAGATACAGCTCATCCATCACTCACAGTGCTGACTCTGCACTCATGCAACATTGACACATCTCACCCAACAATCACATTCCTCTCACCCTCCACCCACACCTCTCACTCTGAACTCAAACCGCTTATCCTACACTTATATTATTGATATACCACTCACCCTATACTCGCACACCTCTTAACCTTGTGCAGCACAACATCCAGGGGCATCTCCTCCTTTTAAGCGGAGGAGAGTCACTCCACAAGTCCCAGAGCTGAAAATTAAAATGGAAGTAAAGTTTATTTGTTACCATTTTATCGTACAGTAACCCGTTCTGAACTAAATGTCAGGACTGGGCGAGGCCAGTGCTGCCAAGTGGCAGCAGCAGGGAGCTGTGTGCTTTAAAATGTGCATGTTTCTTTGGCCGGCCATCCTGGGACGGCCAGCCAGATATTTGCATTTTAAAGTTCTCTAACCTAGCTTAGACAACTGGTTTAGAGAAAGCGCCGGCTTCCAAGGCTCTTAGAAGTGCTGAGAGAGCCTGCTCTATCTAATCCCGGCTCTGCTCTTAAGCTGTGAGAGCAGCGCCAGGATTGGGTAGTGTAGCTTCCTGGTCAGGAGCTTCAGGAAGAGAGAAGACACCTGAGGGAGGACAAAGTCGTGCGGCAAGTTAGAAAGGTAAGCCAATTTGTTTTGTGCCTCCCCTCCCCACTACCCTTGGTACAAGCCAGCCTTCACTGGTAACATCTCTCACCCAGCACACTATTCTCATTCTGCACTGATAACACATCAATCACCATGCATTGAGGCACTTTCACCCTGCACTCAGGCACTTATCAACCTTCAACCCTGAGCCCAACACTGTTTAATATATACATGCGCCTCCTTGCTGAGATCATCCGCCCTTTTGGTGCTCAAACTATATAATATGCTGATGACACCCAGCTGGTGGTAACGCTGAATCACCCCTCAACCCAGCCAAGTGATCTAAGGGGTTGCATGGAAGCCGTTTGTGCCTGGATGACCCAGTCATATTTAAAGTTAAATGGGGACAAGACGGAGCTAATGAAATTAGGTAATTCTCCCTTAAAATCCATCGGCTCCATTTGGCCATCCTCATTGGGTTCTGCCCCCGAACCTAAAGATACCATTAAAAGCCTGGGAATCTGGATGGATAAAACACTTACATTCAACCACCAGGCAGTAAAATTATCTGCTACCTGCCTGGGTATCCTCAGGCTCATCCGTAAAATCCTTCCGCTCCTCCCTCTAAAGGCAAAACAGATTATGATCCAGGGCCTAATTCTCTCTCGGCTGGATTTTGGGAACGCTCTCTACCTGGGAACACCCCAATTAACCCTCAAAAAACTCCAGGTAATTCAAAACTGCGCTGCCCGTACCCTCCTGGGCATCCCTCGTCGCCAATCCGTGAAAACTGAACTAAAAGATCTCCACTGGCTACCTATTAAGGAAAGTATCGAGTTTAAAAGCTTCTGCATTGCCCATCGTGCTTTCTGGAGGAAATGAGCAGTTCTAAATCACGCCCTCATCAATCCACACAACCCCACCATGCAGCTTAGGTCGACACACGCTTTCCGAGCAAGCAACCCCAGGATCCAAAGAAGCGAGGTGCGGTGGCCGAACCTTCTCTGTGAATTCGGCTAGACTTTGGAACTCCCTTCCCCTCTCCCTCCTCTCTGAGCCCAATCTTCTCCCTTTCCGGAAAAAATTGAAAACTCTCCTGTTCAATAGTTAAATGCAGTCTCTTTCCTCATACACACCTGTTAATCTCTAGCGCTAGGATGCCTGCGGGTAGCTATCGCACTCCATAAAAACTCAATTCAATTCAATTTAATTCATTCATACACCACTCACCCTGCAAAGAGAGCACTCACACGAATCTCCCTGCACTCATACACTGCTCTCACACCTCTTAATATATTATTAATCCCATGTGTGAAGCCAAATACATTTACCAATGCATGTTTTAGAAGGCAGTTGAGGCAATAATTGAAAGGTCTTGCATTAAAGTGGCACTCTCCCAAGATTTCGTTGTGGCTATAGTGTTGTGAAGACTGTTCTAGTGAAATGTGCCTGTATGCAAAGAGGGACATTAAAATTGGGCAAAGTATATGACCCTGATCCTCACCGGAGCTTAAAAAAAATGTGCAAAGAAGAAACTAGTGAGGTGAATAAACTAAAATGATGCAACAGCATGGTGAAAGTCAAGCAACAGCACTTCCCAGTCTGGAATTAGGTTTAATACAAAATAAACTTTAATTTAAAGTCGAGAACGGTTTTAAAATGTGCATCATTGCTACAACATTACTGTTCACAGGCTAACTGCTACCACATGGGGACCTTAATGTGTCAAGTAGTCACTGTTTTCAAATTCACTGTGACCTGTGGAGGAAGAAATGGACATGAACTAAAAATCCAAGTGGCTTTGATCCAGTGGCCTATTCTGAGCGACACAGCAGCAACCAGGCGTCGTTCTCGCCTGCTAACAGCAGGCACACACGGCGAAGCAAAGTAGCTTTGCTGTTATCAGAACTGGAAGCTTGTCATACGAATTGGACAACTTAATCCCCACGACTGCAGAGCGGGACTCGGTTCGAAAAGCATTTAAGGGCAAAATTGTGTTTTTGTCACGCTGCTTCTAAAGTTCAGCTAAAACTAAAACCAAGAAGTCAACATTTCCTGCATACAAATCGGCCTTGTGTTGCATGCGGTATAAGGAATTAGAAATCAAAATCTAAATTTGGCCATGTATGTTCTTCGATTATTTTTGGGAAAATTAAAAATAATACATACGTTGCTATCACTTTCTTTTTGGTCCAAACTGAATTCATGTTGTTAACTGTGTTGTTTCAACTACTAGATTTACTGGTTTCCTTCGTAAATCTAATAGCTGTGTTATGCAATCAAATTAAATTGGATTGATTTCATATGGTGGGCTTTACATGAAAAAATTAAGGGGCAGATTTATGAAGGGCTTGCGCCAGGTTTACGCCGCCGTTGCGTGACGCAACGGCACGGAAACGTGGCGCATCCCTGCGCCCTATTTACAACGTGACGCATCTAGGAGATGCGTCACGTTGTACAGCACTGCGCCATAAGGAGGCGTTCCTGCGCAGGGGGGGCGTTCCTGCGCAGGAACGCCTCCTGAAAGTGGCTGAGTGAAATCTATGAGATTTCACTCAGTCACTTTCAGGGCAATGCTGCGTCAAAACCCTGCGCCTGCTTGAAGCAGGCGTAAGGCTTGAGGCAGCATTGAAAGAATAGGCCGCCCCAGAGCATTGCTGGAGCTGCGGCGCGCTTGCGGCGCAACTCTAGCAATGCGGCACATTTCCGGCACAGATGCGTCACGCATCTGTGCCGTTTTTGCCCCATGGTGCGCCGCATCATAAATGCGGCGCACCATGGGTGGCGTAGCTATGGCGCACTGTGGCGCATGTTAACTGGCGCATCCCTCGGGATGCGCCAGTTAACATAAATCTGCCCCTAAAAGAGCAGAGCCAACATCACCATCTGCATTACCACTCTTGGTGGTTTTAATGCATTCTCTGCGCGTCACTCAAATAAAATGGCAACGTTCATTTGAGTGTTATACGCTTTGATATAAGAAATCTAGGGGCAGATTTATGTTAACTGGCGCATCCCGAGGGATGCGCCAGTTAACATGCGCCACAGTGCGCCATAGCTACGCCACCCATGGTGCGCCGCATTTATGATGCGGCGCACCATGGGGCAAAAACGGCACAGATGCGTGACGCATCTGTGCCGGAAATGTGCCGCATTGCTAGAGTTGCGCCGCAAGCGCGACGCAGCTCCAGCAATGCTCTGGGGCGGCCTATTCTTTCAATGCTGCCTCAAGCCTTACGCCTGCTTCAAGCAGGCGCAGGGTTTTGACGCAGCATTGCCCTGAAAGTGACTGAGTGAAATCTCATAGATTTCACTCAGCCACTTTCAGGAGGCGTTCCTGCGCAGGAACGCCCCCCCTGCGCAGGAACGCCTCCTTATGGCGCAGTGCTGTACAACGTGACGCATCTCCTAGATGCGTCACGTTGTAAATAGGGCGCAGGGATGCGCCACGTTTCCGTGCCGTTGCGTCACGCAACGGCGGCGTAAACCTGGCGCAAGCCCTTCATAAATCTGCCCCCTAGTGGCTGTCCTCGTCAGTAAGAGGCGAAATTGCAAACCCAGGTCGATGAAGATTCATGTGGCGTTTTCCACAATACGACCTTCCAATTCCGAGATAGAAGAATTTCCTCCAGTTCTTCCCTCTGAGGGAAGGATGATTGCAGTCTCATTTCAGATTAATATATCAGAACATTTGCACAGCAGTACGCAAGTCTAAACAGAATGCTGCTGTAGGAGTGAATCATTGGTCCATGTTTCATCACTGTCAACAGTATCACCGTTGGATTGTATTGTATCAGTATTTACATAATGCTTCCCCTGCCTTTTACGAGGCCTAAAGCGCCCTGACTCCAGAGCAGTAAGTCACCTGTGGAGCATGATGGAGGTGGAACCGTTAGGAAAAGAGAACTATTCTCTCTCCACAGCACCTGTAAAACAGCATTCTAGCACGGTTGACTATTTTCCCATTTCTGTCTTGAACAGAACGTTGACTTGTTCGTCCTGTTCAAAACTTGCTTGTGATGTTATTTATTGTTATCCTAATGGGATTTAGGCTACAAAACCTTGCACAAGCAGGTGTAACGTAAATTTGAGAACCCTCTGTTAGTTGCTAATATCCTAGTTCTTACGTACAGCGAACTTTGGGGCATATTAGCAAGGGCGATATCGCAGCTTTAGCTGGACTTTTTCCCGCTAAAGTAGCAATGTTTTTATCGTCCTATTAGCAAGCTGTCGCTAACAGCAGTTAGCGACAGCTTTTAGGCGATAGCGACTGGTTTGGGGCCCACTTTGCATGTCAGCGATATTTATCGCTAATGACATGCAAAGTGGGCGTACCCAAACTTTAAGCGACTGAAAACAGTCGCTAACACAGCTATCGCCTATTAGCAAGGCAAGCAAAGCGATAAAAAAATCACGCTAAGCGCCATTATCAATAGAATCTAACGCCTGCTAAGAAGTTGACTAGTCAACAGGGGGTTATTATCACATTAAGCCCCCATTGGCGTTAATGCGAGAATATTGCTGGATTGCCAGCGATATTCTCGCATTGAGCTGCTATCGCCGGATATTTTATCGCATTGGAGATAAAAGTTGCTAATAGCACGTTATCTCTGCAATAACATCCGGCGATAGGCAGCGATAAAAAAATGCGCTAAGCGCATTTAGCGATAAATATTGCTACTCCTTGCTAATAGGCCTCTTTATTTTTATTGTCCTCTGTGTATTTTTGACTCTGTGGGTCATTCGAGACCTATTTCTTGTGCCCCTCTAGTCCTCTTTTAGATTCCACTGCCATCTTGGGAGCGCTAATTGATTTTCTTGGTTTGTGGTCTAGTCCTCTGACCACAAACATATAGATTTAAGCGCAGGCACAGTGCGCCTCTGCAGTGGATGCATCCAGCAGGGGTCTCTATGGCGAACTGATACCGCATCAAAGGCAAGCACGTCTGGAGCCATCCATGCATAGATGAAGCCAGACACCAGCACCCCTGCCCATTCTAGCCAAAATCCCAGGGTGAAAAGGAAAAATGTCCTAGCTAACGTGAAAGAAAATTTCAATTCTATTAAAAGGATGCAGCAAAATGGCACACTCATAAATTACTTGGAACTGACGTAAGAGTAAATGTCTCGAACACTGCTTGCGGCATACAAGATTAGAGGTAGACAAAGTTGCCTACAAGCCTCGCCTCTAAGTTTATCACAAAATAATTTACCTGGTCCATTGCAATAACTTATCTTGAATTGACATAAACAAACTCTCAACTGAAATTTTTAAAATTGCTAAATAATTCACTCACTCTCCTGCCTGTGTAGAGGCGATTTCTCTGTCAACTTTTCTCTGCTCTACATTGTCTATGTACTTTAAAGATAAAATTGGGAAAATCTATTCAAATTTGATTCCTAATCTGATCTTGAGGGTCTATTTTTTGTTTTGGATGAGCCACACCCCTCTTAGGGCATAGATAGATCTTTGGCTTCATTTGATTGCATAAACAATTCAGAAGTGGAACGAGCCATGCATCGGATTAGTTCATGTTCTCCCGATGACTGTTGTCCTCACCATTTCATATTGTATGTAGAAAATGTCAATTTTCTGTGTGATGTTCCCTCAGATTTACCTTCCTAACTGTTCTGATGGCTTTAGAACTGTGTATGCTTTATCCCTGCTACCACAAGTAAGGTGCTTGTGTTCCACCTTTAAACATGATCAAATTGGGATGTTCATAATTGGTTCATTTAATTGCCTATAAATCCATAGTATATGGTACAAAGTGTACAATACTGCAGGTTAAAGCCACAAGTGGACAGCAGCATCTATTGTGGTACTCAGTACCGTGCCAGTGCTAACACGTCTTCAGGCCTACTGTTGTAGCCTGACTGTAGCCGTGTAAAAATGGCAATTCAACCTGTTAATTTAAACCCTTTTCGAAGGTCAAAACCATTCTTTTGCATATTAATAAGTCAACCCTATGTAGACCTTGTAGTCCAGAAGGAAGGGTGCACGGTATTTAAAAGTAGGACATGTAGAAATGTAATGTTAACATTGCCTTAGAGTAATTAGTACCCAAAAGCAATTTTCATTGGATGAAGGAGGGTTGGCCCATAAAGAAACACTGGAAAGCAAAATTAAGTATTAATTGCGCTATCTCAGGGTTAGGACCAGATAGAAAAATTATTCAACAATTTTTTTTTAATATTTAATAAAAGCCAACTTGATGGTGCAGGTGGATTTTTAATAAATATTAAGCAAAATAAACATTTCTAAAAGATTACTGTTTACTTGCCTGAAACACCTAATGGCTTCTTTATATTGGCCTTTCAATCAATCAGTCAATCAATCAGGAGTTTGTTAAAGCGCGACTACTCACCCGTAAGGGTCTCAAGGCGCTAGGGGTGGGGGGTTGGGGGGGTGCAGGTTCCATTCCATCAAGGAGGGGGTCTGTCGAAGAGCCAGGTTTTGAGGTTTCTTGCGAAGATGGGGAGCGATGTTGTCTGTCTGAGGTGGAGCGGAAGGGCGTTCCATGCTTTGGCCGCGAGGAAGGAGAAGGAGCGGCCTCCCGATCTGGTCTTTCTGGTGCGGGGGACCACGGCGTAGGAAAGCTGGGCTGATCGTAGGGTCCTTTGGGGTGCGTGGAATTTGAGTCGGCTGTTCAGGTATGCAGGTCCGGTGCCGTGGCGGGCCTTGTGTGCGTGGGTGAGCATCTTAAAGGTGATTCTCGCCTCGACGGGGAGCCAGTGGAGTGTGCACAGGTGCTGGGAGATGTGGCAGTGTTTTGGCAGGTTGAGGACCAGTCTTGCGGCGGCGTTCTGGATGTTCTGTAGCTTGCAAATGAGGTTTTTGTTTATTCCGGCGTAGAGTGCGTTGCCGTAGTCGAGTCTGCTGGTGACCAGGGCGTGAGTGACTGTCTTTCGGTGTTCGAGGGGGATCCATTCGAAGGTCTTACGAAGGAGGCGGAGGGTGTGGAAGCAGGAAGATGAGACAGAGTTGATCTGGCGGTCTATTTTGAGCTCGGAGTCCAGGATGATTCCCAGGTTGCGTGCATGGTCTGTGGGGGTTGGCCGGTTTCCGAGGGCGGTGGGCCACCAGGTGTCGCTCCAGGCGTCGGGGTTTGGGCCCATGATGAGTACTTCTGTTTTGTTGGTGTTTAGTTGAAGGCAGCTGTTTTTCATCCATTTGGCAACGGCTTCCATGCCTTCTCGAAAGTTGCGTTTGGCGGTGTTGGGCTCGTTGGATAGGAAGAGGATGAGCTGGGTGTCGTCTGCATATGACACGATGTTGAGTCCGTAGGTTCTGACGATGGGGGCAAGTGGAGCCATGTAGACGTTGAAGAGCGTCGGGCTGAGGGAGGAGCCCTGGGGGACTCCGCAGGTGATCGGTGTGGGGTCCGAGAGGAAAGGGGGGAGTCTGACCCGCTGCGTCCTGCCGGAGAGGAAGGAGCAGATCCAGTCGAGGGCCTTGTCCTGGATTCCTGCATCGTAGAGTCTGCGTATTAGGGGGCGGTGGGAGACTGTGTCGAACGCCGCTGATAGGTCGAGGAGGATAAGGGCTACTGTTTCTCCTTTGTCCAGTAAGGTGCGGATGTCGTCTGTTGCGGCGAGGAGGGCGGTTTCCGTACTGTGGTTTTTTCTGAAGCCGGATTGGGAGGAGTCGAGGATGTTGTGTTCTTCAATGAATGTGGCGAGTTGGCTGTTGATGGCTTTCTCGATGACTTTCGCTGGGAACGGGAGCAGGGAGATGGGTCTGTAGTTTTTGAGGTCAATGGGGTCCGCTGAGGGTTTCTTTAGGAGGGGGTTGACCTCGGCGTGTTTCCAGTCGTCGGGGAACGAGGCGGTCGCCAGGGAGCGGTTGATGGTTTGGCGGAGCATGGGTGCGATGGTGTTGGCGGCTCTGTTGAAGATGTGGTGGGGGCAGGGGTCCGTGGGGGCCCCTGAGTGGATTGACTTCATTGTCTTCAGTGTGTCTTCGATGGTGAGGGCTGTCCAGTCATCAATCGCTGGTTTCCGGGTGTCGGGGTGGTTGGTGAGGGTTCAGTGTGTTGGTTGTCTTCGTCGAAGTTGTCGTAGATGCTCTTGATTTTGTGGTGGAAAAAGATGCTGAGTCTGTCGCAAAGGTCTTGTGAGGGAGGGATGTCGGTAGACTCGCTGGTGGGTTGGGCGAACTCCTTGATGATGCTGAAGAGTTCCTTGCTGTTGTGTGCGTGGGTGGAGATTCTGTCTTCAATCGCTTTTTTCCTCGTTTCTCTGATGAGTTGATGGTGGGCGTTGGTGGCGGCTCTGAAGTTGTTGTGGGCTTCTGTGGATTTGGTGTTTCTCCAGGCCTTTTCAAGGCGGCGGCATGTGCGCCTGGACTCTCGAAGTTCGGTGGTAAACCATCTGGCTTTCTTGGCACGGGTATTGTTTTTCTTGAGGGGGGCTATGGTGTTGGTGCTGTCCGAGATCCATCTATGCAGGGTTCGGGCTGCGGTGTTGGGGTCGTCCTTTTCCGCGATGGTTGGGGTGGAGTTGTTGAGTGAGGAGGTGAGCTGGTCATCGGTGATTTTGGTCCAGTTTCTTTGCGGAAGCAGGTGCTGGTGTCTGTGGATGGTGGGTGTTCTGAAGGTGAAGTGGACGCAACGATGGTCGGTCCATGGGAGTTTGGTGGTGTGGCTGAAGGTGATGGAGTTTCCTGCAGTGAAGAGGGGGTCGAGGGTGTGTCCTGCTGAGTGCGTGGGCTCGGTCACGATCTGGTGGAGTCCAATGTTGTGGAGGTTGTCCAGGAGGGATGTGGTGTTGGGGTCCAGTTGATTGTCGAGGTGGAAGTTGAGGTCTCCCAGCAGGGTGTAGTTGGTGGATGCGATGGCCTGCGGGGAGATAATGTCCGTGATGGAGTTGGCGAAGGGTCCGCGGGGTCCAGGGGGTCGGTAGATGAGGGTTCCTCAGAGGGCGGCGGTGGGGATGGCCAGTATCTTGAAGTGAAGGTGTTCCATCAGTTCTGTGGACTCGTCAGGGAGTGTGCTCAGGCGGAGGCTGGATTTGTGGACGATGGCGATTCCTCCTCCTGGGTGGATGGGGCAGTCCTTCCTGGAGATCTTGTATCCTTGGGGGATGGCGATGGCGATGTCCGGTCCCGAGGTGGTGTTGGTCCAGGTTTCGGTGAAGAATGCTACGTCTGGGGTGGTGCTGTCGAGGAGGTCCCAGATTTCTGTTGCGTGTTTGTGGAGGGATCGGACGTTGAGGAGGATGCATTGCAGGGTCTTCGGTTCGGTTGTGTTCTTGTGGGCGGGTTGTGCTGGATCCGTGTTCTTGGCGGTGCTGCAGGTGGGCCAGCAGCGGTGACAGCTGAAGGGTCCATGGGTGTCGGCTGGTGATGCTAGCTTGCAGTTGTTGTTGCAGCCTGGGTTGAGTGCGTGGAGTGCTGCTGGGTCGTAGCATTGGCGGGGCGAGGTCCAGGGTTCCTGGTGCTGGTTGCAGACGGGTAGCAGACGGGCGCAGACGTGCTTGCCTTTGACGCGCCTTCGGTGCACCAGCGGCGCGCCCGCAGCCCGCGGCCGCCGTTAAGTAGGGGTCGGGGAGGGCTGGACAGCTGGGAGGCGGGGAGGGGAGCTGGATTGGGCCGGTCGTGCTGGGGGGGGGGGGAGGGGCCGCGGGGGCAGCAGCGGCGGGGAAAGGTAAAGGGAGGAAAGAAGGGATAAAGAAAAAAGGGAAAATAAGCAGAAATAAGGCACAAAAGAGCAGAGATGCAGAAAAGAGCAGAAAGGTGAAAGATAGAAAGGGTAAAAAAACGAGTGAAAACGAGTGAAGGAGCAGAGGGAGAGAAAGTGAGAATGGGCAGAAATAAGGCGCAAAAGAGCAGAGGCGCAGAAAGGTGAAAGATAGAAAGGGGAGAAAAACGAGTGAAGGAGCAGAAAGAAAGAAAGGAGACAGAGGTCCACTGGACAAAAAGGGATGAGGCGCAGGGAAACCTGCGGGTGGAGGAGGGCCTCGATCACCAACACTGAAGAGTGCAGGGGCAGGGGCACCTCACTTAATGGTGGAGCTGCGAGGGTGGGAGAGCAATTTCACTGACAATGAGTCAGTGGTCTTGCTCGCCTGTCCCCGCAGTGGCCGCCATTAAGTAGGGGTCGGGGAGGGCTGGACAGCTGGGAGGCGGGGAGGGGAGCTGGATTGGGCCGGTCGTGCTGGGGGGGGAGGGGCCGCGGGGGCAGCAGCGGCGGGGAAAGGTAAAGGGAGGAAAGAAGGGATAAAGAAAAAAGGGGAAATAAGCAGAAATAAAGCACAAAAGAGCAGAGATACAGAAAAGAGCAGAAAGGTGAAAGATAGAAAGGGTAAAAAAACGAGTGAAAACGAGTGAAGGAGCAGAGGGAGAGAAAGGGAAAATGGGCAGAAATAAGGCACAAAAGAGCAGAGGTGCAGAAAGGTGAAAGATAGAAAGGGGAAAAAAACGAGTGAAGGAGCAGAGGGAGAGAAAGGGAAAATGGGCAGAAATAAGGCGCAAAAGAGCAGAGGTGCAGAAAGGTGAAAGATAGAAAGGGGAGAAAAATGAGTGAAGGAGCAGAAAGAAAGAAAGGAGACAGAGGTCCACTGGACCACCAGGGATGAGGCGCAGGGAAACCTGCGGGCGGAGGAGGGCCTCGATCACCAACACTGAAGAGTGCAGGGGCAGGGGCACCTCACTTAATGGTGGAGCTGCGAGGGTGGGAGAGCAATTTCACTGACAATGAGTCAGTGGTCTTGCTCGCCTGTCCCCGCAGTGGCCGCCATTAAGTAGGGGTCGGGGAGGGCTGGACAGCTGGGAGGCGGGGAGGGGAGCTGGATTGGGCCAGTCGTGCTGGGGGGGAGGGGCCGTGGGGGCAGCAGCGGCGGGGAAAGGTAAAGGGAGGAAAGAAGGGATAAAGAAAAAAGGGAAAATAAGCAGAAATAAGGCACAAAAGAGCAGAGATGCAGAAAAGAGCAGAAAGGTGAAAGATAGAAAGGGTAAAAAAACGAGTGAAAACGAGTGAAGGAGCAGAGGGAGAGAAAGGGAAAATGGGAAGAAATAAGGCACAAAAGAGCAGAGGTGCAGAAAGGTGAAAGATAGAAAGGGTAGAAAAACGAGTGAAAACGAGTGAAGGAGCAGAGGGAGAGAAAGGGAAAATGGGCAGAAATAAGGCGCAAAAGAGCAGAGGTGCAGAAAGGTGAAAGATAGAAAGGGTAGAAAAACGAGTGAAGGAACAGAAAGAAAGAAAGGAGACAGAGGTCCACTGGACCACCAGGGATGAGGCGCAGGGAAACCTGCGGGTGGAGGAGGTCCTCGATCACCAACACTGAAGAGTGCAGGGGCAGGGGCACCTCACTTAATGGTGGAGCTGCGAGGGTGGTAGAGCAATTTCACTGACAATGAGTCAGTGGTCTTGCTCCTTTCAATTTTAACACTACTGGTGATTTGCACTGAATGAGGTGTGAAAACTGCTTCCAGAGCACTGACAAAGGCTTAGGTGTGGGGAGGTGCCTTTGTTCCCCAGGCAGCATGGCCAGTTGTGGTGCACCCGGTACTTAATTTACTTTAAAGAAGTCCTCCTAGTCACAGGCAAATGATAGCTGACAGCTGCACATCCCCCTTCCATTCTTCCCTAGTCAGACAGCCATCAAACTCAGTTGGAGGAAATATGTCTCCAGAAGTGGTTTGGAGTGAATCCAGAGGAGGTGCTGCTCATTATCCTGGACACACAGGCTCTGCACACAACAGGAAGTGTTTCACAATTTTGGGGTTTAGGAGCAAGGGGTACTGTTTAAATGTTTGCAGTAGGGCAGACATGAATGGCTGCAATGGTGGGTATAGTTACCCCTGAGAAATATTGTCCCATTCATTAGGGAGGGGTAGGGAGTCACCCCCCACCCACAAGCAAGTGCCAGGCATAAATGTTGCATCCCCTGGAACCCTGTGCAGAACACATATGCACCTAGGGAAGATCAGAAGAGGAGTGATCCTTATATCTGTGACCTGAAAGGAGCTCTAAAGAACCCAGCCTGATCCCTCTTTTACCCGGGACAAGAAGCTTACTTCAAGGGGCATAAAGCTAACCTCCTTTTCAAGCTACAGGTACACAACAAGATACAAGAGACTTTTTGCAACTGGCCAGCTGACCAGTTCCAACTGAATCTGTCATGGACCCTGCTGTTGCAGTCCTGACCCCAAAGTGATGTTCCTAATGTACTGGAACCCTTGGACTTCCCTTACCACCCATGAAAACCTAGGACTTAGAAACTTTTTTGAACTCCAGTACCCACAAAGGGCAGGGACAAATCTTGCTAGCTGATCCAACCAAGGTGCTTTGCAGCTGGGCTAAAGATTCAGGTTTCTCCAAGTCCACGCTTCTCCACAGCAGCAAACACAATTAAGTTGGACCTTGCAAAGAAGGTATCTGTCTCTTGGAGCTTTCTTCGTCTACAGCCTGCAACCTTGTCCTGCTAAACGACTAAGCTTTGAAAAAGTGGCTATTCATAAACCTAGAAATCTTGACTAGGAAAAGGCACCCAAAGTAACAGGCTGGCAAGATAACTTTCTTTCTGTAAAATTCATATTCCTCCCAATCTGAGCTTTTCCAATAAAAAGGGTTACCCGGGATGGACAAAAAATCATTACGCCAAATAGTGGAGTTAAGAAAGGACTGAACATCAGAGGGAGGAGATTCCGTGTTAGGTTCTAAAAGCTTACAGGAGTGTTTGAAACTAGAGGTGGAAACAGATTGTGGTTTACGAGTAAAGGAAAGATATTCTGTAAAAGAAAAAGGAGACAAATATTAACTTTCAAGCTCCAACCACAAGGGGCAGCCTATTTGAGTGTCAGAATGCCATCTCGAGGATTGATGAAGTAGGAAGGATTTGTGATGAGTGGGAAAGGGAGGAAAATTAGAGCCACTTTCTGATTTTGGTTTTGTGAGTCGTAGTAGAGATATACAAGGTTTTTTAGCACTCCATAAAAATTATGACAGTATGAAGTTGATTTTCTTAAAATATTTTGATGGTATAGAAACTGGAATATAAAAAATTGTATACAACACTATAGTGGAAAGCATCGTTTTATTGGTGTCGAGACCCCCCACCATGATAAATAAAGAGGGTGCCATTTGGAAGTTAATGTACAGATCCTTTGCATGCAGTTTTCTAAACACAAAGAAAGTGTTGTTGGAAAGGAGGGAGCAAAATGTAATCCCAAATATTTTATATGTTTGGAATTCGAAGTAAAATTGGAAACGGCGAAATCTCCTTTGAAAGTATATTTAGTTAGAGGTAATATTTCACATTTAACCTTATTTAATTTATAACCAGAGACAGAAGAAAAGAATTCCACCTCTTTTAAAAAAGCAGGAATTGAAACTTGCGGGTTGGAAATAAACAATAATATATCATCAGAGTAAGCTGGCAATTTAATTTGTTTATCATTAACATTGAAGCGTTGAATATCCTTATTTTGACGTAGTTTGCATGAAAAAGATTCTAAAGCTAAATTAAAGACGAATGGGGATAATGGGCAGCCCTGATGTGCATCTTTTTCCAGATCAAAGTAAGAGGATGTACTACCATTGGCAAAAACAGCAGCTCTTGGATTAGAATATAGAAGTGAAATCAGAGATATGATCTTTATACCAAAACCAAACCACTTAAGCACTTGAAAAAGATAAGGCCAATTGACACAATCGAATGTTTTCTCCGCATCCAGGGCTATAGCTGCTAGGGAGTGGGATAAATGAGAGGATTAAGAAAGGATGTCAAAAAATAGGCGAGTATTATCTGAGATGAAGCGTCCCTTTATAAAACCAGACTGCTCAGCACCTAACAGTTGAGGCAAAAATGACTCCAAACTCATCGCCAAGGATTTGGAAAAGATTTTGTAATCACTGTTGACCAAAGAGATAGCTCTATAATTTCTACAGTATTTCGTCTTTTCCATCCTTTGGAATTAAACAGATTAATGCTTCTGAGATAGAGCCAGAGGAATTACCTTGCTGTAAAAAGGAATTAAAAAGGGCATGTAACTTGGGAAGGAGCAAAGTAGAGTAGTCTACAAGACATTCTTCTGTAAACCCATCAGGTCCTGGAGCCTAGACCTGCTTGAGTGTCAGCAGCGCCGTGAGAAGCTCTTGAAATGAAATGTCGGATTCTAAAGGAGTAAAATCTATTTGAGAATCAAAGGAATGATGAACATCTGAGAGGAATTGAGAGATATCCAACTTTGAGGGTGTTCATTCTAGTGTATATAGATCTTTGTAAAAGAGGAGTAACTCATTCAATATGTCTGAATCTTTAAATCTCAATTTATCATGCTTATCAAAAATTGATTCAATATCAAGCTTGTTATTTTTAACCTTTAAATAATTTGCCAAATGTTTACAGCTCTTGTTCTGACCTCCATAGAATTTTGCACTACACTTTAACAAATAGAGTGAAGCATTATCTGTTGATTCTTTATTAAATTGAAGTTTAACCTCAATAAGTTGAGATAAACATTCTTTGGACTTCGAAGAATAATATGAATGCTCCAGTTTCATTATTTTTGTCAAAAGATTTTTAGTAGTTTTACATAAAGTTCTACATTTTTTAGACACAAAATCCATAACAAAATCTCTGGCAGCTGCTTTAAATGCATCCCAAATAATAGAAAAGTGTTGGTCTGATTTAACGAAAAGTATTCATTAAAAAATGAAATACAAGAGGGATTAAAAGCAGGATCTAAAAGGAGGGAGTTGTTAAAACGCCACCGCCTGGGTTTTTTAGATTTTGATAAACTATCCAATTGAATGGAGATAGGGGCACTGTCAGATATTAAATTTGTCCCAATATCTGCGCATCTCAAGGATTGAATTATATTATGAGTAAGGCTCCCTGTGTTCCGTTTTTTACAGATTTTTACAGATAAATACAGACAGAAAACAATGTGTTTTCTGTCTGCATTACTCTTTAAAGGTAGATAAATACAGAAAATTGTGCTTCTTTGAATGAACCTCAGTGCTGTCTTTCATTAATTATAGCTCAACAGCTGAGCAGATGGACAGCATGGAAAATGAAAAAAAACAGGTTAACATTTCTTTAAATAATGGCATTTGTCAACATGCAATAGGGTATAATGCTAATATTTACCAGTAGATGTATTTGCATGTAAAATTTGGTAGCTTAAATAGTAAAAACATGACAGACATCAAAGTGTGAATGTGCATAGAATAGTAAATAAATATGGAAATGTACAGTTTTACAACTAAATTTTTATGAAAAACACAAAATAAATATGGATAATACAGATGAAATGGGCAAAAAATAAATATGGATAAATACAGACGGAAATGTTAAAAAAAATGAATACCATAAAACCGAGAGCCCTAATTATGAGACACAAAAAAGTGGTCAATTCGAGATTGTGATTGGTGGGAAGAGGAATAAAAAGTATATTCTCTTGTAGCAGGATTGTAAATCCTCCAAGCGTCAATAAGTTTATATAGCTGTATGACATCCCAAAACATTTTGTGAGACCGTTGTCGTTTAAAAGAAACTAATGAATTACGGAATATAAATGGATCAAAATTTGGTTGCAATCTCAAGCAAATATAAAATTATTGTCAATACAGGATGAAATTTCAATTTATGAATGAGAGGCAACATACAAAGAACAAATCAAGCGTGCATATTAAGTCGATGAGAAAATTCTTGTGTTGACAGTTTTCTTTTATTTGGCAGATGTGTTCAGTATGCACAGGATCAACAACAGCCAACACGTTTCGCCCATAGATCGAGCTTCTTCAGGGCAGTAATGGTTGTAGAAAAGGCATTTGTAGAGAAAATGTCATGGACACACGATGTAGATTCAATCTGGTCCCAAGTAGAGAGTATCCCATGTAAGGGCGAAAATCTCTTGGCATTAGAAAATCTCAATGGCATTAAATAGCCCGAAATGCATTGGGTTTTTAACAAATAAACGCTGCTTCAAATAAACTTGGCACTAGTCGTGTTCTTTCAAGAGGTCCGGATGGACACAGGTTGAACACCAGAAACATGAAAATTTGGGATTATATTCCACGTGTGGATTTGAAACATGAAAATTATGAAAAAGGAATACTATGGAGTTAAAAATAATTAATTAATGATGTTACATATGGATGAGCCACGTTGGCTACATTTCGGCTGTGCATTTGGTTGGGGTGAGATGTCGCCCCACTTCTTAATGTTACTCATACTATGGGTGCCAGTTGGGCCTGGCACCCTTACCAATCAGCACGCAATCTTGGACAACATAGGAGAATGCGATGAACTACGTAAAAAATGGTGTGCATCCAACCCTCTAAATAAGTCTTTCATAACTATTGGCCCAAATTGGGATTGCACCCACAAAAAGACAGGAGAAAAAGGATACAAGCAACATAAGAAAGTGAAAGTAAATCCACACGGTCGCCAAAAATATCGATGTTCATTTGTGGAGGATGTTTATTAATAAGGACATGGATTCTAGTAAAATGCACAATTGATTTGATATGGAGTTATAATGACACCGTTAAATATTTTACAAGTCTTATGTTTTCTTAACGATCGGTTGAATAGACTGGCGATAAATGAGATGCATTAGGGGTAATGAAGTTCATGCAACATAGAAGTAAAGGGCAACACACTTTGTGTCATCCTGGGGCGGGATAACCAATGTAGTCAGCCAATCAGGCGACAATATGGATTAAAAGGGGTGGACTCACATTAGGTTCCTTTGGTTCGAAATGAGGATTTGGGAAACTCACGTTGTGAAGCTGGTATTTGAAGGGATGGATTCTGAATCCATGGGTACAAGTCGCGTGAATCTTTGGCAATATTAAAAGAAGGAATATGCAATATGAGTGTAGGCACTGAAGCACACAAACTTTAAAATGAACAGCGAAATGAGGTTAACGGAGAAGTGTTACAGTATAGGTTGCACACTCATTGGGAAGCGAGCACGGGGTCAGTACGGAGTAAAGAAGGATGGCTGGGAAGAAAATTCAGGCTTCACAAACATGTTTAGGATGAAATACAGAGGTGTGAGTGTTGGATCACAACAGGGAGGATAAAAGACTAAAACCTTGAACTTAATTTGGTTATATGGCAACAGTGTGAGAAGTGAGAAATAGACGATATGGCATTAGGCTGCATTATGGAGTTTAATGACTCGTGTTACTTCTGAACAGTATATAGAGTAGTATGAAGATGACTTGTATATAATGAATTCTTGGTTTAAAATGGCATTGTGTATTAATTGGTGTTATTTTGGTGTGTGATTACAGTGACCCCCGGCAAAGGGCATTAAATAGCCCGAAATGCATTGGGTGTTTAACAAATAAACGCTGCTTCAAATGAACTTGGCACTAGTCGTGTTCTTTCAAAAGGTCTAGATGGACACAGGTTGAACACCAGAAACATGAACATTTGGGATTATATTCCACGTGTGGATTTGAAATACTGATGAAAAAAGCAAGAAATGTTGGAAACAATTATAAAAAAGGAATACTATGGAGTTAAAAATAATTAATTAATGATGTTACATATGGTTGAGCCACGTTGGCTACATTTCGGCTGTGCGTTTGGTTGGGGTGAGATGTCTCCCCACTTTCTAATGTTACTTTTAGAAAGTTGCCATTTTCTTACCTTAATCATTCTGTGCCTCTGCCTGTCTCTGAATACACGTCTGGTTTAGGTGAGAGCTTGGCTTTGTGCATTCCACCTAGTACTAGACAGTTGCACAAAGGAAGCTGGGTGTTACATTTTTAACCTGATGACCCATTCCCAGACTGATGAACCTTCCTGAGGTAAATTGGGAGGGAGGAGCTGACACTTGTCCCTGAATAAGGCTGTGCCTACCCCCACACAAAGAGTTGTATACCCCCTGTAGTGAGTCTGGAGTCAGGGACAAAAAGTCAGGGACCTTGTGATTTTCAAAGGCCTCTTTAAATGTTCCCCCACTTTAAAGGCACATCTGGGTATAAGTACTGGACCCCTGACACCGCCAAATCAGAGCTCTGAAACCAATGACATTCTGCCTAGAATTAGAGCTGCTGTGCTGTTAGACAGACTACAACTTTGCTAACTGCATTGCTGTGTTGACCTGCAGACTGCTGAGTGCTGTGTTGTAGGAGGGACTGCCACTTTGCTACCTCCTCTGCTGTGTTGGCCTGCTGCCTGCTACTTCTTGCATGGGAGTAAGAATGACTGGACCAGCTCCCTACATCCTTAAAACCAAGTTTCTCCCAGGGCTTGCCTCCTGTTTTCTGAAGTCTCGGGGTCGTAAAAGACTTCTTGCAATTCTGCTGGTGCTGCTGGACTCAGCCATCTGTAAGTCCTATCCTTGCCTGAGGTGCCCCCTCCAGTCGTGGGCCTTAGAAGGGAATTCTGCAGCTGTGTTTTTTTTTAATTGATGCATCATCACCACTGCGCTGATTGGAACTGATGCAGTGCCATTCGACGCCAATGCACTGCCATTCTGAAGACATCCCCTTATGGAAGGATCAAAGGGAAAATCGAGACTGCAGATTATGTGGATACAAATATGAATCTATTCAACATATTTTTTGTGTATGCCCAAGTTATTAAAAGAATGGAAGTCACTATTAAAAGTACTACTGAACAGTATGAATATACAAACGTGCAGGGAAGTAGTAATCACCTGGCTCGGCGGGTCCTCAATCCCCCTAGTATGCAGGGGGGTAACTCTTTTAAATTTGTATTTAAAGGAAATTGGTTGAAACTCTGTGGAGATTTGAAAAACTATTGGACAACCATAAAAATTCTGAAAACCAAAATGCCATCTTATATATGGGCTGTTACAAAGACATTGACTTTCACAATCTCTATTTTAAATGAATTTTTAAATAATTGTTGGACAGAAGTAGTTTGTAGATTAACTGTGTAAAAATTCCACTAACTATTTTATCTGTTTATACAAGTATGTAGTAGTACTATTTATAAATGTCATTTGGTGTAATGGTTTTTGTTTTTAAAGACGATCACTTAAATAAATACAAAAAAACTGAGGACATCCTGTGCAGCTTGACGATGAAACGGGACCCAACTGAGAGGTTTGACGATGATGTAGTGCTGATCCAAGGTCCCCCACTGCGAGGCTCGATGACAACGCAGTGCTAATCCAAACATACCATAGCAAGGCTCGACGTTGAATCATTGACCTGATTGCGGGAATCGGAACTGAAGCATCAAGTCTTCAATGCTGGTGCTTGCTCCATCCAACAGCACTTTTTTAGCAGTCCCCACATGGTCCTGTAGACGGCCTGCCCTCTATCACGATAGGCCTGGAACTTTGGATTTACCCCGGTCTCTGGCGAACTCAAGTAACCTTTTAGCGCTATTGTCTTCTAAGCATTGTTTTGGGATTTCATCTTTAAAAATTCATGTTGGTCTTGTTTAACTCAGACATGAGTCTGTCGCCCATAGACTAGAAGCCTTACATTGGCTCCCAATGACCGAAAGGATCATTTTCAAATCCCAATGTCTGGCCTTCAAAGTACTAAAAGGCATTGGCCCACAGTTTTTGAAGACACATTTGAACTGGTATACACCAGGTAGGAACTTAAGATCAGCTCACTCTAAACTGTTACAGACACCCAAGTTCAAGCAGGTCGGGTGGGGAGGAAAAAGTTTCCTAGTAGGAACAATTAAAACCTGAAATCTCCTCCCAATCTCTATCAAGAGCAGCACTTCGCTCATGTATTTTAGAAGAGCATTGAAGACCTGGCTCTTCACAAATAGACTTGGCGCATAAATTGGAGTGAAAACTATACTATCCTCCTGACTGTAGCCAAGAAGTTAATTCCCTTTGGGCGAATTAGCATCAATACAAGAGTACTTATAAACAAACAATAAACTCACTAATACATAAATGTAACAAGGAAGCAATGATAGAAATGAGAAATTCAAAACACGTGAACACCCACCATAGAACTTATACTACTCAGAAGATATATTAAATCCGGATATGTTTCGATTTACTCCTTTTCACGTTTTGAAATTGGACCGCTACTTCCAACCAGATACTATCACCGCGTACACGTCCTGAGATGCGCATGTGAAGTCATGTGACTTGAAAACAACACTTCCAATTGGTTCCTAGTAGTTTCTATGCTGCGTCAATACCTACGCCTGCTTCAAACACATGCACAGATTTGAAACCGCATGGGCCTGAAAGTCACTGAGTGAAATATAATACATTACAGTCAGCCACTTTCAAGACGCATTCCTTCAGAGGAACACTTACCGTTTATTAGAGGTAGATCGTCCGACTCCACCGGAAAACACCCCTAATAAAAAAGACATATATATAAAATGCGGACTAGCCGCTGTATCGTACTAGCAAACTTTAACTTAAAACTCGTTAGAGAAAACAAAAGGAATCGAACAAAATCAATAGGCCACTGATAGGATCTCTTTTTGACCTTGCTAAAATAGAAACATCAGGAACAACCCCTCATGAGAAATATGAAACTAGTGAAACTAGTGAGAGAAACCGAGCTCGACGCCATCTTGCCCCCTTTTAGGCCCCATCACGAACATAGATAGCCCTACATAGCAAAACGTGATCTTATCGCCAGCCCAACTTCAGATCTGACCCCCCCCTTTTGCTCTCATGTCCTTTCGGAATGTCCGGCTGTAGATTACAATCACATGTTCCATTTGGGAGGGGAAACGACATCAGAGCGACAAATATTAGAAATATACCACACGACAGCAAAATAACAGATTAAAACGTTTTTATTCTTGAACAAAAATATATTAATACAACTATGGAGAACCATTACGCGAATAGTCCGGAGGCGACACCATGTGCCAAGGCCTGTCCCCAGGATGAACCAAGGAATCCGTTCCTGGGACCGTGGCAAAGAGCAGCCGGTCGCCATCGGCCAGAGAAGGCATGGGCCCGACCAGAGATGTAGTTCTCTTCCCATTCTCTTCCTCTTTCGGCGCCTTGCAGGCCACGAGGGGGGGATGTCTTGCATATGCCTCCGACCCCCCCCCCTCTCTTCATCGCCTGGTCCGGCCATAACAAATGTCAGCAAAACGCCGTGGGGTACACTGGGAGGGAGAGACGGCGCGGACGATAATCTTTCGGCGCCTTGCAGGCCACGAGGGGGGATGTCTTGCATATGCCTCCGACCCCCCCCTCTCTTCATCGCCTGGTCCGGCCATAACAAATGTCAGCAAGACGCCGTGGGGTGCACTGGGAGGGACAGGCGGCGCGGACGAGCCTCTCCCGCCTCCCCACGTGCAGGCCCCTCACCTGCACCCCCAACGCTCCACGCACCCGTCAAAGGACTCGTCCACTCTTACGGTGCAGCAACGCTCCATGCACCTGGCAAAGGACTCGTCCACTGTGCCGGTGCAACGATGCTTCGCCCGACAGGCTTGAGTCCATCAGCTCCTGCAACCCAGTGACTGCCGGTGGTTGCAGATCTTTCCTTTCAAAATGCTGCCAACAATATTTTCTGAATGGCGTAGCCACGAGACGTTGGCGCTCTCATGCTGACGCCAGCCTCAGTTTGAATGACCAACAATCCAGGGCGCGGTGCGGAGCGCGTAACGTAAGCATAACAGGTCATGTGACTTGTTAAGGCTTTTCATTGGTTTAGAAATATTTTTATGAGCATATTTGACTATTTTATTAAAGACACTACACATAACCTGTTTTTCAAGTTATGTTTAATTTTAAATGAAACGGTTTACATTTTCACTTTTTATTTCCAGTAAATTTGAAAAATAAATGTTTATAGTTCCATATGCTGAAGCACGTCAGCTTCCCACCCTATGTCATACAATTCTGACAAATCGGCATCCTCATCATGTTCTTCATCATCCTCAGGATTTAAATCATCTAAGGGTTCCACTTCCACTGACGTTTCAATGACATGTTCAACAATAAGATCGAGACCAACGGATTGCTCATTATCACTCATGGTTAATGTCCTTATCTTTAAAGAAAGAGAACAACAATGAGATGTTGCAGAGTAAGAGACAAATCTCAGACACTATAATAGTAAAATTGTTTAACAACAGTTACATTTTGCAGCTATTATTTAGCCATGTCCAGCGATGCTAAGGATGTGAGTCCTATGTCCAAGTTTTCAGTGAACAGGACTCATCTCTTTTTAACCTTCGATAAGCTTCACCAACTCTGTGTCCCCTGCTCATACTTAAATGTAAAGGAGCAGATTTATGTTAACTGGCGCATCCCCAGAGATGCACCAGTTAATGTGCACCGCTGCTCTGCCACCCATGGTGTGCCGCATTTACAATGTGGAGCACCATTTACTCGCAGTGACAAAATGGCGGTCAACACTTCCTGATTTCCTTCGAATCGAACGTTAACAGACGTCACGCAGCAAAAAAAAATTCCGCTCGCGCGCAGCCCCTCCTTCCCCAAAGTAGCAATGTTGGGCTACTTTTGGGCTGCTTTCTAGTAGGGTTTTTGAGCATCAGAAAGTCTACAAAAGCCGTCGGCAACGGCCTGGGGTGGAGAACCATTACGCGAATAGTCCGGAGGAGACACCACACGCCAAGGCCTGTCCCCAGGATGAACCAAGGGATCCGTTCTTGGGGCCGTGGCAAAGAGCGGCCGACCGCCATTGGCCAGAGAAGGCATGGGCCCGACCCGAGATGTAGTTGTCTTCCCATTCTCTTCTTTTTTCAGTGCCTTGCAGGCCACAAGGGGGATGTGACATACCTAATAGTATAACTCATATATATCCGACCTCCCCCTCTCTTCATCGCCTGGTCCGGCCATAACAAATGTCAGCAAGACGCCGTGGGGTCCACTGGGAGGGAGAGGCGGCGCGGACGAGCCTCCCCAGATGGAGGCCCCTCAGCTGCACCCCCAACGATCCATGCACCCGGCAAAGGGTTCGTACTCTGTGGCGATATAGGGACACTCCACGAGCCCAGCAAAGCGTTCGCATACTCTGGCGGTATAGGGACGCTCCACGAGCCCAGCAAAGGACTCTCCCACTGTTGCGGTACAGCGACGCTCCACTCACCCAGCAGGGTCTCGTCCACTGTGGCGGTGCAACGATGCTTCGCCCGACAGGCTTGAGTCCATCTGCTCCTGCAACCCAGTGACTGCCGGTGGTTGCAGATCTCCTAAAAATGGCGGTCCACTTTGCAGGAATGGGCCTGGCGTGAAAAGTTGGCCTGGTCACCTGTTAACCCGAAAATGGGCCCCTGTCTTTCCTTTCAAAATGCTGCCAACAATATTATATCAAACTCTGCATCGGTTCTTACTTATAAATGCAGAAACAACTCAATTAACACAAGGGCTCTTTTCAGAGCCACCTTATATCAAAGCACTCAAACTTCTGATTTATCTCCATTTTCACACTTTTGTAAATAGGTGTGCGCGCCCGAGTGCGCGCACCCCGCAACTTTTTCGAGAAAAAAATATATATATTTTCGCTTTTAAGGACCTTACTGCACACCCTGAGAAAACCTACGCAGCAAAACAATCTCTACCTTCTCCCCTTTCCATGTTTCAACGCTTTGAAATGACAATATATTTACTCGCAGTGACAAAATGGCGGTCAACACTTCCTGATTTCCTTCGAATCGAACGTTAACAGACGTCACACAGCAAAAAAAAATTCCGCTCGCGCGCAGCCCCTCCTTCCCCAAAGTAGCAATGTTGGGCTACTTTTGGGCTGCTTTCTAGTAGGGTTTTTGAGCGCCAGAAAGTCTACAAAAGCCGTCGGCAACGGCCTGGGGTGGAGAACCATTACGCGAATAGTCCGGAGGAGACACCACATGCCAAGGCCTGTCCCCAGGATGAACCAAGGGATCCGTTCCTGGGGCCGTGGCAAAGAGCGGCCGGCCGCCATCGGCCAGAGAAGGCATGGGCCCGACCCGAGATGTAGTTGTCTTCCCATTCTCTTCTTTTTTCGGTGCCTTGCAGGCCACAAGGGGGATGTGACATACCTAATAGTATAACTCATATATATCCGACCTCCCCCTCTCTTCATCACCTGGTCCGGCCATAACAAATGTCAGCAAGACGCCGTGGGGTCCACTGGGAGGGAGAGGCGGCGCGGACGAGCCTCCCCAGATGGAGGCCCCTCAGCTGCACCCCCAACGATCCATGCACCCGGCAAAGGGTTCGTACTCTGTGGCGATATAGGGACACTCCACGAGCCCAGCAAAGCGTTCGCATACTGTGGCGGTATAGGGACGCTCCACGAGCCCAGCAAAGGACTCGCCCACTGTTGCGGTACAGCGACGCTCCACTCACCCAGCAGGGTCTCGTCCACTGTGGCGGTGCAACGATGCTTCGCCCGACAGGCTTGAGTCCATCTGCTCCTGCAACCCAGTGACTGCCGGTGGTTGCAGATCTCCTAAAAATGGCGGTCGACTTTGCAGGAATGGGCCTGGCGTGAAAAGTTGGCCTGGTCACCTGTTAACCAGAAAATGGGCCCCTGTCTTTCCTTTCAAAATGCTGCCAACAATATTATATCAAACTCTGCATCGGTACTTACTTATAAATGCAGAAACAACTCAATTAACACAAGGGCTCTTTTCAGAGCCACCTTATATCAAAGCACTCAAACTTCTGATTTATCTCCATTTTCACACTTTTGTAAATAGGTGTGCGCGCCCGAGTGCGCGCACCCCGCAACTTTTTCGAGAAAAAAAAATATATATTTTCGCTTTTAAGGACCTTACTGCACACCCTGAGAAAACCTACGCAGCAAAACAATCTCTACCTTCTCCCCTTTCCATGTTCCAACGCTTTGAAATGACAATATCTTTACTCGCAGTGACAAAATGGCGGTCAACACTTCCTGATTTCCTTCTAATCGAACGTTAACAGACGTCACGCAGCAAAAAAAAATTCCGCTCACGCGCAGCCACTTGGGTGCGCGCACGCATGCGCGCCTATAGATATATAATTGACTTTAACTTTAATTTTCTCAACAACTACTAAACGGATTTACACCATTCCAAAAAAAGCGTAATCTGCGAGCCGGACTGTACAGTTTTGCCAAGTTTCTTATAAATCCATTCACCCGTTCGACCTGTAGCCGAGTCTAAAGGTCCTATGGAAAATAACATGGAGAAAACACGTTTTGGGACCCCCCTTTTATCTCAGCCCCCACTTGACCAATCCCCCCCAAACTTTTAGGGAAGAAGCGCAGCGGACTGAGCCATCTTCTTTGAGAAATTCGCTAAGATTCTTCAACCAGGGCCAAAGTTATTCCAAATAGAATATTGAGGATTTCCTATGGAAACTAGGTCCTAACTATAACTACCTACTGGCGACCGCCAGTAGGTAATATATATATATATATATATATATATATATATATATATATATATATATATATATATATATATATATATATATATATATATATATATATATATATATATATATATATATATATATATATATATATATATATATATATATATATATATATATATATATATATATATATTTACTGAAAAAACCATAGGTTTCAGGCCTTCTATAGTTAGGAGTTAGCATTTAAAAAACCTTTGAAATTCGCTGAAAAACCATATGTTTCAGTCCTTACATAGTTAGGAATTAGCATTTAAAAAACCTTGCAAATTCACTGAAAAAACCATAGGTTTCAGGCCTTATATAGGGGCAGATTAGGATTGCGGTTTTTCCGCATCCTCCGGGCCGGCGGAAGCCACCGACGGCCTGGAGGATGCGGAAAAACTGCAGCGGACCCACCAAAGACCCACCGCCACATTAGGATGGCTGGTGGGTCCTGGTTTCTGTCTGCAGCTTTTCCGCCGCGGTTGGCTTACAACCACGGCGGAAAAGCCCTAATATGGTGGCGGTGTCTCTCAGACACCGCCAGCCATATTAGGATGCCCAAAAAGAAATGCTTTTCCACGGCTGGTTTTCCGCCGTGGAAAAGCATACAGAGCTTCACTGCCGGGGCCCGTTGCGGGTCCCTTGGGCAAAGGGTGGGTCCCCTTTCCATGTTCCAACGCTTTGAAATGACAATATCTTTACTCGCAGTGACAAAATGGCGGTCAACACTTCCTGATTTCCTTCTAATCGAACGTTAACAGACGTCACGCAGCAAAAAAAAATTCCGCTCACGCGCAGCCACTTGGGTGCGCGCACGCATGCGCGCCTATAGATATATAATTGACTTTAACTTTAATTTTCTCAACAACTACTAAACGGATTTACACCATTCCAAAAAAAGCGTAATCTGCGAGCCGGACTGTACAGTTTTGCCAAGTTTCTTATAAATCCATTCACCCGTTCGACCTGTAGCCGAGTCTAAAGGTCCTATGGAAAATAACATGGAGAAAACACGTTTTGGGACCCCCCTTTTATCTCAGCCCCCACTTGACCAATCCCCCCCAAACTTTTAGGGAAGAAGCGCAGCGGACTGAGCCATCTTCTTTGAGAAATTCGCTAAGATTCTTCAACCAGGGCCAAAGTTATTCCAAATAGAATATTGAGGATTTCCTATGGAAACTAGGTCCTAACTATAACTACCCACTGGCGACCGCCAGTAGGTAATATATATATATATATATATATATGTATATATATATATATATATATATATATATATATATATATATATATATATATATATATATATATATATATATATATATATATTCACTGAAAAAACCATAGGTTTCAGGCCTTCTATAGTTAGGAGTTAGCATTTAAAAAACCTTTGAAATTCGCTGAAAAACCATATGTTTCAGTCCTTACATAGTTAGGAATTAGCATTTAAAAAACCTTGCAAATTCACTGAAAACCATAGGTTTCAGGCCTTATATAGGGGCAGATTAGGATTGCGGTTTTTCCGCATCCTCCGGGCCGGCGGAAGCCACCGACGGCCTGGAGGATGCGGAAAAACTGCAGCGGACCCACCAAAGACCCACCGCCACATTAGGATAGCTGGTGGGTCCTGGTTTCTGTCTGCAGCTTTTCCGCCGCGGTTGGCTTACAACCACGGCGGAAAAGCCCTAATATGGTGGCGGTGTCTCTCAGACACCGCCAGCCATATTAGGATGCCCAAAAAGAAATGCTTTTCCACGGCTGGTTTTCCGCCGTGGAAAAGCATACAGAGCTTCACTGCCGGGGCCCGTTGCGGGTCCCTTGGGCAAAGGGTGGGCAGGGGATGCACATGGGGATACCTATGGTATCCCCCTGCATTTGTATACAGTAATCGGCAGGCACCGCGCGGTGCCTGCTGCTTTCTGCATACAAATGCAATGTATGCATTTTTAACATTGCGGCGGGTGCAGCTTGCAGCCGCACGCACCACAATGTTAAAAATAGAGGATGTGACAGCCAGTGTGGTGGTCACATCCTAATTGGACAGGAGGGAACTCTGCAGGTAATGCGGAGGTTCCCTCCTCCTCGATGGTCGCGGACGGACTCAAGTCCGTCCGCGATCATAATGAGCCCCATAGATAGGAATTAGCAAATAAAAAACCATTGAAATTGCTCCTATATAGTTAGTTGTACTAACTATATTTCGCGCACCCGCAATCTACTGCTGATGATGTCACATATTACATCATTCATGACGTGGTCAGTGACATCACTGATGACATCACTGATGACATCTCAAATGACATCACTGATGACATCATCCAGTGACTGTGTGTTTCTGTAAAGTTTAAATATGTTTTACATATTGAAGAATGAGTGGATGTATAAGTGTCTGGATGAAGGATTTAGTAGGTGTGTGACTGATTGTATGAGTGAGTGATTAAATGTGTCTTACTGAATGCATGGGTTAGTGACTAAACTGTATGTATGTGTGCATCAGAATGTCTGTTGTTGTGTAAGTTTCTGCATGCGTTGATCAGTAGCTATATCAGTGGCTATATGGGTTATTGATTGGTTGCCCAAGTATTTGTATGGGAGACTGAGTGTGTGTGTGGCTGGCTGGGAGGTGTGTGACTCTGTGCAGATCAATGTGTACTTGTATCAGTGATTGTATCAGTGATTGTATAAGAGAGTAAGCATGTGTTAGTATATGTTTGAATAAGTAAGGTGTTGTGTGTATAACTGTATAGATGAGGAAATGGAAGTGTGATTGATTCTTTACATGACTGACTAGGTGTGTGAGTAACTCCATGGATGAGTGGCAGTGTGTGAGAGTCTGCATAGGTGTATGAGTGCATATGATAGTGTTGTATTGATGAGTGACTGTATGTTTGAGTGATTGTATGGGTGAATGAGTGGATGTGTGTGTAGACCTAGGAATCAGTGAGTGCCTATGTAGTAACTGGTATTGGTGTGTCAATGGTTTCAAGAATGGTAGTCTGTATTTAACACTGGGTGTATCAAAGGTTATATTAGAGTGTGAGGAGGTGCATCATATTATCACATGAATGATGTAATCAGTGATGTGATCAGTGATGTCAAATGAGATGTCATCAGTGATGTCATCAGTGATGTCATTGGAGATGTCATCAGTGATGTCATCAGTGATGTCACTGACCATGTCATGAATGATGTAATATGTGACAACATCAGCAGTGGATTGTGGGTGCACGAAATATAGTTAGTACAACTAACTATACAGGAACAATTTCAATGGTCTTTTATATGCTAGTTCCTAATTATATAAGGCCTGAAACCTATGGTTTTTTCAGTGAATTTGCAAGGTTTTTTAAATGCTAATTCCTAACTATATAAGGACTGAAACCTATGGTTTTTTCAGTGAATTTCAAAGGTTTTGTAAATGCTAATTCCTAACTATATAAGGCCTGAACCTATGGGTTTTTCAGTGAATTTGCAAGGTTTTTTAAATGCTAATACCTAACTATATAAGGCCTGAAATCTATGTTTTATTTCAGTGAATTTCAATGGTTTTTTATATGCTAATTCCTAACTATATAAGGCCTGAAACCTATGGTTTTTTCTGTGAATTTGCAAGGTTATTTAAATGCTAATACCTAACTATATAAGGCCTGAAACCTATGGTTTTTTCAGTGAATTTCAAAGGTTTTTTAAATGCTAATTCCTAACTATATAAGGCCTGAAACCTATGGTTTTTTCAGTGAATTTGCAAGGTTTTTTAAATGCTAATTCCTAACTAAATAAGGCCTGAAACCTATGTTTTTTTCAGTGAATTTGCAAGGTTTTTTAAATGCTAATTCTATTAGTGGATAATGTTTAAATATGTTAATATCCTTGTGGGGCCACCTGAGCAGCCCTAGGGATCCGATTTTTGGACCGGAGCAAGATGCTCTCTGATTGTGCCGTATTTCTTGCCTTCTGCTCCCCTGATTGTGCCGTATTTCTTGCTTCCGCCCCCCCCTGATTGTGCCATATTTCTTGGATTCTGCCCCCTGATTGTGCCGTATTTCTTGCCTTCTGCACCCTGATTGTGCCATATTTCTTGCCTTCTGCACCCTGATTGTGCTGTATTTCTTGCCTTCTGCTCCCTTATTGTGCCATATTTGTTACCTTCTGCCCACTAATTGTGCCGTTTTTTCTTGCCTTCTGCCCCCTGATTGTGCCGTTTGTCGGGCCTTCTGTCCCCTGATTGTGCCGTTTTTCGTGCCCCTGCCCCCTGATTGTATTATCTTTGCCAGTGTTTGTTCACTGCTGGTATTGCCTTTGCCTGTGTTTCTTTGCTGCCGTTATTGTCTTTGCCAGTGTTTGTTTGCTGCCATTATTGTCTTTGCCAGTGCTTGTTCGCTGCTGGTATTATCTTTGCCAGAGCTGTGTGGGCTGTGTGGGCTGTGAGAGCTGTGTGGGCTGTGAGAGCTGTGTGGGCTGTGTGGGCTGTGTGAACTGTGTGGGCTGTGAGAGCTGTGTGGGCTGTGAGGGCTGTGAGGGCTGTGTGGGCTGTGAGGGCTGTGAGGCCTGTGAGAGCTGTGTGGGCTGTGAGAGCTGTGTGGGCTGTGAGAGCTGTGTGGGCTGTGAGAGCTGTGTGGGCTGTGTGGGCTGTGTGAACTGTGTGGGCTGTGAGAGCTGTGTGGGCTGTGAGGGCTGTGAGGGCTGTGTGGGCTGTGAGGGCTGTGAGGCCTGTGAGAGCTGTGTGGGCTGTGAGAGCTGTGTGGGCTGTGAGAGCTGTGTGGGCTGTGAGAACTGTATGGGCTGTGAGAGCTGTGAGAGCTGTGTGGGATGTGAGCTGTGCGGGCTGTGAGGGCTGTGTGAGCTGTGAGGGCTCTGTGGGCTGTGAGAGCTGTGTGGGCTGTGAGAGCTGTGTGGGCTGTGAAAGCTGTGTGGTCTGTGAGGGCTGTGTGGGCTGTGAGAGCTGTGTGGGCTGTGAGAGCTGTGTGGGCTGTGAGAGCTGTGTGGGCTGTGAGAGTGTGGGCTGTGTGGGCTGTGAGAGCTGTGTAGGCTGTGAGAGCTGTGAGAGCTGTGTGGGCTGTGAGAGCTGTGTGGGCTGTGAGAGCTGTAAGAGCTGTGTGGGATGTGAGCTATGTGGACTGTGAGGGCTGTGTGAGCTGTGAGCTCTGTGTGGGCTGTGAGAGCTGTGTGGGCTGTGAGAGCTGTGTGGGCTGTGAGAACTTTGTGGGCTGTGAGAGTTGTGTGGGATGTGAGCTGTGTCGGCTGTGAGGGCTGTGTGAGCTGTGAGGGCTGTGTGGGCTGTGAGAGTGTGGTAAATAAAATAATTACCCTGTCGGAATTTCTATACTTAAACAAAAGGTCATGCATATAATGAGAGGCAGAGTCCGTGGTGTCCGATTCAGAAGGGCTTTATTTCAGTAACTCGAGTTAAGGGAGAATCGGGTTCCATCACCACTAAGGTTCAGGAAGGATCGTCATCTGAACTTTATTCACAGAGTACATTATTTATATGTTAAACATACATTAACTTGCATAGAGAAGGCAGAGCGCTCCAGGCGGAGCAAGAGAGAGAGAGAGATAAGAGCACATGGGCGTGAAAAAGGCGTGTAAGAAGGCGTACACATGGGCGTTCCCTTGAGGAGTCATAGGTGTGTCATAGGTGGGTGGATACATGGAGGGGGTCTGCGCAGTCAGCTGGAACCTTTACCCTACTTGTGTGCACTACTTGGTCATGACGTATGATTGACGTGTAACTGGAGGAAGCTGGGGGGAGCTGACTTTCGTTCTAGTAGAGAAGCCTTGGGTGTCAGGACGACCTGCACGCCTGGTATTATCTGGTATCTGAAGTTTGGAGGATGTATTATCTGAAATAAAGGTCGCTCGAGCAAAGGTTTCTCATCTCTAGGAGCCTGTGTGGGCATACATTTCTTCGTGCATTGCGTGGGGGCCATGGGCCTTCTATGGATGCGAGCTCTGTAAATCACTTAAATGGAGACAGAAAGGCTGGGCTCTATCTCTGTGGACGGGGTTCTGTTTACCTTCTTCACTAAGCAGGAATGTGTTTCTGTAGAGCCGAGCAGATATCTGTAAGCAAAATACTGTCTTGGCAGGCCGGACTGGGCTCCTCTCGGCCGAGCAGGAAGTAGGCGAGAGGTCAGGGATACATAGCTAAACTGCAGCTTTCAGAGTGTCTGGGAGGCTTAGATCCTGGCTCGGCTGAGCCACAAAACGGGTTCATCTCAACTTTTAAGCGTGCACCATGCAAATACATTGGCAACATGGGCAACATAGGCCTCAATGCAGAATTAACGTGGCAGGCTTGGTAACTGACATACTAATGTTGGACGGAAATGCAGATGCATTATTATTACAGGCATGAGAGGGAAAGTGCATTTGTGACCGTGGGTACATGCAGGGGACACATTGGCCACGTACAAATTTCTATTTCCTCATTCCCTCCTTGTCCCCTACTGTGCCCTTCAGGACACATCTATATTCATGAGACCGTATATCTGATCATACAGCATCATTTGTTCGTCTTTCTTCTTTTGTATATGTGGATGGGGAATACAGGCAGTGGCACACAAGCCGCAAATCGCCGGGCAACATTGCAGACAGAGACAGCAACTGAATATCATAAGCAGTATCATTCCTAGGAACGACAACACTTTCCATCCCCATGCTGATATTACACTCCAGAGCCAACCGGACCAAGTCCATGTGCCTGGGTTTTGATGTATCTCGTGAGCTATCTTGTGAAGCCGTGTTATTGCTGCATACATGGATGGCTCGTTATTAGGAAAAAACACGCAACAACTGGAGCCGATCACTCTACAAGCCCCGCCCCTATCTGCCAGGATGACGTCAAGAACAAGGCGGTTCTGAAGAACAACAAGTCTCATAGCAGACTGCTCCTCTGTCAGGTTCGCCAGAGCGGCTGCAGTCTCATTCACTACTGCTTCTAGAGTTCTTGTTAACCTGCGTATTAGTTTACTGTTTTGGACGGGACCTATGAAGAAAAAGAATCCTCTGTTGAAGTCTGTATATTGCTCCCAAGCTGTCTCAGTCTGATCAATCACTGGGGAATCGGTCTCCCTCTTGTGTCTGACATGTACTAGTCATGAATCTCGATGATAATGGGATGGGGCTAGAAAGACGGGTGGCAGCAGGAACGCTATATAACATGTCCCACCCCAGTCTAAGGGCAGACGTACATAGGCTGTCTGACCGCAAATGAAATAGGAATGGCGGGAAGCTTTGAAAGTAGACTTTCCTTTATCAGTGAACTCGACTACAGTATTACAATCACTGTGTCCCAAATGTACTGAACCTTTATTTCTAACGCACAATTCACCTTTTACTGGTAGGACTGATATGAACGGGGGACCTACATTTTTTTCGGACTGGACGTTCAGAATCATAAAGTTAAGGGAAGCATTTCCTTGCTCATACACTTCATTTTCTAGATCGGTCCCTTTCTTTTGGGGAAGACCATCTTCGTCTGGAAAACATGCCTCATTCATTACTTTATTCAAATCTCCCCAAATCCAATCGCTCTGGGAATCTGTGAACTTTCTGTCTTGTGATGACATTAAAGCAAACCAAGCACCACAGGAACCATTGTGTGAGAACGGGAAAGGAAAAAGGGGCAGAACTCCCTTCGTTTTCTGATAAGGTGGGAGTCGGCCACATACCCAGCAATTCGTTACATTGCTGGTCTGATGAGAGTGGTGCAACATTCGAATAAAAGTATTGTTGCGCAGGGCTAGTCGATATGACAGTTCATGGGGTGGCAGATCACTAAATGTGTGCTCTACAGTGTTATTAAAGGAAGAGTGTATACGTGAGGCAATAGGAGGAAAGAAAACATGTAGTGCCAAGCTGATACATATTATAGTGATGCTCAGAAGAAACATAAAAATCAGAGTTACTATACATCTACTGCGTAATATCTTGCAGTACTTTTCTTTCTTTTCTCTCTTTCTACTATTCTGGTCTACGATCTTATACATGTCAGGAACCTGTCTAACCGATTCACCACCGAGTGGACTTAAACAATTAAACGCTGTCTGACTTACTAGACCGTAACTTAGACCTATACTCCTGTTGCGGAGTCTTTTCTAGAAAAGGGGGCTTTGAGTCATCGTCATTGTTTTCGGGGCAGTCTTTAGGCTTGATCAAAGTTCCAGGATTTCCAAAGAATTTTTTAATATGCTGGGCGTGGATCCAACCTTTTCGTCCCTCGACCTTAACGGCATTCCTGGTGGTAAGCAGAACTAACTTCGGCGTTCTCCAGCGGGGCTCAAGGGGGCTTGATCGATCAAAGTTCCGAATAAAGACCATATCTCCAGGGACGATGGCATGCTCTTTGACTTGGGTGTTGCCGGGGAAGGCGGCGGCAACCTGTGAAAGACAAGAGAGTAGTGCAGACATCAAGGAAGCCAGGCAATCTGTCAGCATGTTACTGTCAACATCAGTTATTTTCTTGGGCATAGGCGTACCCCACATATTCGGTGGTCTACCAAAAACCACTTCGTAAGGAGATAGGCCTGTTCTGGAATGAGCCACCATACGCATGTAAAAGAGGGCAACCGGCAAGGCTACCATCCAATTCACGCCTTTTTCTGTACAGACTTTCGCTAATTTTGTCTTAAGTGTCTGGTTATGGCGCTCGGCGAGTCCAGCTGCTTCTGGGCATCGCACACAATGAAATTTCCATTGGTAACCTAACAGAAGGGACACTTGTTTCATTAATTCAGAAGAGAATGGCTGACCGTTGTCTGAGTACACGACACGGGGCAATCCGTACCGTGGGAAAAATTCTCGTACCAATTGCCTGGCGGTGGTCACAGCAGTATAATCTGAGACTGGGTAGGCTTCTGTCCATCTAGATAGTGCACATACAACTACCAGGACATACTTGTAACCTCTGCATCTGTCCATCTGGATATAATCCATCTGGAGGACTTCAAAAGGATGGTCAGGAGGATGAAATCCACCTTGTTCCACTGGAATGCCTTTGCCTGGATTGAACTGGCAACAGATCATACAGGTACGTACTTTCTGTTTCGCTGCTGCACGCAGGTGCTTGTTAAACCAAATATTCTGTAAGCTGTCTAGCATTGCCTTTTCTCCTAAGTGTGCTGGACTATGTGCTGTGTTTATGATGACTTGTACCATAGAGTCTGGGAGAAACCATGTAGCTTTGCCTTTAGTCATCCAACCCTGATCAGTCTGGACCCCTCCTTGTTCAGTCCATTTCTTTATTTCGTCTGGAGTGGCATGTGTCTGTATGTCAAGAACATCTTGTGAGGGATCCCTGACTGTCATGCTGTTTGTCAGTGATGGTACTTCCGTCTTTGTCGTGTCTGTTGGTGTCTGGGCTGTAAGTTTAGCTGTTCGGTCTGCCAGGTCGTTACCCTGGGAAATGGTGTCTGTAACTTTCGTGTGTGCTTTGCATTTCAGGATGGCTATGGCTGTAGGTAAATGTATCGCTTCTAACAAAACCTGATTAAGGGGACCGTGCTGAATTTTAGTCCCATGAGAGGTCAGGAAACCTCTCTCCTTCCATAATACTCCAAAATCATGAACAACCCCAAATGCGTACTGTGAATCTGTATATATGTTCACTTTCAAGTTCTTGGCTCTTATGCAGGCTTGTGTCAGAGCGATAAGCTCTGCTGCTTGTGCTGATAGCGTGCCTATTCTTTGTGTCTCTATGATTTCAGTATCAGTGGTCACGGCATATGCGGCCACTAACTCTCCTTTGCTTGTTCTCATGCATGAACCATCTACATAAAGTGTCAGGTCAGGGTCTGGCAGTGCAATGTCTGTCAGGTCTTGTCTTGGTTTCGTCACTGTATTAATTACTTCCACACAGTCATGTGGTGCAGTGTCTGCTGTGCTTGAGGGCAAGAGTGTAGCAGGGTTGAGAATATTGCATCGTCTGATCTCTATGTGTGGCTGAAATAACGTCAGTTCATATCCGGTCAGTCTTGCTACAGTCAGGTGCTGTGTCTGTGTCCTGTTTAAGAGAACTTCCACTGCATGCGGAACCTGTACTGTCAGGGGGTGTCCTAACACTATGGAATCACTCTGTCTTATAGCTAGGGCTGTTGCTGCAACTGATTTCAGGCACGCAGGCAGAGCCTGGGCCACTGGATCCAATGTACTAGAAAAATAAGCACATGGCTTGTGTTTTCCTGCTTGATCTTGTGTGAGGACAGATAATGCTGTTCCATCTCGTTCAGTGACAAAAAGCGTAAAAGGTTTGCTGTAACAAGGAGTCGCTAAAACTGGTGCTTGACATAAGGCTTTCTTCAATTCTTCAAATGCCAGAGTATGTTCTTGTGTCCAAGGGAGGGCAGTCGAAGACGCTGCCTCCTGTGTTGTCAACTGTATGAGTGGTTTGGCTAGATAGGCATACTGTGGAATCCATTGTCTGCAGTAAGAAGTGAGGCTGATGAAGGCCCGTACTTCCTTTTGTGTCTTGGGCTGTGAAAGGTTAGCAATTAACTGAATATGTTCTTGTGTCAGCTGTCTACCCCTCTTGGACAGCAAGTGTCCAAGGTACACCACTTGCTTTGCAAAGAATTGCAACTTTGAAGGGGACACTTTGTGCCCCTTGTCTGCCAGAAAGTGTCAAACTGTCAGTGATGCATGTTCGCAGTCTGGTTCTGATCGTGCTGTGATCAGGATATCGTCTACATACTGGAGCAGTGCAGTGTTAACAGGCATGTGAATACTGTCCAGTTGTCTTTTCAATGCTTGGCTGTAAATGCTAGGACTTTCTGTGAAACCTTGAGGAGCTCTCGTAAATTTAAAACTGCGTCCATTTAAACTGAATCCGAAGAGATATTGGCTTTCTGGATGAATTGGAACACTGAAGAAGGCATTCTTCAGATCAATTACAGTAAAGAACATTGCCTCAGAATCAATTGCAGTCAGTAATGAAGAAATGTCTGGGACCACTGGGTATTGAGGAACTACACATTTGTTCAGTTCTCGAAGGTCAACCACTAGTCTGTAAACTGGTGGTGCATTGGGATCTGTTCTTTTAAGAATAGGGATGACAGGTGAATTACATACATTCGAATCAGTCTCCACTACCACTCCTTGTGCAATGAGTTCGTCAACAATTTTCAGTAAGGCTACTACGGCATCAGGTGGTAACTTGTATTGTCGGATACGTGGCAGTACTACTCCTGTTTTGAGAGTGACACGGTGTGGTGTAATGTGCATGTAACCTACGTCGGTCGGACCTTGTGCCCATAAGTGCTGTGGTACATTCTGGAGTCTGTGGTCAAAATCTTTTAACACATAATGTCCTTTGAAATCACGTAAAAACAGTTGCACTCCTTCCGGAGAACAACATATAACTGCTCCTAGTTCTTTCAATGTCTTTATGCCAAGCAAGTTTTCTGGACATGATTTAGTCAGTAGCAAGTCTGTGGTACGTGACAGTGGACCGACACCTAGGGAAACTGGTTTCAACACTTCGTTAACAATAGGCTTTCCTTAAAATCCCAGGGAAACATTCTGTGAGCCTGAAAGGGGTGCCCCTGGAACCTCGTCATGACTGATGGTAGTTCTGCTCACCCCTGTGTCAATCAGAAATTTTCTGTCTTTTCCCAATACACGACTATGTACATAGGGAACCTCTTGATCTACAGGAACCTCAATAAGGGGCAAGCAAACTTCCCTCTCTAGGCTGTTTCATGAATACTGTTGGAATTCTGGATAGTCCGACTGTGTGTACTGGTACATTTGTTGGGTGGCTTGCTGTGTGGCAGCTGGTGGTGGGGGTGGGAAATTCGCTACTGTCTGTTGCGTGTTCTCTGGGGTGCTATTCTGTCTAGGGGGATGCGGTCATTCTTTTGTCTTGCCTGTAGCTATATTGTGTTTCAGGACAGCACATTCATTTACATAGTGACCTGGTTGCTTGCAATAATTACAGTTCCCTTTAACAAGTGTCGTGCCATTTTTGTTCGTATTTGCCGGCACCGTTTGGGCAACCAGCACTTTCATTTTTGTCTCTTTCATGCGTCTCTTTTCATGATCCTGCTCTTCTCTAATTCTGTTCTGGTGATATTGTAGCATTTGCAACATTTGGGAAGGGCTATTTGCTTGCCAGGTACTCTCAAACATCAGTACTCTATTCTTGATCTGAGTTAAGGAATTCTCTACTAATTTGCTCACAAAAAGATGTGGATATGATTCACTACTTGGCTTAAGGCCACTATTAATAGAAAAGCATTTCTCAAATCTAGAATAAAAATCACTTGTGTCCTCGTCTTGTTTCTGTTTACAGGCGGAAATAGCATCCCAATCTTCCTTTTTAGTAATCAATAATCTTGGCAAAACCTGTATCAGGAGTTCAGGTAATGCTTTGGCTTTGTCCCCAAGACCAACCCCAGGTTGCCTGGCTTTATCCTCTTCTTCCAATTCTGCCCAACTTAACTTTTTCTCTCCCACCTCCCAGTCTTTTTCTTTAAGCTTTTCGTAAATACCAGCAGGCAACAGTACTTTTAATAATTTAATAATGTCGGCATACGTGTAATCCCCTATGCGGCGAATGTCTTTTAATTCACGGTGAAACCCCCCTGGGTCTTTATCATGGCAGGGCAACATCTTTTTCATTTCCAGTATTTCTAATTTCGTCAAGGGTGTGTAAACATATACTCGTTGAAGCTCACCCGCTGTATTTTTGACGGGATGTACCTCTCTTAGGGGGTTCTGTCTGTCTAGGTGTAGGTTCTTTCTGTCGTGGTGTGGGGCAGGAATCATACATGCGGTCAGAGAAGTCAAGTACTTATGTCGTTGGTCCAAAATGACATTAATTAATTCAGTACCTAATGTTGTCCACCTTTCTAGCAGTATATCGTCCAGCAATTTATACAAAGGACCGGGATCAGAATATTGACTCTCATACAACGTGATCAAATGTTGAACCATGTAAATACCAGCCAAACGCTGTTCATTCGGTGGAAGGCTCAAAAAGGTCTGAGCCACTACATCACTGTTATATATATTAGAATTAGACGCCCATTGGACGGCTGACCAGACTAATTCCTGTTCGTGTGGGGTGTTGGGTATCTCGCACTCTACCCGTCGTTTCAGTGCCTTTTCAGTAGCTTGGAATAGATTCTCGAGGGAATATCTTTCTTTTATAGAATGTCCCTGTTTACGGTAATCGAGACACTTGGGCCTGTCAAACTGTCGCCCTTTGCCTACGTAATTTATTTTGTCCTTCTCTTCCGTTTCTGGATCAACATCTTCCGTTGATGACTCATACTGCCCGTCAGAATCTGCCTTGTGTATTTCTATAATCGCCTTTCGTATTTTCTTGTACATACATTCTGTCTGTCCCTGTTTATCATGCTTACCGGCAGCTATGTTGTCACTCTAATCTGTCAAAACTTTCTTTACCTCTCTATCTGGTTGGTCTTGTTCCCTGATCAGACAGTTAATCAAAAAACGTAAAATCAAGTTTTTAACATCCACCTTTCTCTGTTCCATGGCATCTTCTATACTCTCGGGTCCCTTACCCGTTCTAATGAAATGGTATATTTTATCTAGGTTGTTCTTCATGTCTGGTAATGTGAACAAATAGTCGGTGGCCTGTCTTAATCTCAGTGAAAACACGAGCATTGCACCCTCTCCTGGCACTGGATCGTATATACAACGTGGGATCGTTGCAAAATGCTTATATGGTGTTGATGTCATTTGTGGCGTTCGTGGTGGCCCTAGCGCTAGCGGGGTTCGTGTCATTGTCGGTGTTCGGGGCGTCGGAGGTGGCCCCTCTCCCACTGCCCCTTGCCCTATGTCGTCTTTCACGACCGTGGCCTGTGGAACTGAAACCTGCGGAAGAGAAGCCTGGGAAAGCTGAAGCTGTCGAAGCTGCTCCTGTGATGGGGGCGGAGGGAATTCTGCATTTACATAGTCTGGTGCGGGCTCTTCTAGATAGGAGGAAATAAAAGCCTCAGAGGCTGTTGGTTTCTGTCTACGTACTCTAAAGGGTACTGGTGGTGGCGTATGCGACCTACGGGATTTTTCTGGAGGGGTCACTTTAGCTAGTTCTTCTGAAAGGACGGGATAAATACCTGCAACGAGGGCATTTCTTTCTCTATCGGCCTGTTCTGCTTTGACCCGTTCCCCCTCCTCCTGCAATTCTTTTTCTCTGGCTTTTCCCGCTGCGTGTTTACTTCTCTCTGCTTGGTGGAATTATTTTTCTGCTCTCCTATGCGCTTCTTTACGCCATAACTCAATGGCATCTTTCTGGGACGGTCTTACTTTTCTTTTCCATAGCGCTTCCTCTACTTTCATAATACATTCAGAATCCCATGTTCCTGAAGCAGGCCATCTGTACTTCTCCTCTAAATCCTTCGTGTAATCTACCCACGAGTCTAAAAACAATATGGCATCTAGCCCGTGTTTCTGGTACATAAAATGACCAGGTGTGTCTCTAGGCGGGACGGGAACTGCCTCTTCTAGTATCCCTTTCCTGGTTCCTAACTGACGTAATTTCGAAAACAGTGGCATGTTGGAACTAGCGTAATGAAAACACAATACACTAAAATAGACTGACTGAAACAACCATTCACACTACAACACTAAAACATTTAAAAACAGATACAGTTTGACTGATACAAGAGAAAAACATGAACTTCAAAACCGTTAACTTTATGTACTGCAATACAGTACAACCATACCGATCTCATAAAGAGACGCGTCTTTACCGGACCCACCGAAATGGACCCGTCTTTACCGTGCCTGGGTGACCAGACACGTCTTTACCGAGCTCAAATAAAATGAACTCATCTTTATGCATTCCCAATAACGGTACTCACCGGGAAGCAGAACTTGAAGGCCTCGGAAACTCGATACTGCGTGACTGCGGTGCTGCTGCGCTTGCGCCTCGGAACAGGTGGGCCTCGGGATACCTCGAACCTTGCTCTCTCACAGCTTGGGCTCTGGTTGGGATGGTCCGCAATCCTCACCGCCTCGTGTGGATGCCTGGTCGCAGTCTCCGTCTCCTCCGTGGGCCTGAGGGAGTAGGCAGGAAGACCCGCTGGCGTGTACACTTTGAAGTCCGTCACGGCTGTAGAAGGGGGCAGGGGCTGGACCTACATCACCGGCGCGTGGGGAAGGGGACTAGTCCCTGTTCGGGCACTGGATTATGTGGTAAATAAAATAATTACTCTGTCGGAATTTCCATACTTAAACAAAAGGTTATGCATATAATGAGAGGCAGAGTCCGTGGTGTCCGATTCAGAAGGGCTTTATTTCAGTAACTCGAGTTAAGGGAGAATCGGGTTCCATCACCACTAAGGTTCAGGAAGGATCGTCATCTGAACTTTATTCACAGAGTACATTATTTATATGTTAAAAATACATTAACTTGCATAGAGAAGGCGGAGCGCTCCAGGCGGAGCAAGAGAGAGAGAGAGATAAGAGCACATGGGCGTGAAAAAGGCGTGTTAGAAGGCGTACACGTGGGCGTTCCCTTGAGGAGTCATAGGTGTGTCATAGGTGGGTGGATACATGGAGGGGGTCTGCGCAGTCAGCTGGAACCTTTACCCTACTTGTGTGCACTACTTGGTCATGACGTATGATTGACGTGTAACTGGAGGAAGCTGGGGGGAGCTGACTTTCGTTCTAGTAGAAAAGCCTTGGGTGTCAGGACGACCTGCACGCCTGGTATTATCTGGTATCTGAAGTTTGGAGGATGTATTATCTGAAATAAAGGTCGCTCGAGCAAAGGTTGCTCATCTCTAGGAGCCTGTGTGGGCATACATTTCTTCGTGCATTGCGTGGGGGCAATGGGCCTTCTATGGATGCGAGCTCTGTAAATCACTTAAATGGAGACAGAAAGGCTGGGCTCTATCTCTGTGGACGGGGTTCTGTTTACCTTCTTCACTAAGCAGGAATGTGTTTCTGTAGAGCCGAGCAGATAACTGTAAGCAAAATACTGTCTTGGCAGGCCGGACTGGGCTCCTCTCAGCCGAGCAGGAAGTAGGCGAGAGGTCAGGGATACATAGCTAAACTGCAGCTTTCAGAGTGTCTGGGAGGCTTAGATCCTGGCTCGGCTGAGCCACAAAACGGGTTCATCTCGACTTTTAAACGTGCACAATGCAAATACATTGGCAACATGGGCAACATAGGCCTCAATGCAGAATTAACGTGGCAGGCTTGGTAACTGACATACTAATGTTGGACGGAAATGCAGATGCATTATTATTACAGGCATGAGAGGGAAAGTGCATGGGTGAACGTGGGTACATGCAGCGGACACATTGGCCACGTAAAAATTTCTATTTCCTCAAGAGCTGTGTGGGCTGTGAGAGCTGTGTGGGCTGTGAGAGTGTGGGCTGTGAGGGCTGTGAGAGCTGTGAGAGCTGTGTGGGCTGTGAGAGCTATGTGGGCTGTGAGAGCTGTGTGGGCTGTGTGAGCTGTGAGAGCTGTGTGGGCTGTGAGAGCTGTGTGGGCTGTGAGGGCTGTGAGGGCTGTGTGGGCTGTGAGGGCTGTGAGAGCTGTGTGGGTTGTGAGAGCTGTGTGGGCTGTGAGAGCTGTGTGGGCTGTGAGCTCTGCTTCTATTGTGTCTCGGTCTACCTAGCACAAGATGAATGCCAACACTTCCTGGTTAGAAGTGTTGACAGCCAATGAGCCTGCTGCTTTCCCGTGAAAGTCATGCTGATTGGCTGCCACTGTCTGTCAACACTCCAAACCAGGAAGTGTTGGCAGCCATCTTGTGCCTCGGTAGAACCAAGACACAAGAAAGCAGTGAAACAAAGGTGCAAAACACGCAAAGGGGGCAGGGTAGAAGCACCTTGACCCCCTTGGCCTGCTCAGGGGGTCCCACAAGGCCCCCCTAGGCCCCAAAAAATTTCCCCCAAAAAATCACGGGGGTACGCGCACCGTACGCGCACCATACGCGCACCGTACGTGCACGTGCGCGGACAGTACGCGTACGGTGCGCGTACTCCCGCGATTTTTCGAAAAAAAATGTAAAAAATTTGGGGGGTTTATGGGGGGCCTTGTGGGACCCCCTGAGCAGGCCTAGGGGGTCAGGGTGCTTCTACCCTGCCCCCTTTTTGAGTTCTACACATTTGTTAACTGCTTTCCTGTGCCTCAGTCTACCGAGGTACAAGATGGCTGTCAACAAATTCTGTTTTGGAATGTTCACAGACAGTAGCAGCTAATCAGCATGCAGCTCGTACTCGGGAAGGTACAGAGTACAGTAAGCTTACAGTGCACTCACAGTGTCCCGCCCATAGATATATCATTTGGGAAAATTGAATTTTCTCAACAACAACTGGAGGGATTTTTACCAAATATACAAAAGGCACTTCTGCATACCAGGCTCTACCATGTTGCCAAGTTTGGTATAATTCCATTCAGCCGTTCGGGCTGTAGCCGTGTCTAAAGGTCCTATGGGAAATTGCATGGACTCAATTTCACATTCAATTTTCTCAAAAACTATTGGAGGGATTTACACCAAACATAAAAAAGGCACTGCTGCATACCAGTCCCTACCATTTTGCCAAATCTGGTGTAATTCCGTTCAGCCGTTCGAGCTGTAGCCTTGTCAGAATGTCCCTATGGAAATTACCATGGGGAAAACACGTTTTGGGACCCCCCTTTTTTCTTGGCCCCCGCTTGACGAATCCCCCCGAAACTTCCAGGGAAGGAGCGGAGCGCTGCGGGGCAAATTTAAGGAAAATTACAGGCAGATCCCTCAATCGGCATCAAAGTTATTCCCAATAGAATGTTCGAAATGTCCTATGGTAACTAGGTCCTAACTATATATACCTACTGGCACCCGCCAGTAGGTAATATATATATATATATATATATATATATATATATATATATATATATATATATATATATATATATATATATATATATATATATATATATCTCAACAGTGAGCAAGGACGCTTTGTCCGAAATGCGTCCGTTCGGCATCTCTCACCCTGCACTTTATAATTTAATAAAAGCAGTAAACATCTAAAGACTGGCTTTGGCATATTTTTGTGTCTACGTGCTGGATTCTGTGCTTGGAATGTTGGCGCGGCTACCGGCTGGATTGTAATATATATATATATATAATTCACTGAAAAAACCATAGGTTTCACACCAGTTATAGTTAGGAATTAGCATTTAAAAAACCTATTAAATTCACCGACAAAACCATAGATTTCACACCATTTATAGTTAGCTGGAAATTTTACTGACATAAAACCATTGAAATTCCCACGTTATAGTTAGTTGGACTCACTATAACTTGCGCGCCTGTAATGCACTGCTGATGACGTCACATATTACATCACTCATGACATGGTCAGTGACATCACTCATGACATCACTGATGACACCATCCAGTGAATGTGTGTCTTTCTGAAAAATAAATTTGTTTTATATATGTATTTGTAAAGGTCGATGGAAGAATAAATGTTTAAATAAGTGTGTAAATGGATGTTTTTTTTAAAAAAAATTGGTTGGGTAACTGGCTTATTACGTGTATCTTAGTGAATACATATATTAGCGAGTATTGTTTAAATATTTAAATGTTTGTATCAGTGTTTCTCTTTGTGTATAAGTGGCTGCAGGGGTTGGTGACTGACTCACTGTTTGTATGTGTTTTGAAGACAGCATATGTGCAGGACTGTATGGGTGGATGAGTGTGTATATGTGTGTGTTAGTGAGTGAATGACTGTCTCACTAGTGTCTTCATTAGTAACGACATATGTTTTAATCTAGTATATGTGAGTATTGATGTATATAAGTGAGTATAGTATATATAGTGAGAGATTGTAGAAGTTCCTGTTTAAATAACTATGTGTTTCTATAAGTGATTGTTTAAGAGAGTAAGTATGGGTAAGTTTCCTTAGAAGTAAGGTGGTAGTGTGTGTATAAATGTATATGCAAATAAATGGATGTTCAATAGTTTATTTGCATGTGTGAGTATGTGTGTGAGTAACTTTTGGATGACTGCTGATGTGTAACAGGATGTATAGGTGTATCACTACATATGATGAGTGAGTATATATATGAGTGACTATATAGAACTGTTGGTGAATGAGTGGATGTGTATATAGATGGTGGAATTACTGAATTGGTTGTTGTTACTGGTTTGGGTATCTCCATTTTTTTGAAAATGTTTGTTTCTATTTTTGAATATGTGTTTCAAGCGTTACATTACATTGAAATTAGGTCTGTCACTCTGTCACAAGGATGGTGTCATCAGTGATGTCATGAGTGATGTCACTGACCATGTCATGAGTGATGTAATATGTGACGTCATCAGCAGTGCATTACAGGCGCGCAAGTTATAGTGAGTCCAACTAACTATAACGTGGGAATTTCAATGGTTTTATGTCAGTAAAATTTCCAGCTAACTATAAATGGTGTGAAATCTATGGTTTTGTCGGTGAATTTAATAGGTTTTTTAAATGCTAATTCCTAACTATAACTGGTGTGAAACCTATGGTTTTTTCAGTGAATTTCAAAGGTTTTTTAAATGCTAATTCCTAACTATAACTGGTGTGAAACCTATGGTTTTTTCAGTGATTTTCAAAGGTTTTTTTAATGCTAATTCCTAACTATATAAGACCTGAAAGCCCACCAGGAATCTCCAGTATGCGCCAGGGGACTGCATTGCAGAGAGGTGTAATGAAGCCACAACCCTTTTTACACCTCTCTGCAACGCAGCCCCCGTGCATGTTTGAAGAGGGGGAACTAATTCCCCTTGCATACTGGGGGCCCCTGGGGGCCAATTAGCCCACCTGGAACCTCCAGTATGCGCCAGGGGCTGCATTGCAGAGGTGTAATGAGACTATGCCCCTTGTTACACCTCTCTGCAACGCAGCCCACTGCCGCGTTTGCAGAGGGGGAACTAATTCCCCTTGCATACTGGGGGTCCCTGGGGTCAACTGGTCCACCAGGAGCCTCCAGTATGCGCGAGGGAGCTGCATTGCAGAGAAGTGTAATGAGGCCACACCCTTGTTACACCTCTCTGCAATGCAGGCCACTGGCGCGTTTGTAGAGGGGGGACTAATTCCCCTTGCATACTGGGGGTCCCTGGATCATATCTGCCCAAACACCGATATTCCGAACGATTGTAAATTACTTTTACTACTCTCTACTACTCACTCTACTATTCACTCTACTACTCTCTACTACTCACTCTCTGCTACTCTCTCTACTGCTCTCTACTACTCTCTACTACTCACTCTCTACTCTCTATTACTCACTCTCTACTCTCTACCTCTCTACCTCTCTCTTCTTCTCTCTCTACTAATCTCTACCTCTCTACCGCTACCTCTCTACCTCTCTACCTCTACACCTCTACCTCTCTACCTCTCTCTACACGCACACATATACACATATATGCATATATATATATATGCATATGCATTTATATATGTATGTGTATGTATAAAAAAAAAAAAAAAACATTTTTTTTTTTAAACAGCTACTTTTAAAACTGTCATTCTTTTTCCCCATGGTACACTCCCCGGTACGCTTACCGGTGCGCGTACCGGGCGCTCACCCCGCGAAAATCAAAAAATTATTATTTTTTTTTTTTGCTCCGCGGGGCCCTTTTATGGCCCCCACATCAAACCTAGGGGGTCAAGGGGGGTCTACTCTGCCCCCTTATGGTCATTTCCCTCTTTGTTTTGGCCACCTCTCGTGTCTCGATCCTACCGAGACACAAGATGGCGGCCGCTCCGGACTGTTTAGAATGTTTACAGACACCCCAGAGCCAATCAGCTTTCTGCGCGCAAGTCGCGGTAAGCGCCCGGTGCGCGTACCGGTGCGCTTACCGGAGCGCTGCTATAGATATATATATTTTTTTGAACCTTAATTACTCAAAATCCACTGGAGCACATATCTTGAGACATAGCAAAGGCACATCGGGCTACCAGTCCCTACAATTTTGCCAAGTTTGGTGGAAATCCATTCAGCCGTTCGGGCTAAAAGTGAAATCGACCGCCCTATGGAAATTAACATGGGGAAAACGCGTTTTGGGACCCCCCTTTTATCTCGGCCCCCGCTTGACGAATCCCCCCCAAACTTTCAGGGAAGGACCGGAACGCCGCGAGGCCATTTTGAGGAAATTTTGAGGCAGATTCGTCAACCGGCGCCAAAGTTATTCCAAATAGAATTTTGAGATTTAACATTGAAAAAAATCCTAACTATAACTACCTACTGGCGACCGCCAGTAGGTAATACATATATATATATATATATATATATATAGATATATATATATAAAACGCTCCAATTTCTCTTCACATAAGAAGAAAACAACAGCACTTGAGGAGTCCTTTCAACCATGCAAGATTTATTCTGCAGGCGCTCTACACAGACGCGTTTCGGCGTGCTGCCTTCGTCAGTGTGGATAACATCAGTGCATACATCACAGTGATTTAATAAAGCATTTTTTCTAATCATAGAAACAGACAGAGGACAACCCCACTGTGGTCGCTCTAGGCGCCATCTTAGAATGGTACAAATGCACCCATAAGGTATTGACAGGGTGTGCAATTGAGCCCATAGATGGGCAAATCCATACAAACAGTGGGTATAAATGGCATCTAAAATGTTTAAGATATAAACAAACAGAAAAATCAAGCCGTGGATCGGCTAAGGTCCTCTATCTCAATTCATCATGTGATAATCCATCTGTGTGTAAATACATACAACCATACATATATATATATATATATTGCATAGATGCATATATGTGGAGTAAGGTATACAAAAACTATAGTTACTTACCAGTTGACCATTCGATAATTTGAATTCTGCATTTTGTCCTTGATATTTTGTTCCACTGGTATTCTGGTTTGGATATCCAGGTGCAGACAGTGTGATTCTATGTGTAGGAAATCTGGATTAATTTGTAAGGTACATATTAAAGCACACTCAATCAACTTCTAACAACCCAACCATAAATCATATCAATTATATGGGATCTAAAGTAGTAGGTGTAAAGTTGTAAAGTAAGCTGACTCACATCTTTGGTAATTATCTAAACTGTTAATGCTTTGGTCACTGCAAACCTTATCAGAACATTGGAATGTTAGGAGGTCCATTGAAAACAATGCAGTGCTCCGTGCTTACAATGGCTGGTATGAGCCTGGAGCTTCAACGTTTCAATGTTTCTTTGTTCACAGCTGGGCTGTGAACAAAGGCTTCAGGGAGCCTGAGGGGATTCCAATCCCCTCACGCTCCCATAAGGCTTTTTGTTTTTTAGAACATTCTGCCCTCTAGTGGCAGAATGTTCTAATAGCCTTATAGCCCTTCGTAGCTGGGCTATACCTGCTATTAAAGTCCCTCTCGCTTGTTAAAGGCCCTCGCCTTCGGCTTGAGCCTTTAACGCTGGAGAGGGTCTTTAAATGCTGGTATAGCCCTCTACGGCGGGTTATAAGGCTATATTATGTTCTTTAAAAAAATAAGCGAGGCTCAGCTTAGAACACTCTCTCACATACCTCTTACTTCAGGTGGTATATATTCAGCTCCACACTCAAATTTGTTTTTTGGAGGAGGATGTCCTCTGTGGGACATTCTGCATCAGGCAATTATCACACCTTGAAGATCTGACAGGATAAACCTTACCTCATGTAAATTCAGGAAACTTCATCTGCTTCATAAAATGTGGAGTTTCCTAATCCTGACCAGCTTTGTAAGCAAAGTATTAATTTAACTCACTACCAATTTAAAGTAAGAGCGTGGAGCATATTCATCAAGATGAATTTTGGGAAATTAGTTTCGAATATTTTTGGGCTGCAATAATGGTGAAAATTGACTCAAATGTAAATGTAATTTTACTGGGGAAGATGGGAAGGTTCCATAGAGAATTCACAATAAGGTTGTGGCAAATAATGAATAGTTCAATTATATTTCATCAAAAGCACTCGTCAAAACTAGCAGGCTCCAACATTGACATAGGCTCCTTGTATTATAGGCAGATTTTGTGAAAAGTATTGTACAAAAGGAGAACTTTGTTAGACATCAATCAGCAAGACATATGGTATTGGGGTAGGTGACTGTTTGAGCCCAGTATGGGTCTACTTGAGGCCGGTGGCCTGGCTGAGTACACTAGTTCCACCCCCAGTTAGAGGAGCTGTAGACGGGGAGGCTGCAGCATTGCCTCTAATGCTCTGAAGGGTGGTTTCACAGTTTGCATCTAGGATCCTGCTCTGTGATAACATCTCTGCTTGATGCTGTTTGCTTGGTACCCCCATTTTGGATGCGGAGAGTCATCCACTTCCAGAATTATGGATATTCTATACTCTTTCACATGTACTAGACTCCATGCATAGGACACTCAAGGTGGCACCCTCTGTGTGTCTAACATTGCTTTGACGAGCATGCACTTTTGTGAGGGGTAAATGTACAAAGCATGGAAGCCTGCTATGTGTACTAGAAATGCAAAATATTTACTTGAAGAGGGATTCTTAGGCACTACTACAAGTGTAGATAAACGTCAAGCTGCATGCTCAAGCTGCATGCTAAAAGACTGCCTTACTTAAATATACACTGGAAAGCCAAATCACTTCCTTAAAAGAACTTGGACTTCTCAGCAAGTAGGTTTACTTTCTGCTGTACCAGCAAATGTAGAGACATGGCTGATATGCAACAAAAGAGACGTGTTCAGCACTTCTCACCAAGCGCATATACTAATAAATACCAAGGGGGTGCCATTGTTAAACAATTTGTTAAAAGAATGTGAAACAAGTAACAATGGTTTAGACCCTATTAGGATTTTAAAGACCACTGTGCAAGCCCATTTTCCAATCTTACTCTAAGATCCCTTTAAGATAAAAAAGCACAATATTTTGCTTTGAAAAACCACATAAGGGTCAGGTGTATTGACCAAAACAAGATAAACTATACATTCCACTTAAAATCTCCAATCACCATTTTTCTATGTGTATGTAACCCTCACTTTGCTCCTTTAGACTCTCTTACTTTCTCAGTCCTCTACTAATTTCCCAATATCTGCCCGCACTTTCTCTCTCAACCTTTTGCCACCATTCCTTTCTGTTTGCTGCTGCATCTATCTTCCCATTCCTGTCTATCTTGTTCTTGCTTGTTTTATTTATTCTCCTTTCTTTCTCTCAGTTTTCTCTCTTTTCCAAGAAAATTTTCTCTATATCTTCTCCTCAGTCTTCTTTGTACTTCTCAATATTGTTTATTCTCTCTCTAGCCACTTCTCCATAGACCATCAATGGTAACTGAACTTTCTTTTGGCTGTGCCTGGTCATTAACAGCACCTGTCACCTTTCTTTTACCGCAGTGCTGTTCTCTATTCCGCAGTCCCAAAAACATACCTTCCTGGAGACCCTCTGAAACTGGAGAAGTCAGCTACGATAATGGCACAGCAACGTTAATGTAATGTGGTCATCACATCCCTGCACTTGCGGTCAATTCTTGTTGGACAGGTCATCAGGCTGCATGGATTCAGTGGCAGATGATGACCTGTTGAAGTCCACCACTTTACTTTCACGGTACGTGGTCTTCAAAAGGTCATCCGCATTATTAGAAAGAAAAAAAATCCTGTGTGACTGTGCCGGGAGACAGCAGAAATGCACCTTAACTTTGTAAATGTGATGCAGTTGTTGTAGAGAGCCACTCGGGCTCTCCCATACATTGTATCCCAAAGCACACGCATGCACGCATACCCCGGGGCGGGCTCGCACCGGGGTATAAATAAACAATGCGGAAGACCGCTCAGGGTCTTTCCGGCTAACCAGCGAACTGTGTCCGTGTCCATTATTATATGACCCTCACCCACGTGTTGGGCCTAGCCCCCACACGCTACATTGGCAACGAGGGTGGGATACCTGCACGCGTGCCGGGCTACCTCTGTCGGTGGTGCCGCTGTGTGCCTGCTTCCTGCCGCGGAGCCCACCCGCGTTTGCTGCCGTCCTGACCCGGCTCCCGAGGCCCGCCCACGCGCCTCCCCGGAGGGAGCGCCTTCAGCCGGCGGGACTCGTGGAGGAGCCTGGGTGCTTCCAGTTGGGAACTGCGGGTGAGTCTGCCTGTGCCCCGCCTGCGCGACACCCCAGCGTGTCCTTTCCTCCTCCCTCAGGCAGCGCCGAAGCGGAGTGCCTCCCGGCGGAAGAATCCAGCGCGACTCGCGCAGCAGCACCACGTGGTCTCGGCGAGGCCCAGGACCAGCCCCCAGCCTTCGCCGCAGCTGCGAGCGTAGCAAACGCTCATGAAGGCCCGTGACACACTCCCAGCAGTGCATTCAGCGCTCACGGCCCAGCGTAGGAGACACAAGAAAAATAAACAAGCACAAGCACAGTCAATCAGCACCAGCTCTTCCACAGAGAGACAGCCAGACAGCGCTAGGGCCCCGTCCTCTGCACGCACGGCCCAGGAAAGGAAGGAGGCACATTCACACCTGCTGCAGAGAAGGGGGAGAGAGAAAAAAAAAAAAACAAGCACAAGTCAAGCCAAGCAGAAGTGCGGTCAAATTCATTGCCCTGAAGGAAACAAGGAGCTGTGTGAGAGTCCTCACGTCACAACAGGGTCAGAAGCTCCACCACACAGGGACACACCGGAAAGCACCAGAAGAGCTAAAAGAGGACTGAACAATGTCAGTAACAGTGCCGGGAGCGGACCACGATGGGGCAGGCCAGAACCTACCTCCAGCGGTCGCACCCCCACCAGTAATAGTTGCGCCGCAGCCACAGGCCCAAATCCAAGCCGGAGTCCCCCAGCAGGTGACACCCACCCACTTACACTCTGGCGCAGCGCCCATTCCCCCGTTTAGCGAGGCGGCAGACCCTGCAACGGCGGCGCTGAGACGGAAGGCGTTGGTTGGGAGGCTCAACCTATACTTTAAAGGCACAAGGGAGACGGATGGAACTGTAAAAAGGTCGCTCCTCATCCTATATGGTGGGCCAGAGATTTTTGAACTGTTCGAGTCACTCCCCAACACGGGACCCGAGCATGACTACGACGCCGCGGTCGCAGCATTGAATGCGCACTTTGATCCCCAACTCAATAATGACTTTGAAAAATTTAAATTCAAACGAGCCTGGCAAACGGAGTCAGAGTCTGTCGATATGTACTACGCTAGGCTCCGCCGACTTGCGAGCACCTGCCCATTTACCAACCCACAGGAGTAAATCAGAGACCAAATCATAGTGGGCTGCAAGTCGAAACTGCTGAGAAAGCTCATTCTCCGCCAACTGGGCATATCGCTAGATGAAATACTGATCCTAGCCAGGTCACATGAGCTATCTGATGCGAGGGCGGAGGAGATGGAAGCAGCGCTACGCACACCGGTGATCGCTCCGGCTACCGCGAGGACGACGCCGATTAAGGAAGAGAGACTTGGCGCAATCCAGAGAAGATTCCCATCCACTCGCCCACGAAGTGCCCCGTCCAGAAGAAATCAGTGCGGGTACTGTGGTGAAGACCATCCAGCAACGGCCACATGTGGCGCCAAAGGGAAGGTGTGCCTTAAATGCGGGCGTCTGAACCACTTCGCCGCAGTCTGTAGGGGAGGAAAATTCAAGCCAGCTGGTCCGAGAGCCAGGGCAGTGACGCAGCGCATCCGACAGCTGTCGCTCGACCACGAACCACCCCCCCCTGACCACCAGGCTCAAGAAAGATGACCGAGATATGAAGACGATGAGGACGATGAGGTGTACGTTGTCTCCTACGTAAGCAGAGCGTCCACCAGGAGAAGGCCGCCGCCCATGTGCTCCATAGCGGTAGAAGGCACCAAAATTAAAGCCCTGATAGACACGGGGGCGTCCGTGAATGTCATAGATTCCAATCAATATGAGAAGATGTCTCCCAAGCCCCCGCTGGCACACTCCACTGCGAGGATATACACCTATGGAGGCACTGAACCACTACCACTAAGAGGGGTGATCCAAACGACCGTCGTCAATGGCGAGTATTCCACAGAAACACGGTTCCACATCACCGAGGGGAAGAAAGGCACCCTTCTGAGCTGTCACATGGCAGAGGACCTTGGCCTGGTGTTCTTCGCCAATCAGGTGCATCAGGCGCACGCAGACTTCATGCTGAAGGATTTCCCAGAGTTGTTTCAGGGCCTAGGAAAACTCAAAGGACGGAAATTCAAGCTGCACATAGACACGTCCATATGGCCGGTAGCACTCCGGCACAGGAGAGTGCCCTTCAACTTAAGGCCACAAGTCAAAGAGGAACTCCGGAAACTGGAAGACCTTGGCGTCATCGAAAAGGTGTCGGCCCGACACCCTGGGTTTCCATATTGGTAGTCGCACCAAAGCCGAAGCAACCTGGGGCGATCAGGTTATGCGTGGACATGAGGCTGCCCAACGCAGCCGTTAAACGAGAACGACACATCACTCCTACCATGGATGATATAGTGGCCGATTTGAATGGGGCGAAATGGTTCTCAAAACTAGACCTCAATTCGGGATACCACCAGCTCGAGTTGGAACCAGCTAGCAGGTATATCACCACCTTCTCGACCCATGTAGGACTTCGACGCTACAAACGGCTAAGCTTTGGTGTCTCCTCCTCTGCGGAGGTGTTCCAAAACGCCATACGAGAAGTATTATCCGGACTGAGTGGAGTAATCAACCTCAGTGACGATATACTAGTCTACTCAGCAACCCTCGAAGAGCACCATGCCCACCTGTGGGCCACCCTCCAAAGACTCGTGGACAGCGGACTGACCCTACACCGGTCGAAATGCTCCTTTTATCAAGAGTCGATAGACTTCTTTGGCTACACCTTCATGCGGGAAGGTCTGAAAGTGGATCCCAATAAGGCAGAGGCGATCAAGGCAGCGAGCACCCCAAGAAACCCCACCGAGGTGCGCAGTTTCCTAGGCATGGCCACCTACTGCGGTCGGTTTATACCTAACTTGGCCGCACTTGCAGAACCCCTCAGAGCCCTCACACGAATAGACCATAAGTGGGAATGGACAGCAGCCGCCAACAAGGCATTTCAAAACATCAAAGCCAGCCTCCTCGACGACACCATAATGACATACTTCCAACCCCGACGCAGGACAGAACTGATCGTCGATGCGAGCCCAGTGGGCCTGGGAGTGGTGCTCCTGCAGGAATACGGACCAGAAGAGTGGAAACCAGTCGCATATGCCAGCAAGGCGCTGTCGGACACTGAGACCAGGTATGCACAGATCGAAAGAGAAGCCCTGGCCATAAAATGGGCATGCCAGCATTTCCATCTTTATCTGTGCGGGCAGGAGTTCACTGTGGTGACGGACCACAAGCCGCTGCTGCCACTGTTTGCAGGGTCATCCAGGCTTGCACCCCCACGCATCGAACGCTGGGCAGTCCAGCTACAGGGTTACAACTTCAGGATTGTGTTCAGACCTGGGGCGCACAACCCGGCGGACTATCTGTCCCGCCACCCCGATGTCGTCAGCCAATATCCACCAAGAGAAGAAGGCGTGGAAGCTGAAGAGTTTGTCCACATGATCTCGCAGGCCGCGTGCCCAGAAAATATGTCACTGAAGGAAATTGGGGAAGCAACCGCCACAGACGAGACGCTAGTGAGAGTTCGCCAGGCTCTGGAGGGAAACCGCTGGGCCCATTTCCTTGATGGAGCACCGAGCCTTCGGCTGGAGGTGAGCCAAGCGAGGCAACAACTGTGGCAAATCCGTAGTGAGCTGAGCGTGGGCGATGAAGGAGTCATCCTCAGAGGACATCTCATCGTCATGCCTGAAAGTCTCCAACAGAGAGCGCTAGCTCTGGCACACGTTGGCCATCAGGGTATGGCCAAGACAAAAGCACGTCTAAGGAGCAAAGTATGGTTCCCCGCCATGGACAGCCAAGTGGACGCTATGGTACGCTCTTGCCATGCCTGTACAATCACGGGCAGTGATCCGACCCCGGCACCAGTGATCACGGAGGATGCACCCCAGACGCCCTGGACACATCTCAGCATAGACTTTGGGAGCTTCCCCGATGGCAGACACATGCTGGTCCTTGTCGATTCGTTCTCAAAGTTTCCGATAGTGGAGGTTATATCTTCAACTGCATTTCCACAAGTCAAAAAAGTGCTAAGTCGCGTCTTTGCAACCATGGGACTCCCGGATGAAATCACGTCCGACAATGGGCCTCCCTTCCAAGGGAAGGAATTTCAGAATTACCTCGAGAGCCTCCGGATCAAGCATAGGAAAATCACCCCGCTGTGGCCCCAGGCAAACGGGGAAGTCGAAAGGCTGATGAGGACACTCAACCGAGCACTGAGGATCGCGGTGGACAGTGGGGAGGATCAGGAAATAGCCCTCGATCAATTTCTAGGAGCCTACCGACAGACGCCTCACAGCACTACCAAATGTGCTCCCGCCCATGTGTTATTCAAAAGAGCACCCCGTGACAGCATCCTGACAGACAGCACCTGGGCGCCGGAAGAAAGAGATGCTGCAACCATCCAAGCCCGGAGGTGAAACACCAACCAGAAGGCGAGCGAGCATCGTCACGCAAAGGAGCCCACTCTGAAGGAAGGTGACATGGTCGTAGTGCGAGATCGCCACCCAGGATGGAAATTCCGCACGCCCTACGAGTCGGAGGTGTGGATCGTGGACAAGGTCCAAGGAACAATGGTGACTGCAAAGCGAAATGGACAAGTGGTGACCCGTAATGTGTCATGCTTTAAGAAAATAAGTGAGGCAGCTGGAGACCACCACACCGAGGAAGGTCAGGAGGCAGTAGATGATGGAGGTCTAGATCTAGGAGGGTCATTGCCAGGGTCGCCCACAACCAGGGAAAGAGGGGAGAGTCCACCAAGAATGACACCGCAGAATCTCACCGCCGAGAACAACCGACCCTGGGCGACCCTCAGCGGCGAGAATGCAGGGACAACCGGGGACGCCGTGTGCCCGGAACCAGCGTTACAATCTGAGGCCTAACCCGAGACCCAACCAACATTTGAGAGACCTTGCCTGGACATCTCCGTGAATCAAAAACACGAATGAGTGTTGCAAGAACAGAACTAAATTGAAGGAGGGATGTAGAGAGCCACTCGGGCTCTCCCATACATTGTATCCCAAAGCACACGCACGCACGCATACCCAGGGGCGGGCTCGCACCGGGGTATAAATAAACAACCGCTCGGGGTCTTTCCGGCTAACCAGCGAACTGTGTCCGTGTCCATTATTATATGACCCTCACCCACGTGTTGGGCCTAGCCCCCACACGCTACAGTTGTGTCTGCCTTTCATGCAACACAGCACAGAAAGTGCCTTCCTGCATTGCGTTGTGTCAAACGTAAGTAAATCTGCCCTAAAATTTGTGATTTGACTACCCCTTGCACACACAGTGTGCCTGCACAAGGAAATAGCAGAAAAGCAAGCTAATTTTGTAAATGTGGCTCATTTCTGTCTGCCTTTCAAGCAACGTGGCACAGCAAGATGCATTGCTGCGGTACTTTGTGTAAAATGTAAGTAAATCTGCCCCCAAATATCTGATGAGTAACTCAGTGCTATACCCACCAAGAAGGCAATATATAGGAAATACTATAAAGGGACCAGCAGAGCTGTTCAGAACTGCCTGCATACTGAAAAACCATAAATTGCGTGCCTGCGTCTCCAACACCTTGTCATCCCCCACAATGATACACACTGTATCTTATAACATGATAACTGCACCTCGCTGGTCAACATGCATGACAGGGAAACACTTCCCACGTAGGAATACAAAACAAAGATAATAAATACCCTTCCAAAAATACATCACCCTATATGGTGTAACCATGTAGGTACGAGCTTCAGTGCCACACATAGGGGTAGAAACTGCTATATAAATGTGCAATACAAATAAATATGCTATTTATCATTAGTGCATCACCAAGATTTCCTGTGATCCTACTAAAATCTTTGTTTCCATCACACTTCAGATTTATAAAACGAAATGGGCTTCATCTGTGCTATCATAACTCCTGGTATATGTTGAAATGTTTTGTACAGTTAATGTACAGGTATTTAATTTTTGGGGAGTTAGTAACACATGTACATTCTACAGCATTTTTTTTATGCTCCATGTACTCAAGGCCACTGGAGTTATGCAATTCTGCAGCCATGACGTACTTCCACATAATTATGAATTTCCAGCATTTGCCACATAATCCTTCGTTTGCTGCATAATCTGTAGATTTTAACAACAAACAATGTTCTAGCTCAAACAGATCAAAATTTACTAAAAATGTTGCAATACTTGCTGCTCTGCAGTGGAAGGCCCTTCGTAAAGACTGACAGTCACAATCCAGTTACTAACAGCTGTATATATGTGGAACTGGTATTAATTAGGTGAAAACTGCCCAGACAGTGCTACTGTGTAAAAATGACAAAGTAATGAAGTGGTACTATCACAAAATGTGCCATATTAAGCCACATAATTTGGATTTTCTTGCCATATAATTTCATGAATATTGCTGTATAATTCAGGTCTACCCTGCCGCATAATTCAAGTGGCCCTATCTGTACCCAGAGAGATTTTCACATAGCTCACTTGAGAAAACTCTCTCACTTTGCAGCCAAAGAAAGAAAAGTAAACAAGATCTCTGTTTTAAAAGAATAAGCAGCAATTTGTCAGAATACAAAGCCTGATATTTAACCTATTTGGAAGCTGCAGCAAATGTAACGAGATAAAAACAAAATTCAGAGGCTTTTTTATTGCTCATTCACCTTTTGAACTCACTCCTACTACTAACCTTGTATGCTGTGCCAGCTCCCTTGGTCATTTGGTGGGGGGGGGGGGGCAAAAATTGTTCTGGGATGGTCGGGACCGTAAATGCCCCCACTGTGGTTACAACCTTGGACCTCCTGTTGGTACCAGAGCTTTTCCTTTTGGTGGAGTCTCAGATACACATAGGGAGATAGGAAATCAAAGTAAAATTCTATTAATAGTGATGATATGATAAAGACCACCATTTGTAAAACACTATTATATATATTGCATTTTGCAGTTACATAACTCTTAACTGCTTCTGACACGCCGTCCTACGAGCAGAATTGACTTTAACATACATTGACCCTGATTTTCAGTTTGTTGGCCAAGTTGCTCCTTCAAAAAGGTGACAGATATACCATCCATCTTCTTCCAAGTGCATGATATATAATAAAACTTGTAGTAAGGTGGAAGGGATATCCATCATGTTCTGATGATTCATGTCAAACAAACTTAAAATCAGGTACATCGTTGTGTTTTAACCCCTTCCGTGCTCATGACGAGCTCAGCTCGTCATGAGGCACGGTTGCGCTGTGCTCACACTCGCGGCGCTCACAAGCAGGGCTAATTCCCCCGCGTTGTTGAGCGTTCTAACAAACGGGCGTGGTCATGACGAGCTTAGCTTGTCATGAGCACAGCACCAGCATGCAGCGTGACGAGCTGAGCTCGTCACGAGCACCGTGGTGCTGCGCATGCCCCCTCCACCCCCCCAGCGCCGCGGGGGAATTAGCCCAGCGGTGAAGGTGTTAAGATTTTTGGGAAACAGTATGTTTGATTTAATGTGGCCATCACTCCATGTTGTGTAATGTCATCGAGTAACTCCTCTGGGGATAATTGTGTACCTTTTGTATAAGTGACTCTGCCTTATTAAAAGTGCATCATGTAGTGTGGGACTTGTAATTATGTGTACGAGATACGTGTCACGTTGTGATGGAGTAATCCTTTGGGCAAACTGAAATTCAGCCTTTGTGTTTTACATAGAGGGTACTCCAGTCCAAATGTCAGGGAGTACCCTGTGCACAAAGGTAACACTTTCAATGTCATCTTGAGAGCAAAGTGAAGTTTAAAGTAATAATTGACTTACCTGTCTGAAAAGTAAATTCAACATCCACGGTCACTCTTGGTTCAGATTGCCCGCATGATGTATTTTCAGTCAACAAATGCTTACTCAGAAGAGGGCAGAGTCTGTCAATGCAGACCATTGTAACGAAAGTGGGACTGGATACCTGAAAACAAAATGTCAGACTTTTGTAACTACTCTGTTGTCCATGACAATACTTCAGGCATCCACCATGTTTTGTTTTCCTTTAAAAACAAACATTGTCAGCATAATGTATGCTTGACAATATGGCAGCTGGAATTGTTATTGATGAAAGCATTCACCATCTGGGTCATTGCTTCCCTCAGTAACAACAAGGCGTGGGCAGAACTCATGGAATTTCACCCCACAAAATCACACAAAGTGTGTTCATAAAAGCTTGGCGGAAATCCTCTGAGCGACCGGAAATCATGCTTGCCAGCTCTCATTCTGAAGCCTTGCATTGTTCCCATTGTCATCAGGTCACTAGAATGGGCAGAACATTCTGCCACACGACGATTTGGCAGAATTTAATGGCAAATCCGTGTTACAAGAATAATGCCTGCGTTCCGCGGAGAACGCGAAATTACCCAAAATTCTGCGTTCTGCGGCTTCGCCGAATTTTTTGCATGTTCACGTTCTCAAAATGCGTGTTCACAAGATATTTCTCCCCGAGCACGCAAACAGCAATCACAAACAGAAAAAAAGCATTGCAAACAAGCAATTCTGCATGTTTGCAGAATTTCTGCATGTTCGCAGAGATTTTTTACCGTTTCATGGAACTTTGCGTAGCTTGGCTATGCAAAGTCCGTCCACCCCTAGTGAAAATTCTTAAATTCCGCTCGCTGAATTCAAATCCCACCTGGGCATAATAACAACTCGAATGTTCCTATCAGAAACTGTTATCCTTGTCGCTGTGTGAAAGCTGTAAATGTTGAGTGATTTCACAGAAAATTATGGAATTAAAATGTAAATAAACTGGGAGATGTGTCTGTGGGCAATACATGTATTTTGTTTCATGAACTTTTAGAAAAAGGTATGTAGTTCCGTTAATTTATTTATGCTTTATTGGAAAACTTAGAAAACATTATTGTTTCTTTTTCTAAGTTATTGTTGGGTGGGTTTTGAGATTTTTTCCTAATTGAAATATATTTATCTATGTATAACAAATATTTGAATATATAACACGTCATGCAAGTGATTTTCTTTCTTGCCATGTTATAGGTGTCTGTATTTGCACATGCTTATTTATTCTAATATATGTCCATCATACGTGTTTTAACCTGTAACATTTCCACATTGTACTCATATGCTGCAGATATGTCATTCAACAGCCCCAGGTAAGACTGAGAATGATATGTCAATGTAATGAACATGTGTACAAACCACATACGATCCAGAGACACATCCTTAAGAAGTACAGCCTAAATAGTAACACCTTTGAGGCTTGGCACAACAATTTACACCTTAACCTTTGCTAAACATCGGAATTCAGGCTTCAATCTCACCTGTTGAGCATTATATTATGGTACAAAAAGGGGGTGGTGATGGACGGAGCATCTGAATCAATCAAACACTCACACCCAGTCAAAAGATCTGGGTTTAATCCATCACCGTTCTTTAGCCCACTCTGCCACCCCAGTTCAGACATGGCTATATGCAAATCAGTCTGACCCTGTGCCTCATGGGAATAGTCCAGCCCGAATTGCCAAGCCATGTCTTCCCTGGACTGCAAACAAGCTTCCGAGGACCAGTTTCTGGCATTCCAGCCATCTTCGGCCCGGCTTGCTTGAATCCAGTGGCAAAGTGAGCAAGGGACTCACGTCTGAGCATACCCTGCCACACTGATGGCGGCCAAAAGCGGTACAAAAAGGGGGTGGTGATGGACGGAGCATCTGAATCAATCAAACACTCACACCCAGTCAAAAGATCTGGGTTTAATCCATCACAGTTCTTTAGCCCACTCTGCCACCCCAGTTCAGACATGGCTATATGCAAATCAGTCTGACCCTGTGCCTCACGGGAACAGTCCAGCCCGAACTGCCAAGCCATGTCTTCCCTGGACCGGAAACAAGCTTCCGAGGACGGTTTCTGGCCTTCCAGCCGTCTTCAGCCCGGCTTGCTTGAATCCAGTGGCAAAGTGAGCAAGGGACTCACGTCTGAGCATACCCTCCCACACTTATGGCGGCCAAAAGCGGTACAAAAAGGGGGTGGTGATGGACGGAGCATCTGAATCAATCAAACACTCACACCCAGTCAAAAGATCTGGGTTTAATCCATCACCGTTCTTTAGCCCACTCTGCCACCCCAGTTCAGACATGGCTATATGCAAATAAGTCTGACCCTGTGCCTCATGGGAACAGTCCAGCCCGAACTGCCAAGCCATGTCTTCCCTGGACCGGAAACAAGCTTCCGAGGACCGGTTTCTGGCATTCTAGCCGTCTTCAGCCCGGCTTGCTTGAATCCAGTGGCAAAGTGAGCAAGGAACTCACGTATGAGCATACCCTGCCACACTTATGGCGGCACAGGGTCAGACTGATTCGCATATAGCCATGTCTGAACTGGGGTGGCAGAGTGGGCTAAAGAACGGTGATGGATTAAACCCAGATCTTTTGACTGGGTGTGATGTCTGATTGATTCAGATGCTCCGTCCATCACCACCCCCTTTTGAACCGCTTTTGGCCGCCATAAGTGTGGCAGGGTATGCTCAGACGTGAGTCCCTTGCTCACTTTGCCACTGGATTCAAGCAAGCCGGGCTGAAGACGGCTGGAATGCCAGAAACCGGTCCTCGGAAGCTTGTTTCCGGTCCAGGGAAGACATGGCTTGGCAGTTCGGGCTGGACTGTTCCCATGAGGCACAGGGTCAGACTGATTTGCATATAGCCATGTCTGAACTGGGGTGGCAGAGTGGGCTAAAGAACGGTGATGGATTAAACCCAGATCTTTTGACTGGGTGTGATATCTGATTGATTCAGATGCTCGGTCCATCACCACCCACTTTTGAACCGCTTTTGGCCTCCATAAGTGTGGCAGGGTATGCTCAGACGTGAGTCCCTTGCTCACTTTGCCACTGGATTCAAGCAAGCCGGGCTGATCTATTGACTGGGTGTGATGTCTGATTGATTCAGATGCTCCGTCCATCACCACCCCCTTTTGGAGAATTATATTATGGCATGTCTCAACCAACGTTTTCCGTTGTCCTCTACCAGGTCCTTTATGGTATACTGAGACTTAAGAATAACTACCTCCAATTTCCAATGGATAGTGCCGCACTGAACAATATTAAGGCCAAGTCTATGGACTAGGAGGAATGCCACCAGCGGTTTGTGCCATAAACGGAGCACATGCTGCACTGGCGCCACCTCTTGAACGAGAGAAAGTGCTCCGCCACAGGTAGCCTTTTCACTCCATCAGTGTGCAGGTGGTTTGCACAGCAAACCTCTATATCACTAGTGTTTTTGTGTGTGCACAAGATTTCCAGGTTGCACCCATGACTCACTAGAGCTAACCAACAGCTGACTGCACAGGAGATGGCAAAGCTTGAATGAGGAGGACCTGGATCATTGGTAAGTTTCACACATTATGTTGATGCAATTTGTTTGTAGGAAAGTTGTGCCCATTCAGAAATAAATTCGCTTATATTTGCTTTTGTAAATATATTTATCAGAAAACTCAGTTTATCCAAGTTGTGCCTGGATTTTAACATTTCTGAGAAACCCAGCAATGCCTTGGGGAAGTCTGCTTCAATCAGGCCCATTTGTGAAGGAGCGGTCCTGTGGAGCAGGTTCTTTCGAAGGCCCTGTTCAGATGCCTGGGTAAGACCAGAGGGGTCCTCAAATACTCTTATGGCAAGGTCCAAAGGATTATTGTGTTATGAAGTATGCTTCAAATATTGCCCTGTACATAACCATTCCATTCAACCCTGATGACGATTACTAGTGGGAACTCGAGGGTAATGTTGGTGGCATGAGTCAGCAAGCTGACAGTGATGAGGATGAAGGCAAAATATCATTTGTTTGGATTCCTTGTGGACATGTCCTCTATTATGATTTAGCTACTAATCATCACATTTTATTTTAGAAAGTGGCCATTGTTTTCAAAGTGTTCTTGTGTTTTATATTTGTTTTGACTGTAAACTAACTAGTACATAAATATCTTTTTAATTATAATGATGATCATGCTCTAAAAGAAGGTATGTTTTGCAGCTGTTGATTTTTGTTTCTAATACATTTTTTAAAAAACATGTAAAATGACTATTGAATGCTAGTCCCAAACTTACTTACTTTTCTGTCTAATCCTTCCTATGTGGTGTTATTCTCTCATCTGCAGAGGCATTAGCAAGTCATTGGTGGAAACTTTGGACTGTTGCACAGATATCACTTAAAGAGAGATTTCCTATGCTATTTGCCTGACAATGTTTGAAGTGGTTCTCAAAAACGTCATGTCACACTTTGGCTCAGTCATGGAGTGATCAAATATGCATGAGTTTCATCAAAGTTACCTGACACATGTGGTGTGTCTGTGAAGGTCTCGAATTCAAATTGAAGTTATCAGCTGCAGCCAATCTGTGGAAAATTTGTGTTGTTGTATGACTGCATCTGAGCATAAACTCTGTGTAAAACATGGCAAAGTTCAACGTGTGGCTAAAGCCTACCATTATGGGGAATGGGTTAGTTGTTACCAGAATGTTACACTAACTGGAATGATTCTATATCTTACATAGCAAAATACATATTTTTGGTCATTGTGCTTCCTGCAACATTTTACATTTCTGTCTGTACTTCAAAATGTTGTCTCTTCTCAGGACGGTCTAGATATAAATGTTTGTACACATGTTCTTAGGCCTTGCTGGGCTTTTAAATCTCGATCACATTTATATTAAAAAGCAAATCTGATAAATAATGATTGATGTTGTTCTACATATTGAACTTCTTTGCTTCTGATTGTGCATTTTCATGAAATGTGTATCGTGTTTGGACTAAATGATTAGCAATTTTATTTTTGTATTTTAACTATATGTGGTTTGACAAACAAGAAAGTAATGCTTATTTTTTAAAATGCATTTTAAAAATAGAGCATTAAAGCTGTTCTTTTATTCATTAATTCAAAAATGTATTAGGAAAAAAAAATAACATACATTAATGCCCTTTAAGATTCTTAGACAAAAGAGTCAACATGCATATTGGATAGGAACTTGACAGGGATAAATGAACAATCCTTCTTTAGGGGCACTGAAGTGTCCTGAGTGTTCAGCAGGGGGGTTGGTGACAGGTGGTTCCATCTGCAACAGTGTCCCACCCCCACCTACCCTGAGGCTGCCAGCTGGAGATGTTTCTGGGACCGAGCTGGGTGCAGATGGTACTTATGAGACAATCTTTCCATCTTTCTGCTTATGTGCCCCCCATTGCATTTCATAAGTTCATTTATACATTTATTTGAGAGCACATATTCATTTGTAAATGCATGCCACATTTAGTTTTGCTTTTGCACATGTATAACTTATAACGCTTTATAATAGCTTGGTAGTGCATCAATTGTTCATGTCATTTTATAATGATTTGTACAATTAAATGAAGGTGCAATATGTTAATTTTTGCATTCGAAATCATTCAGAAAGAGGCCTACTCTTTGCAAAATAACCATGTAAGTGTCTTTAAACTTGACACGCACAAGGATCATACAGAGAAAAATCTTTCAACTTCCTCAGATACTTGGTTAGTGCAGGCAAAGCTTTAACCTACTTTGCCAAATACCATCTGCAGGCTCCTTAGAGCCTGTCTCATGTTATCGGTTTGCTGAAATACCATAACTACAGCACAAGACAGACAACAACCTTTCTTGAGGTACAGAACAACATGTCCGTTGTTCATCTACAGTAGGTGAGTGAGAGGCCACAGCAAGAAACTCTGATAGGCCTTTTGGGTGCTAAACAGTTTAGGTAAGGGTTAGAAGGAAAGGATTAAAAAAAGGTACTAGTTCCATAATTACATTTTAAAAATGTATGAAACAATCATTACAATATTAGAATCCAATAAAATAGTTTATTTATCAATCATTTTCTTTGCCAATGTGTTCATTTTTATGATTACAACTAACTACATTACTTATATTAGAATAGGATATTTATTTGAATGAAGTCCTCAAATAAAATGGTTACTTGGTGTGTCCATTCATGATTAAAGGAGTGTCAGAACTCACAAACACCAAGTAATCCTCTAAGTCTCACAACATTGAATGTTGTCCAGAACATATCATACAGAGGTGATGTGCAGGTTGTTTGTCAGGTAGAGCCCACCAGATTCCCTAGTTTGAGTTGGTGAAGTGGCATTGAGCCTGTGCTTTTGCCAGAGGTAATCTAATTAGTAGATTATATTTTCTAAGTAATGACAAAAACAAAAACCACTAAACTATAGAAAGCAGATGGAGCATCAGACACTGCTGCAGTCAATGTTCTGAAGGGGCCATGCATCACCCCATAATTTAGAGTAACAATACTTAGGTGACAGTCCAGGAGATCATTCTGGGCCCTCTGAATATGATTGTGAGACCTCATGAGATCATCATTGGCCCTTAGGAGGTCAATAATCTGGCCAGAATAGATGCACCCAACAGGTCTTTCCTCATAATGTTGACATTGGCGACAACACTTTGAGCCTCTCTTCCTCAAGCAAGTCTTGCCCCAACCATTTACAAAGCACCCTGTGACCTTGACTGGGTGGCCACAGATATAGTGTGTGCTGTTGTTGGGGTTTGGGGCCATATGGGTCTTATGGGTCACTGATGGTGGTACTCAGGACAAGACCGCTTGAAGATGCTGCTGTTGTGTCCTCAAGAAGAAGCTTATGGTGCTGGCCACACAAATCTGATGGGACAAGCAGGTCTTCAAGATCCTCATTGGCAGGAGTGCTGCTGCCTCTGAAGGATTGTACTCTTATTTCCTCAGGAAGAATTGACAATGCAATTGAGGCTGTTGACTGGTGTTGGAGACAGCATTCACCATATCCACGATTCTGACCACCTTTCCTTTTTCTGGCTCAGGGTTGTTGCCTGGACCATTGCAACAAACTACTGTGGATCAACCTGAATTTCGAAATCATAGTTACCTTATTTACTGAGAACATGGGGGCTCTTCTTCCAGCCATCTTGTACATTTTTGGCAGTGTGGAGCTGGACTGTTGGTGCTGCATGTTGTGAGTCTTAAAGGGTTTGTATGGTTTGATGAGTGTCTTTTATGGTGGCAGCTAAAGATGTTGTTAATGACTTGATCTTAAGCAGTTATGCAGAGTTAGGCTCCAAGGTGATGAAGGGCTTCCACTCAGGTGATGGTCTCATTTGTCATGGGCTACCTGTGTAGCATTTAGTCTTCTTGGTGTCTTTATTTATACTACTTACTAATAGCTCTGTTACCCAAATGTTAACTTTTATGGATTAGAATTAAACTTGTTAAAGTTTTACTTAGGAATCTTTTTTAGGCATTACACCTTGTATGGAAGATGCTAATTAAACTGTTGCTTATGTTTGTAGGTTTGTTTAGAATATACTTCTTTGGAAATATATGATTTGTTTTGTGTTTCAGTTCATTTGTTTTGTGTGTTTATTTTATTTTTGTTATTTAAAACATGATTTTAGTCATTGATATTTTCGGTTTAGATATTTTAGTTTCTTTACATTAGGATGTTTTCAAAATAGTTTGACAATTGATATTTTTGATCCTGATATCGTAATATTTTTGTTAATGATATTATTGAAGTTATTTTTTTATATATTTTTATGGGGGTTTCAGAAAGACAATATTTGAGTAATCTGTGATTGTAAAACCATATTTTAGAATCACAATGGTTTTGTGGTCAGTATTGTGACATAGAGTGAATGGCTAGAATTGACCCACTACAGTGGCATATGTACACGTTAACTGCACCTTTGTTTATGTTATGTTATGTTAATTAGATTTATATAAGCACACGATTACCCTCGGGTGTCCTGGCGCTGAGTTCTGCTTAAACAATAGTCGAAGGGGGGGGGGGCGGGGGGGGGGGGGGTTCAATGAATAAAGAGCCAGGTTTTCAGACCCTTTCTAAAGGAAAGGAGATCTCCAGTATTTCTCAGAAAAAACGGAAGCCTTGGACGCTCAGGTAATAAAACTCCTACCTCCCCAGCTGGCTTTCCTAACCATGGGGATCTGGACATTTTTAGCTCCTTTAGACTGCAGGGTCCTGATCGGGGCATACCATTTGAATTTTTGCCTTAAATGGTCAGGGCCAATATCATTAACTACAAATGCTCTACCTGCAAATCCTGCGCTTCAGCCATAGAAGGTACTAGTTTGACCTTCAACAAACAAACAATTGAACCGAAAGATCTCAATAATTGTAGAAGCACCAATGTAGTCTATCTTATTATTTGCCCTTGTGGTAAAGGCTACGTAGGGCAAACAGGAAGAGCATTCAATGTCAGATTGACTGAGCATAGGTCAGCTATAAGAACGAGAAAAGAGACTGCTCCTATGGTTAGCCATTTTTTGGAAGAAGGACACACACCAGAGGATATAACATGGTACATCCTAGAGAGAATACACCCAAGAGTAGGGTATGATCAAGAGAAAATACGTAAAATGAGAGAAGTATACTGGATATATGTCTTGGGGACAGCCAACAGTGGACTCAATGCTGAAATCCCATGGGATCAAGCTATCCTATGATAGTTGCGAAATGCATTAAAGGCAATAATAAGTTGTAGTAAGGAGATGGGGAGCCAATAGCAATTGTATATAATCTGTGCCTTAATTATATCCAGATCTATAACAGCAGATATTGTCTATCGGTTAATATATATAATATTGTACATGTTAAATATTGCCTGCAGATGGCAGCAGTTGACCTTAGAGAGCAACACATTGTTTACCCTTGTTTCTTATACAACAATGTGAACGAGATTAGATTCCAAAAGTAACCGCCATTAAATGACAACCTATTCTCTATAAACACATGCCTCCATGCCTTTAAAAGACTAAAAGAACATTAACTCACTTCGGGTCATAACTATAATTATGTTTACATACAGTCTTTGGGCCACAGGAACTAGGATAAGATGGCGGAGCTACCGGTAAATACTTAATAGTTAAACAGGAAGTGCAAGCTCACACTAACCCGTAATCTCGCGAGAGTACGCGCTACCCACGGACCCATGGCGCCAGATAGCTTGTTATTTAAACGCCCCATTAGAACGAGAGCTGCTAGATCGACATTCGGGATACATCGAGGACGGCACTCTCACGCATCAGGTATGTTACGCTCATCGATTTAGACAGAAGCGCGCACAGTACTTTCTAAAGCAACCTCCATTATACTAATAGTCCACTAAATGTAAAATTCCCCCCCCCCCTTTCCAAAGTAGATGACCCAGCGCACGGCATCCACGACCGGAGCATCCAAGCAGCCAATTATTAGAGCAGACCATACGGTAATTACAGAAGAGGTCTAAGACCAGTACTAGGTAAGGGTCACGCTTAATCATGTAGTAGCTCACATGCCCAACAACAATAGAAACAGATATTGCAAGTGTCCCCTCGTCTCTCAGTACAGGTCTAAATCTACCTTTAGCTGGAGCACAGACCAATGAAATAGAATGAGGCAGCATTTTCGGTGGAGTCGACAGACACTCTGAAGGTAATTCACATACATCCTGCACACGGGATACATATTGCGATAATATTAGCAAGACTTAAATTAAATGCCATAACTTTGTGTCTTGCACAGTAGGGAATATCAACCACCCCCGCAGAACCTAGTAAGAATACAGGAAGCATTCCATGCCATGCTGCACACGAGACTGATAGACAGAGAAAATCAACACAAAATAAGCACTAGACAAGGTAATCTATTTAACGTGATAAAAACTAATACAATCTTTAATTCAGAATGATAAATTAAAAGACATTCCCCTTTCGTTTAGATATACAGATCTGGGTCCCCGCGGCTCCCGCACAGAAGTAAACAAAATATATCTATTAGAAGCCCGGGTTGCTCCTACAATTAAGGTAACAACATGCTCCTCAAGCCAATAGCAACTTAAATCTCCATGGGAAATTTTTCACCCTAACTTGAAGGTCCCACAACTTGAAGGTCCCACCCCTTGGTCCATAGAAGCCATGTGAATCTTGAAGTTCAGTTGAGTAGCTCCCATCTGCAAGCAATAATCCATACTGTGTCACATTATAAGATCTAATGAGCCAGAAAGTGTGAATTAGAGACAAATGTATATAGTGTATAGGAAATGAATGAAATAAATGTATAGAACGTGTAAATACATGTATGTAGATAAGTGTAAATATGACAGCATCTAGCTTTAGATGGCCCACAGCGCACTTAGGAGTTTGCGGAATTGTAACAGACAAAAATACAACAATGTGTAAGGATAAAATAGAATGAAGTAAGCAATTAGACATGTGTAATATATACATTTGTACATAAGAGAGATACTAAAGCATTATTTTTTCATCATTTTTTAGCCACGTTAACTATAGTAAAGAACAAGGCAGATTTCCTGAGGAAGGCGAACGGCCGAAACGCGTTGAAGGAATTAATTCTGCGTTTACATTAAGTTTCATACAGTGATTATGTGGTTATTTTAAAAAGCGATTATTTATGTGAAAATTTCTTAATGTTTTGTATATGACAATGTCTTTGGTAACAAAAAAAGCATATATATGAGCAAAAGTAAAATAAGATAAAAAAAGGGCAAAAAAACGGAAACTCATAATATTCTAAAAACAAAAAATAAATGACATCAACCATAATTTTGTGGGTGAAGAATGATTTATTATAAAATACATGTCTAAATTACTCTCAGATTACCAATACACTTAACCCGGTGTGCATTTTTCCCTTTCCAAAAAACCAATATCATTAAGAGCCTTAAATATTATGCATAAGGCCTTAAAGCGAACCCTTTGCCTCACCGGGAGCCAATGTAACCGAGTTAGCTCCTTTTTTACCGAAGCAAATTTCGGTATACCCATCAGGAGCCTAGCGGCTGCATTCTGAGCTATCTGAAGCCTATTAAGATGTTGATTTTGGGCATTCAGATAAATGCCATTACAGTAGTCTAAACGTGACATAACCAAGACTGTGACTACTGACCTGAGGTCCGTTTGAGAGAGAAAAGATTACATTTTCCTCAAAATTCGCAAGATCAAGAAGCAAGAGGAAACTACTGAGCTTATGTGGTCATTAAAAGTCAGTTTATTGTCCACAATGACCCCTGGAATTTTTACTTTCAGGGATGGAGTGGGCTGATCTCCCTGCTCTGAGGGCCACCAATCCGGGGTCCAGATATGTGGGTCATTACCGAACCCCTTCACCTCAGTCTTAGTAGAGTTCAGCTTTAAACAATTCAAAGCCATCCAACCTTCTATGGCTTGCATACAGTTGTGGAAGCGAGCTCCGGCCTCATTTTCATGACCATTTTTAATGGATAAGACGATCTTAGAATCGTCAGCATATGATATTAACTGAAAACCAAAAGATCTAATCAGTGCAGCTAATGGTATCACATACATGTTAAAGAGGGTGGGACTCAGTGAGGACCCTTGAGGGACCCCACACAGGAGACTAAATGGCCTAGATTTGTGAGTATCCAGGCCGACAGTTTGAGTTTTATTTGCAAGGAAAGATTAAAGAAGTTTCCAAGCCACGCCACAAACTCCAGCCCCAGACAACCGATCCATCAACACCCTGTGTCGAAAGATGCTGACAAGTCCAACATTATCAAAACAGCCTTCCCACCACAGTCAAGAGCTCCCTTATCTCTTCACAGGATTTAATTAGAGCAAGTTCTGTACTGTGTTTGGCTCTAAAACCATACTGAGTCTTGTCAAAAACATTGTTGTTATTTTCAGTAAGAACTCAGTTGAATATTCATGGCTTTCTCTATGATTTTTGCAGGCAACGGAACCTGAGAAATAGGCCGATAGCTGCCAGGATCAAGAGGTTCTAAGGTGTTTGTTTTTAAAAGAGGTAGAATGGATGCCTTTTTCCAATCAATCGGAAAAACATCAGTAGAACAAATGTTATTAATCAGTGGACATAAAACAGAACTGATAGTTTCCGGGAGTAATTTAAGTATTGAAACTGGGCAGGGATCATTGGGGGAACCTGATCGAGTAGAGCTAACTAGTTTAACAGTTTCTTCCAGCCTAAGAGGTAAAAACTGGTCAAAGACTAATCCGGGATCACGTTCTTTTTGGATAGAATTCACAGGAAATAAACCTACTTCGTACGATTCCGGAGAAAAGGTAGAAAAAATATCTTCCACTTTTTGAAGAAAAAGGTAGCTAATGTTTCACACAGTTCTAGACTGCTATCCTTTTTAATGACATTATGCAAGGTTAAATTTTACACTGTTTTAAAAAAGTCTTTGGGGTTTGATCTGGCAGGAAGAATTTTACTAGAAAAGAAACACTTCTTTGTATCTAACAACATCTCTTTATAGATTTTAAGGCTAGGCTTATCATATATTTTATTTGTGATGTTTCCGCTTCTCCAGATTCGCTCAAGTTTTTTACAAGCCAGCTTCTGCAGCTTGAGCTTATCAGAGTACCACGGAGCCGAGGGATGAACTCGCTTGGGAGTCCATTTAGTGATCGGAGCCAACTTTTTGCAAGCTGAATCTATCCAATCAGTATAGACCTTGGCGGCTTTATCAATCTCTAAGATGGGAAGAGGTAAGGTACTCATCAAAGCCTCCTCTAGTTGTGAACCCTCTAAGTTTTTCCACGCCCTTTTTTTCTGCGTCTTTGGCTTGACCCGATTTACAATAGGATCTGAGGGCTCCCTCATCTCAAAAATTATGGCACTGTGATCAGACCAGGCCAAAGGGAATACCTCAGAACAGGATATGTAAGGATTGTTAGAAAATATCCCATCTAAGGTGTGTCCTTTACGATGAGTGGGACCCACCACAAGCTGCTTAAGCTCGCCGGTTTCCATTACTCTATACAGGCAGATGGTGTCAGAGTCATTAAGATCCTCAAGGTAGAAATTGAAGTCGCCAAGTACTGTGAACAAATTTAAACTCAAACCATCTTCAAGTAGGGTGCCAATTGATTCCAAAAACCCGAGTCTGGGGCCAGGCGGGCGATAAAGAAGCACCCCCTTAAAGATACCAAAACCCTGAGCCTTGATATTAAAGAAAAGTGCTTCACAGGAAGTATTGGATGCAGGACGGAAAACTTCATTCAAAGTGTCCTGATAAATGACCACTAAACCCCCACCTTTCCTTAGGGGTCTATCTAAGGAGTAACAGGAAAAACCTGGAGGCGTGGCTTTCACCAGATCAGGCCTCCAGGCTTGATCTGTCCAGGCTTCCGTAATAAAGGCAACTTTAATATTGTCTTCTTCTAGAAAGAGTGCACATTCTAAGCTATGCTTAACTAAGGACCTGGAATTGAAAAGAACACATTTAATAGATCTAATATCATTAAAAGAATTAGAAGTGTGCACACTGTGAGGACCACAAGCTGGTAGATCGAGTAAGCTAGGCAGCTGTAAGCCACATTATTCACATACCCCAACTGGACAAATACCTCCTTGTTCTACCATAAGCCTGGGACATCCCTGTGTACTACCTCCTGGCATAAGCCCCAATAACTCTTGTTTAGTATACCTCCTTGTGATTGGGACCTACAAACAGAGAGGCTCGTCCTGAGCCCGGTCCGAGCGCGGATGGGCGGAGATGGGCTTGCCTTAGGCGCGCCATCGGCATGCCAGTGGCAAGCCCGCTTCGCGCGTCAGCATGCCTCTTTTATAGGCAGCGTAAGACGTCTGGACCGCGAGCAACCGCCTCCCAATATTGCCCCCAAAGAATAAGAATAAAGTGCAATGTGCGATATTAGACTCACGCGACCTGGACCTCGACCTGGCCAAGAAATACAATATGGTGGCAGCAGTTAGAGAATTAAAAGTAAGTTGTTATAAAAAATACAGCAGGGATTAAAATGCAAAGCGCAAACTTCAAAGTAACTGGGAGGGCGTTGAACGCAGCTCCAATGCCGGTTAAGCTTCCCAAAGCGTCCGCGTCAGCATGCCTCTTTTATAGGTAGCGTAAGACGTCTGGACCGCGATCAACCGCCTCCGCAGTATGGCCCCCAAAGAAGAAGAGTAAAGTGCAATGTGCGATAATAGCCCCACACGACCTGGACCTCCACCTGGCCAAGAAATACAATATGGTGGCAGCAGTTAGAGAATTAAAAGTAAGTTGTTTTAAAAAATACAGCAGGGATTAAAATGCAAAGCGCTAACTTCAAAGTAACCGGTCGGGCGTTGAACGCAGCTCCAATGCCGGTTAAGCTTCCCAAAGCGTCCGCGTCAGAATGCCTCTTGTATAGGCAGCGTAAGACGTCTGGACCGCGAGCAACCGCCTCCCCAATATAGCCCCCAAAGAAGAAGAGTAAAGTGCTCAACTGGTACTCGATTATTACCAATTACCAGCTTCAACATCTTTGTTACTGCTGAAGTCTCATGCCATACCAGCCTCTGATTTTTCAGGACGCGAAATAGTGAAAAAGATACATGGCTCGTAGTCGTATTTTTATTATTCTCTTTCTTTGTTGAATACTCAGTAGGCATTTGCATGACATAATCGGCTAATTTGAAGATGAATTACCCTTTTCTTTTATTACAAAATTGTTGATGGTTTTATATTGTCTGAACAAATGTGAAAGGATGTTGAGGGTGGGGTCGGATATTCTATTTTAGAGAATGTAAGGAAAGTTTTTTGCCGCTTGCTCGGTTGTTCCCAAGCCTCAAAAGCCTCAAAAGAATGGCTTAAATACTGACAATTTTTGCAAACGGATACCCATTATCCTACGAATATTTGTGCACAACTAATCATGTGGAGCTATATACCATTTGCCATAGCAGGCCATTGTGGCTGCCACATCCTGTAGCAAGAAGCACTCAAATACCATTGACACCATTTAAAAGCAATGACTTACATAAGTGTGTTGTGAGCTGTCTGTGCTTTCTCTAAGTGGAATATTGTGATGGTTCCGTACTGATGAACAATTTGAAAGGAACTTGGCATGCTGATTGTCCTGGAGTCAAGCACATTTAGGCCAGCAAAAGGACACTAATGCTTGCCTTCCCATCGCTCCCTACTTGTACTGACAGGTAAAGTGTGTAAGTTGTCATCTCCATCAGAACATTTGCATTTTTCTCTCCAACTCTGGCACAACAACGCTGGACAGATATGCCTGGCTTGGAAAATTCCATTTTGAACTAACAGTCTGTAGGTAGTCAATACATTGATTACAGAAGTGTCCCTTTGAATAAATGGACGCTTGGATGGTTGCAGTAGTACTTTGGTTCCTTGCCTAATAGAACCCTCATAGAGGTTTACTTTCTTGCTAGTGTCACAACTCATTTTTGTGAGATAGCGTCTTCTTGACCCACAAGGACAAAGTAGCCCAGGTCCTGACCAGAAAAAGTCTGTTTGCACATGGAACCTCTCTCCTAATACTGGCGAATAAGTAAAGGGGCATATTTACAACAAAATGTCAGAGTGCGGAGCTACACCAAATTTTACAGCCCCACCCACTTCACCATGTACAAGGCCCCCCTCTAAACCATCAAAAGAAACCAAAGGTTCAACATCATCTCCTATGCAGAAGACACCCAGCTCATCATCTCCCTCACCAAGGAAGCCAATGTAACCAGGCACAACTACCAAAAAGGGATAAAAGCTGTTGCAACCTGGATTAAGAACAACTTCCTGGAACTCAACTCAGAGAAAACAGAAGTCCTCATCCTCGGCTCCACCCCATCAGCTTGGGATGACATCTGGTGGCCCCCGCTCTCGTAAACCCACCTACCCAGTCGGACCATAGAGGTAACCTCAGCATCAAATTGGACTCATCACTCACTATGAACTGCCAGATCAATGCCATCCCTTTGGCCTGCTTCAACACCCTCCATATACTCTATAAAATATTCAAGTGGATCCCCTCCAAATCCAGAAAATGGTCACACACACTCATCACCAGCAGATTGGACTACAGCAATGACCTCGGTGCCAGAATAAAAAAAAATCTCCTCCGCAAGCTACAGACCATCAGGAACTCTGCAGCCAGACTAATCCTCGATATTTCCCGGCACAACCACATCACCCAACACCATTGTGATCTCAACTGCCTCCCTGTTAAAAGGAGAATAACATTCAAGTTGCTCACGCATGCATACAAGGCCCTCGACAACATAGGACCTCAATACCTCAACAACCGTCTCTCCTTCCATGCCCCCAAGAGAAACCTCCATTCAGCTTACCACTCCCTGGCTATAGTCCCACACTTCTACAGAAGCAGTGCGGGTGGAATGTCTTTCTCCTACCTCGCAACCAAGACCTTAGACGACCTCCACCTCCTGCAATGCACCATACTGCTCCAGTTCAGGAAAGACCTCAAGACCTGGGTCTTCAGATGACCCCAAAGGAGCTGCACGCCCCCCATAGCGCCTTAAGACCCTAACAGGTGAGTAGCTCACTTTATAAACCCCTGATTGATTGAGAGATTTGTTACGCTTATAAAGCAATGCAAGGTCAATTAATTCAATGATGAAGAAGCCATGCGCCTTCAAGTTATCAATGGTTACTTCTTTGATTCATTCTGATGACGCATGCTGAGAGAAACGCTCAGTTTACAGAAAGTGCTCATGGCTGCAAGAGGGGAGGAATGTGCAAATTGACAAGCTGCTGATTTGAAAGCTGGAACAGCCCAAAATGAAGCAGTGTTGAGCATGAAAAGTAAGCAGAAACACAAGGCAGAGGCACACTGAGTGATGTCTGAGATGAAAAAGAAATTGTGTTTCCATAGAGGATTCTACTTTCCACATGAAGATAAATGTCCTACCATCAGACAAAAATGCAAAGACTGCGGGAAGGAAAAATATTTCATAATGGTTTGCAAAGTGAAAGAAAAACTAAGGGGCCCATTTTGATCGCTGACAGACTTGAGTCCGTCCGCGATCACTGAGTTCCCTCCTGTGCAATTAGGATGTGACCGCCACCCTGGCAGTCACATCCTCTATTTTTAACATTGGGACGGGTGCGGCTTCAAGCTGCACCTGCCGCAATGTTAAAAATGCATACTTTGCATTTGTATGCAGAAAGCGGCAGGCACCGCGCGGTGCCTGCCGATTTCTGCATACAAATGCAGGTGGTACCCCCCATGTGCACCCCCACCCCCCTTCACCCAGGGGGCCCGCTACAGGCCCCCAAAGTGAAGATCCGTATGCTTTTCCACGGCGGAGAACCCGCCGTGGAAAAGCATGTTTTGGCAGCCATCCTAATATGTCTGGCGGTGCCTGAGAGACACCGCCACCATATTAGGGCTTTTCCGCCGCGGTTGTAAGCCAACCGCGGCGGAAAAGCGGCGGACTGAAACCAAGACCCACCAGCCATCCTAATGTGGCGGTGGGTCTTTGGTGGGTCCGCAGAGGATTTTCCGCATCCTCCGGGCCGGCTGTGGCTTCCACCGGCCCGGAGGATGCGGAAAATCCTCCATCATAATCGGGCCCTAAGTGTGTCACAAAGAGGTGAGAAGATGAACGCCAGAAAGTTACAGAAGCAAGCTAGCCACTCCCACAAGGCCATACGGCAAAATCAACTAAGGCAAGGGGACATGAAACTAAGTTGATTGTTATCAAATTCATCATCCAACGGTTTGTTGAAATCATCTTCGAGTGACAGTGAGGAAAATTGGTGGTCGATGGTGATTTCAGTCACAGACCAATGTACACATCTAGGATGGGCACCTGCAAAAAGAAACACAAATATGGAAAAAATCGCTACATAAAGCAACAACATTTATTTGGAAATTGTCCTATAATCACATGCAAGGTAAATAGTTGCCCTACAACTTTCATTATAGACAGTGGTGCGTCGATAAACATCATGCTGGCAGAAAAGTACAAAGAACTGTCTCCAATTCCATGCCTGACACAGTCGAGAAAAAAGGTACGTACTTGGGCTGCTTCTACACCCTTGTACAGCAAATGATCCTTGGTGGCGACTATACTGTACAGGAAAACAACAGTGCAAACACCAAATCATGTCCTCCCAGGTACTTCAAAGAGTGCACGCTTATTACGGTTTGATAATGCTGCCGCCATGGGACTGATCTCTATTAATTACAACTTGAATCCTCATTCTGAATTAGTGAGTCACTTCCAAACACTGTTTCATGGACTTGGGAAACTTAATACAATAAAGGTACAGCTTGGCATTAATGAAGATATTCACCCTGTTGCATAGAAACCCCGTAGAATTGCTTTTCACTTACAGGAAACCATTGAAAAAGAACTAGAAACACTGTTAAAGCATTACATCATAGAGCGTTCTACTCGTCCGACACGGTGGATGTCAGCCACTGTGGTGGTGCCAAAAAGAAACACTGGAGGTTCAGTGTGCATTTGTTTTGATATACGATAGGACGGACAGCGTATTTCATTTGTAGGGGTACATCATAATCACATGTAGAGCGTACCTGCATATAAAAAGTGAATTTGTAAAGCTCCCATGATGCTGCCCTTGTTTACTAAAATTCGTAGGCCTCAAATGCAAGTCCTTGAAAACTCTCACTTTAGAATTAACACATTGAATTTCATATGTGCCATGAAATCTGTTGTTTTTCTTTCTCACGTTTTGTGTTGCAGGTGAAGAAGCGCTCTTTTAAGAAGAAGAATGTCTTTGGATTACTAGTTATGCAGGGAGAGAAGAAGTTACAATCATGTGGCTTGAGTCAATAACGGACATTTCACACAGGAAAAGGCCTGTGAACCAGGGACAAACTGTTGCGAGTGAGGTACACGGTTGACATTGTGGAAAAATACCTTCAGGCTTGTACCCAGTGCGGAATGCTACCTGTTAATAATTGGTTGTTGGAATTTGGGTCAGGGTGCCACTTATTTTTTATCTTCAGTGAAAGAGCATCCTAGAACGAGGTCTGTCGTTGCGATGGTAGCTTTATGCTACTTGACCCATTGATGGTGGAGAGACTTCTTAGGAAGACTTCACACACTGACACCTTTTTACCTTCCTTCTGAAAATGCTTATGTGGGGATGACAACTTAGTGCTAGCGGAGGGATAAATTTAATGCTTTTCTTTCATCAACCCTCGATGCAGGGATATTTGGACTAATGCTTCCTGATTTTCTGTATCCTACTTCTTGAACTAATTGAGTTGTTTATGCTTCACTGTCTAAACTGGATGCTCAGATTTCACTTCCCGCTAATTCCTTTGTATTTCTACACCCTTGCATTGGGGTCTCTGTATGTTCAGTTATTTTTGTCTTTGTAATAAACCTAACTAACCTTAAGCAGTTGTCAGTGGGTTATTATGTACCAATGAGGATTATTGGCTAACTGGCAGATGCATCAAAGAAAATACCGGGAGCAAACGGGCAGATTCTCAGAATCTGGCCGTTTGCTCCAGGTATTTTTGCATTTGGGATGCATCATCCCAAATGCAGAAATCGCAATTTAAGGAATCTCTAAATAGCTATTGCTTAAATTGCTCTTGCATTTAAGGAATCCCAAAATGAGATTCCTTAAATGCAATGCATGAAACTCAAAAAAATAGCGATTTTGCTAATAGGGGGAGCCCTTAGGGCATGTGTGTGTGTAACATTTGTGCACAGGTCCATTTCAGGGGTGCAACAGGGTGTCCTTTGGACACCCTTGCACCCTTGAAATAGCGGAACATTAGCGATTCGGTAATAGCTAATCGCTAATGAGGAATGGCTTTCCCAATATCTTCATTAATGCCTTTAGGCCCATAGGAATGAATGGGAAAGCCATTCCTTATTAGCGATTAGCTATTACCGAATCGCTAATAAGGAATATGTAGGAATCGCTAATAACATTGCGATTCCTACATGCATCCCGTTTTGCGAGTATTTAATAGCGATTCCTTAAAATTCGCTATTAAGGACTCGCAAAACATAACTTTGATGCATCTGCCAGTAAGTGATTAATTTCCTAACAACTTTTCTCCCCTTTCCACTTCCATGCTGCGAAAAAAACCCATCAGATTGTGACTCTAGAACAAAGTCTAGAACTCATGGACCCGGCCCTTTCTTATGTGAAAGGCCAACAAAGCAATTGAAAGACAAAGACATCCCGGTTCACATATTAAGGACATGAACAGATTCTGACAGCTACTAATACTGACAAAGACATGCTTAAGGAAATCACAATGCAATCATATAGGAAGCATACTCGACCACATACAGATGATTTTGTATACCAGAAATACAAGAATATTTGTGAACAACTTTCTGTTACACATGTTAGTGTCATACTAACTAGAGGGGCAAGAATAGTTATCTCTGAAAGCCTGAGGCAACAAGTTTTTGAACTGGCACACAAAGGACATTGTGGCTTTGCCACAAATAAAGAGCCGTCAGGGGTTGAGTCTGGTTCTGCATCTTGATGAGCGACTTGAAAGGGAGCTTGAAGCTTTTTATCTGTGCAGCTGCATGCCTCCGAAAATGGCTCAGTACTCTTTGAACATGGCTGATCTACCTAACCAAGCTTGGGAAAGCATTGTAGTCAACATCTTCGGACCACTCAATAATGGACATCATCTCATGTCAGTTGTTGTTGAGTACTGACATTTTCCGTTAGTCGAAGACCTATCATCACCCACACAAGACAGAGTCGTTGAGAGGCTAGATGATATTTTTATAACATGGGGTGTTCCCTCCATTCTCAAATCTGAAAACAGTCCACTCTTCAATACCAGAGAGTTCAAATACTTTCTTAATTATTTGAACATCAAACATCAGAAAAGTACACCTCTCTGGCCACAGGGAAACAGCGTTGTTCAAAGACTTATGAGTACTTTGAAAAGGATGGTTCAACGTGCTGAGCTAGAAGGCATCGACCTCAAGTCTGCTTTACTCCCAGCCCTTCGTGCCTACCGTTACACTCCTCATTCCATGACAGAAGAAAGCCCTGCCACCTTGCTGTTTGAGAGAGCTATTGGGATAAAGATACCACAATGGACCACCGGCCGTTCAATAGAGCCTGACAAGATTCATGTCACTAACACCACTCGTAAAATGAAGGCTTACGCTGATAAGCATTGATGCGCTCAAGACAACTATTTTGGAGAAAGGAGACAGAGTTCTTGTCAAGCAAAAGCACACATGCAAGATGGATGCTCCTTTTGATGCTGAACTGCTAAGAGTTGTGGCGATGAAAGAACATATGATAACTGACTAATGACCTGAAAAATCCATAACCAGAGGCTCATCATACTTTAAGCCTTTCCCATGATGTTTGCCATCTCCAGACCTCCTGAGTGAGGCATGCCCACCTGAGTGCTGAAGTCAATCACCTGATGTACTCTAAATATGCCAGATGAAGGTGTCCCTCCCCTATCCTATACAACTAGATCTTGAAGGCTGGTGCGATCCAGTGGTGGCTTCTCCGCTAAGGCGGAGGAGCGTCGTCCCACTGTTTTTTTCAGTAGTATAAGAAAGAAAAAATATATAATAACTTAGTTATTATCAATTTATGTTTTCCTTTTTCGCACAAGGCAGCTTTGTGAGGCAAGGCAGGCCTACAGAGCAGCTGAGGAGTGATTTGCCCCCACTCCTAAGTGCACATAACTGTTTGGCTGGCCCTTTCGGTCAACCATAACAGTCATGAGCAGTTTCCCTCTTCTCCATCCAGGCTGCATTACAGCCGGGGAGGAAAACATGCCCAGGCCCCCATACCCCATCTGAGCACCAAGCCACATCAATCAGACCAATCACAATGCTGCATTGCAGTGTTGTGATTGGCTCAGGGGAGCCTGGGTGCTTCCAGGCTGCTTCCTGTTTCTGCCCACTGGAGGAGGAAAGAAGCGACCAGGAGGAGAGATTTACTCTCACACCCACACCTTCCGCCACCCTCTCTCCTCCCCGATCTGTGCCAGCCGCTGCGGGTGTGATCATGTCGACGACTCATTGAGGAGTTATAATGTGTATATGTTTATATATTTGTTTGTACATTTTATTCAACAAAGGGGTAGATGTTGTCTCCTGTGTTAGTGTGTATGAGGCCTCTAGTGGTTCTTGGCAGACTCCTTACAAGTATAAGGTAATCAGGTGGATGAGACTGGGTGTGGCTAAGAACGTTGATGACGCACTGCGTTCAGTTAACGGTTGCATGCTGAAGAAGAAAGACATGCAAACCAGAGCTCTGTGTGTGGTTGCTCTGTTACATGCTCCGGAGCTGGGGAGGATGCTACAACCCCCTGTGTGGGGCAAGTTAAATTAGGAGTTGGTATCAAACATATGCAGTCACAGACATTTACAGAGCAGTTTAGTAAAATAAGAAGCAGGAGCGCCAAGCACAATAACACGAAACGATGAACTAGGCCTTTAATCGAAGGGTAGCTTTATACCTGGCATATTTTAATGGGTTTAGCACGGTTTTCTCTTAGTGAGTGACAGGAAGTAGCCTAGCGAAGGCCCGCCCACAAAGCTACCTTAGTTCTAAAAATAAGTAAAAACAGACAGACAGGTGGAATGAGCGATCTGCCCTGAAACGCACTGAAAAGAGAAGACAAGGCCTCGCCACTGTTTTCATATGCTGTCGCATTTTCAGGAATAATTGCAATTTGTATCAATTGTATTCGTTTTCCTCCCTATCTGGACAGCTGGGCTTCATTCCTGACATTCATTAGTGTTCCAAATCAGACGGAGTAAGACGTACAGGAGAGACCTGCACCTCTCGAGTCAATAGTAAAGCGTTTAATTAGGTTCCAGGTTGCTGTTCCACACTCTGCCCTCAGCCACCTCGTGTCACCTACATGTGACATCTATAATTAACCAGAAGCCAAACCCTTTCAATGTAAACACTCTCTTCCTCTTCCCTACAATTCAGGAATATCGGAGAAGGTTTCTGCCTTTCAGATCAGACTCCAACTACCTCGCAAAGTGGATTTTTTTCTCACCTCTAAGCCCTGCAGTGACAGATTGGTGACTTACAGCGCTCTATAACACAAACAGCACACACACTGCATGTACGTCCTTTACAAAACTGGTGTAACATTCACCTGGTCTGGATACCCTCCCTGGTAAGTTGTACACTATGTAAATGCACATAACAATACGTGGAATTCAGTGTTTACTACAGCAAGTTCTGCATTTCCCGGTAACGATCAAAAATGTTCACCCAGTAAACATTGTCAGTTGCGACCTGTGGAAATTGACTTTCGAAAAATCATGGGTGTGCAGTTTATTGTACTCAATAATTACTGGGCGTAGTAAACCTGATTTTCGATTCCTGCACAAGGTTAGGAATTTTAGCGCCCACTTCCTTCCAATCTTTCTTCTATTAATTTACCCATCCGTCTCTTTCTTCTCGTCATACAGTCATCCATTCATCAATCCATTCCTCCACGCTTCTCTGCATGGATCTATATAAGATTCTCTCTATCCAATGATCCATATATGCGTTCTCTCCATCCATCCATCATCTCCCTACAAATCACCTCTCATCCTTTTTTTCGTTCATGCTTTCTTCTCTCTGAACATCCTTCCATCCATTTCGCCCTTCCATCCTCTCCACCATGCATCTCTTCTTCCTTCTATTGTCCATTCTTCTCTCCACCATCCATCCTTTTCTTCTTCTATCTCTTCCCCCCACCTTTCCTTGAGTGCCGTTGTTGGATTTATTCCCCTCAGCTCATCATACTATTCTCATGCAGTGCTGTTTATGAGCTTCTGAGAGACACTGAAGCATATAAACAAGCCCTATTGCAACCACAACTTCACATGTAGTGCGTTGTGGTGGCGATAGGGTCTGCGCCTTAGGTACAAGGCAGCGTTAACCACTTAACGTCGCGTAACGCTGCCTTGTACATAAGGCCCCCTTTCATGCTATGGTTAGAGTGAAAGGGGTGGGCAGTGGGTATTGCAAGGGGTGTTCCACTGCAACACCCATTCACTTTGACGCTACCCTTATGTAGAAGTGTGGCGTACATAGGAGGCAGTGCCAAAATTATGACCAGGGAAAACCTGGTCTTAAGTTGGCGAAATGAGGTGAAATTATTATTTCTCCTCGTTTTTGCTTTTTCCTTGTGTGCTGCCTTGTGCAGCACACATGGAAAAAGAAAAATGCCATGGTTTGTTTATGTACAGGAAGGTGTCCCTTCCTGTACATAAACAAACATGCAATTTTGTCACTTTCATGTGCGCTGCATGAAACAGCACACATGAACATGACAGAATGGCATTTTAGGGTTGTTTATGTGCAAGAGGGTCACCTTCCTACACATAAACAATCCTCCCCTGCATGCAGACACCCTTGCACTATGGTGCAAGGGTGCTAAGTTGCTAAACTTAGCGCCATCGCAGGGGGAAATGCAAGGCTGCACCACATTCTTGTAAATATGGTTCAGCCATGCGTTTCTGAAGTGGCGGAGAAAGGCGTTAAGACAGGAAGGCTAACGCCTCTCTCCGCCATTTTATTGTACATATGGCCCACTGCCTTTGATCAGAGGTATAGACACCACAAACAAAATGTAATTGGTTTTATGTTACATACACTGGTCAGTGGCACCCTTCCCCATCTTAAGTTGCTAAAGAGGTGGAAGGGGTTCATAACGCCTCTGGTGATACCTGGTTTGTTGAGAGATGGTAAGTGTGTGGAGAAAATGGACAGATGGGATGATGGATGGAGAGAAGGATGTATGGAGAGACGGATGCCTATCCTTGAACCAAGGACAGTGACTGTGATTGACAGCCAAGTATCATTATCGTAAGTGTGGTTGAGAAGCTGCAGGCTACAGGTTGTGAATGCAGCAGATCTGCCAAGTGCATATCTTGATACTCAGACCTGGACTCAGGTGACACATGGCAGAAATGGCAGAGGTGTCCCATCAGCCCTTAAAATCTACATGGAGGGCCTTATGTAGAAAGAAGTGGCGGAGTGAGGCATTAGCTGTCATGACTTAACGCCTCACTCCGCCACTTCACCATATTTACAAGAATATGTTGCAGCCTTGTTCTCTCCCTGTTTAGAAGCGTAGTGCCAACGCAGACAACCTTGCACTATAGTGCAAGGGTGTCTGCGTGCAGGGGAAGATTGTTTAAGTTTAGGAAGGTGTCCCGTCCTGCGCATAAGCAATCTTTAAATGCTGTTTTGTCACTTCTATGTGTGCTGCTTAATGAGACCAGTTCAGCTCTGTTTTTTGTTGTTAGACTAGTGCCTATTGCTTGAAGAAAAGACATGAAAGGTTTGAGAAAAGTGGTAGCTGGTACGGCCACTGAGACCTTTTTTGCTGCATCCAGGCAAACTGTTGGTGAGCTCAGCCTCTGATTTCGTGGAGACACTCGAGCGGAAACAGACAACATAAGATGTCTTTTTTCTGTACTTTTTCTGTGTACTTTTTCTGTTTCGTGCTATTGTTTATTCTATTATTGGAAACAGATGATAGGATGCCAGCAATGTATTTGCCTTTCTGGAACTGTTATCCGAGATTATAAGAGATATTATGTTTATCAGGTGCCATCATGGGGTAATTCGATAAGTCCACTACCCCTCTCCATTTTTCTCTTTGGGGCGAGAGAATATATTGCTTTGTATGGATCCCACTTTCAGCCATTAGCGTGAATGTCACATTATAAATAAGATAACTCACTTCTATGAGGTTGCAACACTGGGTTACAGACCTCTTAACTCATTGTTGCCACGTCATAAAGGAATTCCAACCTGCTCTGACTGGGCGCTATGAGAACCTGCAGATCAGTGTTGAAATGCAGGGAGCACAACTTCTGCAGGAGAGGGAGGGGAAGCACAGACAGTGTTGGGGGGTGGCTGACAGTATGTCAGGTATTTTTATTTATTATTATTTGGGACAGGGAGTATAGGGCATAATATGTATGGCTCCTGCCTTAATTCTCTGCTCCTGCATAGCAGTCGAAAAAAAGGGTAGATGCTTTTGGGGGCGGGTTAGGGGGCTATACATAACATAAAATTATAGATGGTTAAAACAATAATTACAGGGATATTTTTCACTTCAGAGTCCTGAGTGACATCAAAGACAACTCAAGCTTTGCCCCCACTGTCTATTTCAAGTGACTGAGAATCTCTCTGTGAAAAACATCTCTGTAATTCACTGTTACCCATTCTATAGATTGTTTATGTCTGAAAGTGCTATATCACCTGTTACTTAATAGATGCTTCCCCTGTTGGACTCAAGATTGTCCTGGTGTTTGCCTCCAATCTATTTTAGTAATTTTCAAATGCGCTCAGGTAGAACATAGTTCACATTCCCAAACTGATGGGATGGCCAAAGGAAATAAGAATTTAACTCAAACTCTAATCTCTTCAGCCTAGATAACGTTATTGAAAATGTGATTTATACCAAAGAATACAGATTTAACCTGTACATACAGTTTATACGGAACAGTAATTTAAAATCACGTGCCAACCTTTCGGAAACGGTGGTAAAATATTTTCAGGACAGCTCCTTCCCAAAGCTGCTCTTTGTGAAACTACACCCGGACACTGCATAGACAGGTGTCGTAAGAGAGTGCCAATTATGGCAATTGGGAAATAAAAATTATTGTTATTTTATTAATAGCACATCTGACTGGGCCTGATCATCAGGTGCTGCTACTGCAGAGGTCAAGTATAATAAGGGGATCATAGAAAAACACAAGAACTTCCTTACAGAATGCATGTGTTGTGTGCGTATGCCTGTGCGCCTACATAGTTTGCTTGTGTATTTTCCTGCGTAAGAGTGTTGTCTGTCTGTGTGTCTCTTTATGTGTGTGTGAACTTACGTAGGCATTTCGTCATGTTTCCTTTGTGTGTATGTGTGCCTGTAAGTGCTCCCTTCGTCGTTTTGTATGTTGTTATTTGTGCCTGTAGTGTTGTAAACATGTGTTGGTGTGTCCTGTGCAAGCACTAAAATATTGCATTAAATCCCACAGTCTAGTGTAGGTGTATTTTAATGAGAAAGCAACGTAGCATTGACAGTGTCCTACAACAGTTGTCTGGCTATGACATAGTCACTTGGCCATTTTACTGCAAAAACGAGCATTTATTCCCCTAAATATTAGATGTATTAGGTAATACATACAACAGGGAGCGAGTTAATATGTAATTAATAGCAGTATATTTCCACGTAGAAGAAAACGCTGAAAACTAATACTATTTCTCTTTCGACTTGGCGAGCGGGGCTAAATGGCAAAATAATTCCAGTGAGAATAGAAATGCAATTTACATTTGAAATAATGGAGAAAAAAAAATATATATATATATAGTTGTAGGGGTGAAAGACTGGGCAGAGCATAACAATGCTTATATATCTTAATTTTCTTCATCAGTGCATTCTGCAGCCCCCGTGCAAGAAACTGTACAAGTGTCTCGAACTGGTCGCAAAATAGCTAATTACGGGCTGCAATCGGACAGGGAAAAGGCGTGACAAATGGCCCACTATGCAGACTGTGGCAGTGGTGGTGGTGTCTGCTTTTAATGAAGTATCTCGTTCCACTACAGACTAATTATCTTCCACGATCTGATGAGGTCATGAAAATTGCTTTAATCCTGAAGGAACGTCAAGGATGGCCGGGCGTACTCTCTTCTGCTGGTGACAGAAAGGAGTGCTAGAGAAGAAGCATTGACAATGATAACAGGTCTGGCTTCGGCTGCCAATGCATATTTTTTATGTGAATGTTTTTTCTATGAAGACACGACAGGGAAGCAGTGTTGATGGAGCTGCCCCCTCGCCTATGCTGAATGCACAGTGTAAAAGCCAAAATTGTTTGCATCACTGGAAAGGAGAGGAATGTGTCGAATTAACCCCTTCGCAGCTGGGCAAATTCCCATGCTGTGCTGGGGGCGGGGGGCGCGCACAGCGCCCCTGTGCTCATGACGAGGTCAGCTCGTCATGAGCCACGGTGGTCGTGTGTTCATGACGAGCTGATCTCGTCATGAGCACGTTCGCAAAGCAGGGGAATTAGCCCAGCGTGCGAGCGTTCTAAAGGTTATGACGAGCTCAGCTCGTAATGAGCACACGAGCACCGTGGCTCATGACAAGCTGAGCTCGTCATGAGATTCAAAGGGGTTAAGGCAATACGGTGAATTCCTGTCCTTTCCCCTGCACTGGCGCACAATGGACTGTCTAGCCCCGACGCAGGCACCCTTGAACCATGGTGCAAGGGTGCCTGCATCACATGCAGGATTGTTTTTGCGCAGGAAGGGGAATCTTCAGCCACAAAAACAATCCTGAGGGGCTCTTTCCTCTTTCTATGTGTGCTGCAGAATGCGCCACATATGTGTGTCACAAGAACAATTGTGCAAGTCCAAGTTGGGCTGCCTATGCATTTCATGTCTACGGTGCTGTTACAACTGTACCATCTCTAAACCTTTTCCAAACATATGATGCCATGTGCACTTTTGAAAAACTTTATGTGAGTATCCCGCTTTTTCCTTCCTTGTAATGTATTTTACATACTGCTATAACTGACTCCCCTATTGTAACCTTTTGAGATATTGTTGTCCTTTATCGTAGAATGCAGCACACATAAAAAAAATTGAAAAGCGAGGAGAAATAAAGATATTTCTCCTCATTACCCCTCTGCTGGGAAGCGTATCTTTGGGCGCATTCCCAGGTTTACAAGCTCATGTAAATCTGATAATGTGCCAATATCCATGGATGTTGTGGGAACACCTACACAATGCCCATGGAAATGCCTTCCTGGTGCAGACTAATGCAATGCAGCGATTTGCACTGCGTTACATGACTCGAGATTTATGAAGCCACAAGGACCACTCAAGGTGGCCTTGCAGGGCTTCATAAATCTAATTTTTCATTTGTGTCAGAAGCAGAACAATGTATATAGAGGGTTGGCTGAAAACCCCTGTAAATAAGTATGTATACTATAACAAATTTACTTCAGTTTCACTACTTGCTTTATTTGGCCCGTAAACAACCATAAAAGGTCCATAAAATAAGCAGAAATAGCAAACAGGTAACAACATCCCCCACACTTAGCCCTAAGAACCACCCTCCATTGTTCTCCTGGAGCTTATAGCAGCTTTTAGGAAGGCATAAGCCACACTCAAAAAAATTCTAGGTCTCAGTCCCACAATCTCTCTTGGTCTTGTATATCCAAAAACCTGAATAGTCACCAGCAGGGCAAGGTAAACAAGCAGCCTTTTAGCAGATCCTTAAGCATTGCATCGTGGAACTTATCTGGGAAGTACCCTGGAAAACTAGCTCTGATCCTTGAAAACTTTCTGTCGATTGTGACCTTGCAAGAAACATGGGCACTAGCATCCTTCGATCAAAAAAAGACTACATAATATATGATCTCCCGGCAGCGGCGGTGAGAAGGGGTCACGCAAAAGGAGGACCCGCAATCCTATTGAAAGAAGATATATTCTGGGATCAGGAAGTAGTCAATATGTGTCTGCCGAATATTCAATGTATGAAGATCAAGTAAAAGGAAGAGACCTTGGACTCCATGCATGATCTCCCTATTTTTAACATTTACATTCCCCCATGGCCTGCGAACGATCACGTATTTGCCAAAATCGATTCCGTCATAGACTCCAAAGGATTTCCATCAGTACTAATAACGGGTGACTTTAATGGAAAAATCTCTAATACTTTACTGACCGAATGTGGCACTAACTCATATGAGGAAATGTTGTCAATTCCATCACAGTTATTCCCCATAAAGGCCAAAGCTGATGTAAGGGGGAATGTGCTTTTCGCCTCGGTGAAGGCATTTAATGGACTCATACTAAATGGAAGACTAGAAGGGGACAATCCTGAAGCTTACACCAGAAAATGGCCATTTATCACCTTCATTCTTGACTATGTAATCTGTAGTCTTGACCTCTTTGGGAAAATGCAAACCCTGAATGGTAAAATCACTAAAGAAAGTGATCACGCAATCTTGTTTTTGGCAACTAAGATTCCTTTGCAATCCTCTGATACATGGTCTGTATCTCAACAAAACAGAAATATAGAAGTTGATTAAAAAAGTGGGCGAATAAAATGGAACTCTAAAGCAATAGCAAAAAAAAACCCCTGCTATCAATTCTTCATTACTGACCAATGGAAGCACAGTTGCCGACCAGATAATAGTCTACAAGGATACTGTTACTAAGATAGTGGCCTCTTTGACCGGCCGCACAGCTAGGTGTGGTAAGCGTGGGGGTCACTTAGTCCTAAAGCACTCAGGCCGCGTGACTTCTAATTTAAACAACTTGATTAGACAGCAATTTTTAAAATATTTTGGAGTAAGACAGAAAGAGATCTCAAAGTTGAAAAAAGCGTGCTGATGACTGAAGGAGAAAATCAGATGTGTACAAAATGACAAAAAACGGGTGGATATTCAAAATGCAGTAAGCCAAAAAAACAGTGAGGAGTTCTGGAGGATAGTAGCAGAAGCAACAGGCACACGAAAGCTCTTCACTCCTCTCCAGTTCTCCCTTCGGACCTTGGCACAGAAAGGAGGAAAAACTTCATGACATGATAGCACCATCAGCAAAAGAAATAGCATTATACATAAAGGCAGCAAGAACAACTGCAGCAAAAGGCCCAGATAAAATCTCCATTCAAGTACTTCAAAGTAATACCGAAGATTGGAGCAAGTTTTTGGCCCCTTTATTTTCCCATTGTTTCTCCACCAGGAGAATTCCAGAAACATGGCATGGGAGTATTGTGGTTCCCAGCCTGAAAAAAGGAGCCCAACTGTTGCCCAACAACTATCAACAGATAGCCCTACTGGATGCTACTGGGAAGATTTTTGCAACATGCGTGTTGGAACACCTGAAAGATTGAGCATACTCCACAGAAGTGATACCAACGACTCAGGCTGGCTTTGGACCAAAGCACTCTGTGACAGATAACATTGCAGTTCGGCTAATAGTCTTACACACATATGTTGTAATGAAGCAGCAATTTGTTTATTGTGTCTTTGTTGATTTTACTACTGCCTTTGATTGTGTAGAGAGGCCAACTCTTTGGTCTAAGTTAGTGAGGCTTGGAATACCTAATGACCTGCTCACCATAATCATGACATTACATTCTACAATATGGTGTAAAGTCCAGCTGGGGGGCGAAAAGGGTTTGACTGGGCCTATCATCCCGAGAAACAACCTTAAGCAAGGCTGTTTCCTGGTCCCTATTCTATTTTCCCTGTATATAAGTAACCTCCCAGAGCGTCTACAAACAATTAATACTTTTCCACCAAAAAGAGCTTCTAGCGACATGCACATTTTAATGTACGCCGATGATGAAACAGTCATGGATCTTACTCCGGTAGGCTTACAAAGAAACCTCAATGCCCTACACCTGTATGCCAAAGAAAATGTTCTTGTACCGAACACCTCTAAAACTAAAGTTCTTCTATTCAGAGTGAGAAAGCACAATCTTCACCATAATTAGACATTAGACGAGAAACCTTTAGAGATTGTTAAGCAATATGTTTACTTGGGGAGAATTTTTTCACAGACCTCACAAAATTCATCCCATCTTGGGCATATCAGCCTAAAGGTTGAAGCCCACGTCGGCGGACTATTGAGATTTTACTCCTCCTCAGGTAGCAGACTTTTTGAAGCCATGCTTGAGGTCTACCGGTCAAAAACATCACCAATTTTAATATACGCCTTGGAATATATTCTGATAACGGCTTGGTATTGACTAAATGTAAAAGAAAGGATTTTTTAAGTAAACTGCTAGGAGTCAGTCAGTCAGTCCCTGTCTGAGCAATTAGTCTTGAGTTATCCATAGTCAACACGTATGCAAAAGCTATCACAAATAGACTTCGCTGGGCCTAAAATCTTTTACACGCAGACCAAGGGTCAATAAGGCATATTTGGAAAATGGAGACTTTTAGAGATGAGGTATCCCACCATACTTTTCATAAGAAATTAAGTATTGCACTAACTCAGTCAGGCTGCACAGTTGCACTTTTGAAATCTATGACATCTTCACATCGGAACAAGAATAAGCCATGAGTCATATGTAGACCACTGTTCTCGGCTAAAACACTTTGCACACCTCTTAGACAGTCTACATCATAAAACTCTGCAATGATACATACGTTTCTCATTAGAGCATAGGGCCTGACGTAACATAATTTTAATGAGGCTGGAGATTCTTCCTTAAAAGAGCTAGATTTTTAAATGGGATAAATCAAAAAGTTCCACAGAAATTTGTGATTTATGTAGCAGAGGATGGCAGGATTTCTTACACGTGTTATTAGTATATCCAAATTGGACTTTGGTTGAGGCCCGGGGCTGGCATATAAAGCCTCTATGTTTTAGACATAGTCTTTGCTCTGCAAAAAGTTTCATTGAGTTTTGTAAATCTCTGCTTGATGAACTTGCTTGTTATAACCTGTATACATTTTTATAAAGTTTTTTTAAACTGTTTTAATGTCTGAATAGTATAACTGTTTTATTATCTTTTTATATCTTAACAAAGAAGGCACAGACTCTTTAACATATTTCATCTGCTTCTTTGAGAAGGAGGTAAAACAATGCATCCCTACACCTCCTAAAATCTTGTGAATTTAAGATCGGTTTAATAAATAGCTCAAAATATAGTCTAAAATACGTACAAAATAACAAACAATTAATCATAGATTGAACTTAATGACCATCACAAGGGCAGTATTAAACGCAAAGGGACTGATTACTGCCGGACCGACATTGCGGCAGTCGGGAGAACGCTGCAATGCCGACAGAGTCTTGACCACCGCTTTATGAGATAACCGTCTGGCCAGCAGTGTCCCGACAGCTGCCTTGAGACAGCTTCAAGCTTGGGCTCACAGAGGGAGCCTGAAGGCAATGCTGCCACACTGCAATGACTGCAGAGTCATGTGCACACTGTTGCCAGCCACTGTGTCGTGCATGGCACACAGTGCATGCACAAACCCTCAGGCATAAGGGGGAACAACATGTACCACCAGCCACAATGCCAAAAGGGAAAACACAACCAGGGGGCCTGTTTGGGGCCTCTTTCTTGCCTTTCCACTGACATTTTCAGGTTTACAAAAGTAACAATGGATCTGTTGGGTGAACATTTTTTTAACAATTGCACAAATCATTGGTTACTCATAGGGAACATTCAGTCATAAGCAACACACATAAAAAACCATGCAGGATATATATATATATTTTTAATAATAAATTGCATGATTTATATAAATACCCAAGAACATTTGTAAGGCTGTTGAGGCACACAGTGAAATACAATTTGTGACAAGGTGACTTGTGGTGCTCAGTGATATAGTGATAGTGCGTAATATGTACAGTGTGGTTAAAAGGATGCAAAAACTTAGAAGGCCAGAAGGCGAATACTTTAAGTAGTTCTGAGAACTGAGTCAATGAGTATTTTCGCAGAATCTTGCAACTGGTCCAGGGGATAGTGTTGACGTTTCAACCCAGGGTCTGCACTACTATATAGTCAGTGCGGGTTTCCATCAGGACAGGGACAGGGGAGTGTCAGCCTGTAAGTAGTAAGATGCCGTGGCCAGGTGTGTTGCAATAGTTGTATGCTCAAGCTAATCAGGGCACACATGGTGGTGGATGACTCACCTAGAGATGCCCAGATGGACATGCAGAGTGTATCATTGGTATCTCGTTGTAACAGGTAACCTTCTGGGAACGTAAGTGTCTTCCAAAGTGAGTAGATGTCTAGACATAAATGGACATAGGTAGGGAAATTAGAGTCTTCCCTTCCTGGGAGTTGCTATCTGTAGCCTACTTAGTGTAAGAGAGTGAAGATTCACCCAGAATAAACTTGTGGGGGCGATCACCCTTCAAGGTTTCAAGGCGTCAGGCACAATTCTGTGGGGAACAGGGATTAATTAGCCACCACGAACTTGCATTGCAGTAAAGGGGGGATGTTAACATAGTTCTAAAACCCTAATGGTCTGCTCATCTTTAAGATTGAGTCAGTGGAGGTTCCGGTTATGCGGTAAGCTCAGGCGTTAGTCAAAAGCGTCAGTTAAAGCTCGGTGGGGGAGCAGGAATTAATTAGCAGCCACCATCTAGCATCGCAGCAAAAAAACGGCATTTTAGTATAGTATTGGTACCCTAACAGACTGCTCCAGTTGTGTGGACACGAGCCCTGGCTTGTCATTTCTCATCAGCAGCTAGACTCGTTGTGAGCCTGCAGATAAGCAAGTCAAGGCAGGTGGAGCATGCGCATGTACGTAGCGGATTCGCGATCCAAACGCAAGTCACGTTGGTTGCTAGGCAACCGGCAAGTCACCCGCTCGATCTCGTCAAGGGCCTCGTTGTATTGTCTGGTTACGTGGCAACTGACATTGACATGGCAAAGCAGGTGCCAGGTCAACGTTGCACCGAAAGTAAGCGGGTTGGTAAATACAGACCGGGAAGTGCTTCTTACCAAACAGTAATCAATGTGGTACGGGTGTCAATGCGTTACCTGCGTTGTACATGGGGATTGTAAAGTGGTTTATTTGATCAGCGATAAAGACCTCACATAAGGCTGTGCTGAGGTCTATTAAATTACGTGTACGGCAGTCCTTGATGACCCCTTTGATCCGCATCTTGCTCCTTTTACTGGGGCCTAATCATTCCACATTTAGTCAACACAATGGCAAATTAAATGCTTAAAGTCTGCTATCTGTATCTTCAGTTCATAGTGACATGTCTATTCGTACAACATGCGATTAACACATATATTGTAGTGTGATTAGTTGTTTGAACATATGGCCGTATTTCAAACAATAAGTACAAAACAGGTGTGCACTTGGAACTAATTGTGCAATGTGTATATGGTGGAGGTATGTTCTCTTTACAATCAGAAGTACTCGACACATGGTCATTTCATATGGCATATATGGTGCGATCATTGCACACCTATTTTGCTTGTTTAAAAACATGTAAGTAGTAGAAGACATTTGTTTAAACGTGTATATACATTGAGAAAAAACATATGTTAGACGTTCTGTGCATCATATATACAGTGTTATGGATTAATTACACAACTAATGGAAACATCCACTAGATGTTATGTGCAAAATATATACAGTATGACAGAGTTTGTTAAATTGCATTGAGGCCCCTGAGGGGGTATATGTAACCATACCTGTTACAACGAGTTGCCAATGATACACTCTGCAAGCTCATCTGGGTATCTCTAGATGAGTCATCCACCACCATGTGTGCCCTGATTAGCTTGAGCATACAACTATTGCAAAACACCTGACCACTGCATCTTACTATCTACAGGCTGTCACTCCCCTGTCCCTGTCCTGCTGAAGACCCGCACTGACTATATAGTAGTGCTGGCCCTGGGTTGAAACGTCAACACTCTGTGCCCTGGACCAGTTGCAAGATTCTGTGAAAATACTCATTGACTCAGTTCGCAGAACTACTTAAAATATTCGCCTTCTGGCCGTCTAAATTTTTGAATCCTTTAAGCCACCCTGTACATACTACGCACTATCACTATATCACTGAGCACCACATGTCACCTTATCACAAATTGTATTTCACTGTGTGCCTCCACAGCCTTACAAATGTTCTTGGGTATTTATATAAATGATGCAATTTATTATTGAAAAAAACCTAAAATACCCTGCATGGTCTTTTGTGTGTGTTGCTTATGACTGAACGTTCCCTATGAGCAACCAATGATTTGTTCAATTGTTTAAAATATTTCACCCGACAGAACCATTGTTACTTTTGTATACTATTGCCCAGGTTCTGAGGGATACTGGGTTACCCCATTGTTACTAAGCTGACATTTACAGGTTGGCAGAAATCCAACTCCTATTAGTCAAGCAAATATTCCCTTTGGGACACCTTATTGTTATGACAAACGTTCAAAAGACAATTAGACAAAAATATACACTGACAAAATACTGTACTAGTGAGGCAAAATGCAAACACAAACAAATTATGAAAAATACTGGACAATTTATTTGTTACACAATACAATGTTAAAAAATAATGATTCAACAATAATTTAAAAAGACTGGAGAGGACATTAGAAGTAAGGAAGCAATGGATTCCAATTTGTAAAAAGGAGGTAAAGACAGAAAATTACATTCAGCAAAACATCAGAATTATTTTCCAGTCAATATAAAACACAATCCTCCTTCCTGTTATGCGACGCGTTTCGGTGGATCATATAGTCCAACCACCTTCATCAGGACTACATAAAATGTCTTCCCAAAATTTCTGAAATTAAGAAAAATTATTTTTTTTAAACATTCTTATCTTTCTTATTTTCTTCACTATATACAATTTACAATATTAAAAACATTGTACAACACATCTCATATTTACATTGTTACATTGCCTCAAGTTTTGTTCAGCAGTATTTTAAACAAAGACAAAATACACAATTGAGTATTTTGTCTTAGTTTAAAATACCAAAGGGAATATTTGCTTGACTAATAGTCTACTGTGGTACCCCATCCCTTTGGTTGTGGGGTCCCTCTCTCTTTTATTAGAGAAATCCAACTCCTACTTGGCACAGCAGTGCCAGCATCAGCACTGACTACAATCCCCGCCACTGTGGGATCCAGGATCCTGGTGATGGCAGCGGTCTTCTGGCAGTCTAACCACTATGTTTGTAATCAGGCAGTAAGACCTCCTACTCGACTGCGGTGTTCCCATCAAGGATGCCATGGTCTTCCCCAGATCTCCGAACTAATAATCAACAGGTCTTGGCTAACTCCATAACTGAAAAGTATGTATATGGCCCTACCAGCACTTTTGTGCCACCAGACGTCACTTTTCTGACATTCTGGTGGTGCAATGTGCCACAGGGTATTTATAAGGCCACGTAAATCCATTGTGGCCTTATAAATATGTTCCCCTTTCACGCAGTAAACTGCATGAAAGGGCCATTTCATGAGTGTTGCTGTGGGTGTTCCCACGCAACACCCATGGAACTGGACACATTCCCAGATTTATGAGAAATCGTGAACCTGGGAATGCGTCAGAACCTAACCCCACCCCAGGGGTGGCTTTAGAAAGGCGCAATGAGGAGAAATTTTTTTAATTCTCCTTGTGCTTTCTTTTTTCTATGTGTGTTTCATTCTGCAGCACACATAGAAAAAGGAACTCACCAGAATGTATTGATTTTGTGCAGGAAGGTATCCCCTGCTGCACAAAACCAATCAGCCCCACAAAACAGGCACCCTTGCACCATGGTGTAATGGTGCCTGCGTTGGTGCATGGCAGCTCATTGTGCACCAGCGCTGGGGAAAAGGACAGGAATGCGCCCTATCACATAGATACAGTGCATTCCTGTCCTTTTATTTTGACATAGGGCAGCGCAGCAAGATTTCTTGTGTTGCTCCCCTATGTCAAACCTCCTAAAGGAGGCCAGTAGTCTTTTCCGATGACAAGATCGCATGGGTGCCATTAAAATGACCTTTGAAAGTACAGCCCTGCAGAGGAAGAGCAGGGCATCATTAATGTTCAGTGAAAAACAATTTGCATGGTCCACAACCAGAGACGGTCACGCAAAGAAGTATTTGACTGCAATCTGCCTTTTTTAGGTCGAGCACTTCAAGACCTCTTGTATATACTTTAGTATATACTTATATGTGTATGTACTGTGTGGGCTCTGGAGATCAGCCTTAGGACCTGTCTGCTTCCACTTGTTGCGTGTTTATCTAGGTTCCTGATCGATACTGCGACCTTATGCCCCTATTCGGCTATAAATCCATTTATTCCCTATATTGGCATAACCGTTCAAGTGCGATATTCAGAAAGTCATCTCTGGCCTCACATGAACAGAGCCACATTCCAGAATAGTTCTCTGCCACTTCCTTTGCAACCAATTAGTGCAATGACAGAGCAGAAGTCACTATCTGACATTCCTAGATTAACACTCCGAGTTCTTCAACAAGATAAAAACTCAGCAAACCTGGAAATCCCCGCTTGCTGTGTTTTGATTAGTAATGGAACTCTAATGAGCAACTGATAGCTATCACTTCCTAGTGACATCTTTAATTGACGTCTTATGTCCAGCAAACTTGCGTCAAACCAGGCACCTGTCAGGTATAAATACTACCAACGTTGCCTTAAGCAATAGCCTGTTGCTGCAGCTGGTGTCCCATTGCTGTTGTATGCTGTATGCAGTACGGTGATGCTGCTGCTGCCCCGCTGCTGTTGGTGAAGCTACTGATACCATTATCGCTGCTAAAGCGCGAACGATGGTGTGGTGAGCTTAGGAGCTGAACAGCCGTCCCTCTGCGAAGAGCCCAGCAGATGCCAAGCTGCCCGCGGACGCTGTCCCCCCTCCTCCTCCTCGATGCGCTGAAGAGAGACGCTGCCTTTCTCCTGCAGAGAAATCCAGATCCAGCGTTTCTAGTCTGCCCTCGCGGGTGACTGGGATACCGAGTGCCTCCTGAAGGAGATACCAGACCTCCATCATTCTATTCAGAGGTATGGTGTTGACTAAACCCTTAGATGAGAATTCTTGAAGCAAACCTTGGCAAAACCAACTTAACTTAAAGCTACTTACTTACTCCCCTTCCACGTGTTAGGCTTAGGTCAGGCACACTGGGGTAGGCGTAGTTAGAAGCACCAGTTGAGTATTTTAGCCTAATGTATATATGAATGTATATATGTTTTATTACTTTTAAATCATTGTATGGCTAAGAAACCATATCAATGCTTTTACAGTATTATTTCACAATACTTATCTTACTGTACGTACTTTTTATCATAACAAGTCTTGCAATTGTGGCAATACATTTCTCTTGTACGAGAAGAAAGACTGTTCAATAAATGTTAACCCTTTATCGACAAACGCCCGTCTCTCTATTCTCTACATATTGTGAAAGTAAACTGCACTAACCTGACTGAGTGAAATACCTGTCTATTGTTCACACGACCCTAGAGATTGACTCTTGATCTGAGGAGCAAAGTTGTCATGTTGCACGGTTGTTGGAAAACTGAATCCCTTCTTGTCTGTGCCAGGGAAGCTGATCACTTCCTATTTCAGTCAAGAAAGTTTCCAGTGACCTCTGAGCTAGTTGGTAACACACCCAATTAAGTTTAGCATAGTCAGTAGAGGCCTGGAAGATCCGCACTTCTACGTCGATACTACTGTTTATGTTATTCCAATGCGCAGGGCCTAGTGGGAAACTAGGAACTACACTACACACTTAGGGACTTTTTTTCTGTTTAACTGCCTCTGTTTAACTGTCTTGATAGAAAAAGACCAGTAAAGGTCAGTAAAATACCAGAATTGCTTTCTGCTGAGGGACTTTCTTTTTAATATTTTTCTGGCAACTGCATCTATTTAACTTTCATGATAGAAAACGACCAGCAGAGGTTAGTAAGATACCAGAATCAATTTAGCATTCTCTAGATTCCAGTCCATAGAAATTGTCTTCCACAAGTACCAGTGGACAGTAATATTTTCTTCAAATCTTGTATTTTCAGTGATATGACCACTGAATGCCCTGATTTGATATTAAAAACAGAGCTTTGGACTATACCATTTCCCGCAGAAAGGCCATATTTCTCTCCATCTGTTCCCATACCTGGCGTGTCACGTAGTTTGGTGCTTACTTTCCATGTTAAAGAACAGTAGATGTTTCAGCACCCAGGCTAATGAGCTGCATAGCTAAATACATATAAGGTCCCAACGGCGAGACTGATTGCATTGAAAATGCTTGTTGTCATTCACAGCTGTCTAGATTTCAGGACATGTGTGGCACAATGCACATAGCCAGGACTTTCACCAACTGCGTTCTCAACTCTGCGGCTTGCAGTTGAAGTTTAACATTGCAAGCAAACCTCCTTCTGTACCAGCTTGGACTGTGATGTCACTGGACACATTAAATTGATTTTTAAGGCTCTTCATAACTTTGAACTGTGACTCCCATGTCGCAAAGCAAAAGCTAATAACTTAGCAGGACAGTGGAGTAGCACAAATTGATGGCGCCCCTCTGCAGGATATGATGAGGGGCCCCAAGTAGCCCATGTCACATATACACATTGGTCATGGGCTGAATAGGGCCCCCTAAAATAATGGGGTCCATTGTAGTGTTGAGCCTGCTTTTCGCCCCTGCTGCAAGAAACAGGACACCATTATATAGTTGTGTAGTACCGGACAAAGTAGCAAAAGAACCAAACATGATTACAGAGAGAAATCATAAGAATTGCAAAGAAATGTGACTTTTAAAATGAAGTGAGAGCACAAAGGAAGGAAGGAATGAAGGAAGGAAAGAGAATGCTGACCCCGCCCCGGCTCTAATGCTCAGTCTTGCATAAAGTCAATAACGAAAAAATGCTGCATTTGAAATCCCAAAAATCTATTCTGGAAGGTGCCATAAAGTAGACATCATGGGCCCAGTGTGCCAATAACGCGCACCTCGAGGCTTTTCCAGCGCAGCACGTGCTCCTCGCCCAGTTTTCCTTCTGCTCCCGGTGATAAAGAGGCTGGCCACCGCTGTGAAAACGACTATCATCCGTCTCACCACACGCACTCCCTTGGCTTGAAAGCGAATCTGGAACTTAATGGCTTGCACAGATCATCTTTTCCCTGACTTAAAAGGGAATTGTTTTAAATTTACAGCAAATGATTCACTGCGAACGATGAAGGCACATTCTTTTGCGAGGCGTGTCAGGGCAGCGGGCCTACCTTATAAAATGTCCATGACATCATTGTGCGAGCCAAAATTGGACTGCGTATCCAAAAATGTACATGCCCTCGACAGCTGTTTCAGATTTATTTTATTCAGTAGTTTACCAAGGCACTACAAGCACAGCCGCTTGTTTATGCTTTTGTTTCTATGGTCACCGTTTAGATCAATAATCAAGAATCTGCTCTGGAGGTCTCACACTGGCAGGTGTTTGTACAGGTGTGAGTAAAGATGGACAGGGCGAGGTGTGGTGGTGCATTCGTGGAGTAAACCTGCTCCCTACGTTCGTTTAAGGACATCCTAGATTAGTAGGCTCATGCCACATGGCTTTCAATAAAATATGCTCGCTTCACATAATCAGAAGCATTTTAAGGCTATTTTTGAAGAGTGGATTTCTTGGAGCCTGGTGCTCAAAAAAGGGTCTTGAAGTGCACACAAGGAGCTCTCCACGCAGCCATCTTGTGTGCCAGTGAAATGCGTGTTGTTTGTCAAAGAATGAAACATTTAACCGGGAGGGGGAGGGGGGGGGGGGAAGTACTGAGTGGGCAGGCAGTGACTTTGACAAACAATGATTCATTATTTATTTCGGTCTCCTCGTGGTCGTCTGTTGAACCCCTCCACCAACCGGGGCCCACCGGCCCACCGCTCTTACCTGCACTGACCGCTCCTGCATTACACTTATATGCAAAAGTCGTGCATGCTGGCGTTCGGACGCAAATGAATTGTGAAATTACTTTATGTTAAAAAAACATAGATATTTACTGGAACTAGGGGCCAGCTCTACAACGCTTTTTAGCTTGCGCAAACGGGCCTTAGACCCGTTTGCACAAGCTGAAAAGCATGGGCCCATGTTCAAACAGTATTCTGCGACTCGCAAATAAATTGCAACTCGCAAAATACTGTTTTGCGACTCGCTATTAGGAAGGAGTATTCCCTTCCTAATAGCGACGCAAAGCTATGTACTAATGTTTTACGGTTGCAAAACACTTGCAAATTACCACCTAATTCCCGTTTGCAAATATTATTTTTTTAAGGGCAGGCAGTGGTCCCAGGGACCACTGCCTGCCCTTAAAAATGAAGCGAAAATGTTTCCTTTCTTTTTTTTATATGCATCTGGTTTTCCTGGATCACAGTGTTGCGCAACACCGTGATCAAGACCTGCGGTCGAAACGCGTAGGTGAAGGGGGCTACCTGTGAGTCTCTTAAATAAAACCCAACTTAAGCAACTGGACGAGTGCAGACATTAATTTTTTCTTGGTGAACGATTATTTGTGGGGACACGTTCATCCCTGCTGTCTGGCATCGACCGTGGAAAGCGTGCACCTTCTTGAGAACGAATTGGTGGTCAAATGTATATATATATCTATATATAGATATATATATATCAGCAGGACCTCGTATTATTCTCTCCGCTTAGATGCGGAATAACGGGCGTAGACCAACTTATGTGCCAGCATTATTTATTTTTGCATAAAGTCAAGACGCGTTTCGGCCGTCAAAGCGGCCTTGATATATAAAATATTTATATCTATATATAAAATACATATATGTGTGTATGCATATATATTACCTACTGGCGGTCGCCAGTAGGTAGTTATAGTTAGGATTGTTTTCTATAGGCAATCCACAACATTCTATTGGGAATAACTTTGGCGCCGGTTGAGGAATCTGCCTGTAATTTTCTTTAAATTTGCCTCGCTGCGCTCCGCTCCTTCCCTGAAAGTTTGGGGGGGATTCGTCAAGCAGGGGCCGAGATAAAAGGGGGGTCCCCAAAACGTGTTTTCCCCATGTTAATTTCCATAGGGCGGTTGGACTCACTTTTAGCCCTAACGGCTGAATGGATTTCCACAAAACTTGGCAAAATTGTAGGGACTGGTAGCCCGATGTGCCTTTGCTATGTCTCAAGATATGTGCTCCAGTGGATTTTGAGTAATTTAGGTTCAAAAAAATATATATATCTGGCCGGAGCCTAACCACACATCTGATCTGATTGGCTGTCAGCACTTCATCCAAGAAGTGTTGGCAGCCATCTTGGGACCAATGTACATGATAGCACCTCATTAAAAAGCATTGTAGTTAATAGAGGGTTTTAGGACTTTAGTTACATTATAAATCATTTGTTGATGGTACCATACTCATTTTAGGAATTGTGGTGTGTTCTAAGGTGATTTTACCATGTGAAAAAACCTTCTGCTGTGATATCATGAATCATGTTTGAAAGAAAACTAATATCTCATGATTTTCCCACAGTGGTTTGGAAGGGGATCTATAAGCTAAACTGAAAGCATATTTTCTGAAATTTACATTATCTTTCTCAGTCATGTGAGAATGAAGTCTGACATTCTCAGTAAAACATGTACATCCAACAAGGACAGAGACTGTCTGTTGATTCCTTTGTGTTCTACTGCAGCCTCCTAGAGTGTTCTAAAGAACAACTAGAGCGCTAACAGTCCTACTTATTACAAAGGTATAGCACACCTGAAGCCATTGTGATGGGAATAAAGTGGTAACTCTTAAAACATTTAATTTAAAAAGGAACAAAATGAGGGGGTATATTATGCCATAGAAAGTATTATTAGTGCTGCAGAAAGAAACATTAGGGCACATTTTGAGTGACTTCTCAAATCCTCTTCTATTTCATTAAAAAATTCTGACATGCAGTCTCCCAAGATGGCCACCAGAGACAAAAGAGCCCAAATGTAGCCCAAATATCACCCAGATGTAGCCCAAGTATAGCCCAATGACAGAATGTCCCAGAGTGTTCTAAAGAACAACTAGAGCACTAACAGTCCTACTTATTACAAAGGTATGGCACACCTGAAGCCATCTTGATTGGAATAAAGTGGTAACTCTTAAAACATTTAATTTAAAAAGGAACAAAATGAGGGGGTATATTTCGCCATAGAAAGTATGATTACTGCTGCAGAAAGAAAAATTAGGGCACATTTTGAGTGACTTCTCAAATCCTCTTCAATTTCATTAAAAAATTCTGACATACAGTCTCCCAAGATGGCCACCAGAGACAAAAGAGCCTAAATGTAGCCCAAATATCACCCAGATGTAGCTCAAGTATAGCCCAATGACAGAATGTCCCAGAGTGTTCTAAAGAACAACTAGAGCGCTAACAGTCTTACTTATGACAAAAGTATGGCACACCAGAAGCCATCTTGATTGGAATGAAGTGGTAAGTCTGAAAACATTTAATTTAAAAAGGAACAAAATGAGGGGGTTCATTTTGCCATAGAAAGTATGATTAGTGCTTCAGAAAGAAAAATTAGGGATCATTTTGAGTGACTTCTCAAATCCTCTTCTATTTCATCAAAAAAATTCTGACATGCAGACTGAAACATGCACTTTGAATACCAGCAGCAGACTTCCCTGGTGAGCAGTAGCTTTACTACAGTGATCTAATGAGCAACTAGAGTGCTAACATTCAGAATTTATGGCAAATGTGTGACACATCTGAATGCCTTCTTGATGGAACCAAAGTAAACAAGCATTGAAAATGCAATAGATCTCGCCCTCGTTTAAGTTAAAGCCATTCTGTTTGTAATGAGGTGGCTTTTTAGCTTTGCTTTTATTAGCGTTTTTTAAACTTTCATGTAAATAACATGCATCTGTATGCATATATGTATATGTATGCATGCATTTATATTTGTATTTATATAGATATACAGATTATATATGTTTATATATGTATGTATATGTATGTATATATACATACACATACATATATATAAATGCATATGCATATATATGCATATATATATGTGTATATGTGTGCGTGTAGAGAGAGTTAGAGAGGTAGAGGTGTAGAGGTAGAGAGGTAGAGGTAGAGAGGTAGAGAGGTAGAGGTAGAGAGGTAGAGACTAGTAGAGAGAGAAGTAGAGAGAGGTAGAGAGGTAGAGAGTAGAGAGTGAGTATTAGAGAGTAGAGAGTGAGTAGTAGAGAGTAGTAGAGAGCAGTAGAGAGAGTATCAGAGAGTGAGTAGTAGAGAGTAGTAGAGTGAATAGTAGAGTGAGTAGTAGAGAGTAGTAGAGAGTGAGTAGTAGAGAGTGAGTAGTAGAGAGTAGTAGAGAGTAAGTAGTAGAGTGAGTAGTAGAGAGTAGTAAAGAGTGAGTAGTAGAGAGTAGTAGAGAGTGAGTAGTAGAGAGTGAGTAGTAGAGAGTAGTAGAGAGTGAGTAGCAGAGAGAGAGAATACTAGAGAGTAGTAGAGAGTGAGTAGTAGAGTGAGTAGTAGAGAGAGTAGTAGAGAGTGAGTAGTAGAGAGAAGTAGAGAGTGAGTAGTAGAGTGAGTAGGAGAGAGTAAGTAGTAGAGAGTAGTGGAGAATATTCCAAAGTTTGGCACAGCAGCACTTGCACAATAAGTCCAATCAAATCATATCATTTAGAGTCCCTATTGAAGCGCTGAATCTTGGTGTATATTCAAATGCTTTTATTTTCCTTAAGTTTATGTACCACAGCCAGCCAAAACGTTTCGTTCTGTACAACAGAACTTCTTCAGGGCGTTCTTATTTCCTTCAAGTTATGTCGGTACCCTGTTGTCATATAACTAGATATTTCTAACAAATGTTAGATGAGACATAAGTACATTCTTATTCAAAGTGAATAGGTATCAATTTTACCCACACAATTGGGGCAGACTTGAGTAATTTATAGCATCCTCAAAGTCAGTCTTTCAAAATTTTCAAAGTATAGGACATGATAATCCAAATCCAAATGTTTCTCAAGAAAAGTCATTTTCAATCGTTCGGAATATCGGTGTTTGGGCAGATATGACCCAGGGACCCCCAGTATGCAAGGGGAATTAGTCCCCCCTCTGCAAACGCGCCAGTGGCCTGCGTTGCAGAGAGGTGTAAAAAGGGGCATAGCCTCATTACACCTCTGTGCAATGCGGCCGCCTGGTGCATACTGGAGGTTCCAGGTGGGCTAGTTGGCTCCCAGGGACCCCTAGTATGCAAGGGGAATTAGTTCCCCCTCTTCAAACATGCACGGGGGCTGTGTTGCAGAGAGGTGTAAAAAAGGGTGTGGCCTCATTACACCTCTCTGCAATGCAGCCCCCTGGCGCATACTGGAGGCTCCTGGTGGGCTAGTTGGCCCCCAGGGACCCCCAGTATGCAAGGGGAATTAGTTCCCCCTCTGCAAACGCGGCAGGGGGCTGCGTTGCAGAGAGGTGTAACAAGGGGCATGGCCTCATTACATCTCTGTAATGCAGCCCCCTGGCGCATACTGTAGGTTCCAGGTGGGCTAGTTGGCCCCCAGGGGCCCCCAGTATGCAAGGGGAATTAGTTCCCCCTCTTCAAACATGCACGGGGGCTGCGTTGCAGAGAGGTGTAAAAAGGGGCATGGCTTCATTACACCTCTCTCCAATGCAGTCCCCTGGCGCATACTGGAGGCTCCTGGTGGGCTAGTTGGCCCCCAGGGACCCCCAGTATGCAAGGGGAATTAGTTCCCCCTCTGCAAACGCGGCAGGGGGCTGCGTTGCAGAGAGGTGTAACAAGGGGCATGGCCTCATTACACCTCTGTAATGCAGCCCCCTGGCGCATACTGTAGGTTCCAGGTGGGCTAGTTGGCCCCCCTAGTATGCAAGGGGAATTAGTTCCCCCTCTTCAAACATGCACGGGGGCTGCGTTGCAGAGAGGTGTAAAAAGGGGCGTGGCTTCATTACACCTCTCTCCAATGCAGTCCCCTGGCGCATACTGGAGATTCCTGGTGGGCTTTCAGGTCTTATATAGTTAGGAATTAGCATTAAAAAAACCTTTGAAATTCACTGAAAAAAACATAGGTTTCAGGCCTTATATAGTTAAGAATTAGCATTTAAAAAACCTATGAAATTCACTGAAAAAACCATAGGTTTCACACCAGTTATAGTTAGGAATTAGCATTTAAAAAACCTATTAAATTCACTGAAAAAACCATAGGTTTGACACCAGTTATAGTTAGCTGGAAATTTTACTGACATAAAACCATTGACATTCCCACGTTATAGTTAGTTGGACTCACTATAACTTGCGCGCCTGCAATGCACTGCTGATGACGTCACATATTACATCACTCATGACATGGTCAGTGACATCACTCATGACATCACTGATGACACCATCCTTGTGACAGAGTGACAGACCTCCTTTCAGTGTAATGTAACCCTTGAAACACATATTCAAAAATAGAAACAAAAATTTTCAAAAAAACAGAGATACCCATACCAGTTACAACAACCAATTCAGTAATACCACCATCTATATACACATCCACTCATTCACCAACAGTTCTATATAGTCACTCATACATATATTCACTTTTCATATGTAGTGAAACACCTATACATCCTGTTACACACCGACAGTCATCCAAAAGTTACTCACACACATAATCACACATGCAAATAAACTATTGAACATCCATTTATTTGCATATACAGCGATACACACACTACCACTTTACTTCTAAGGAAACTTACACATACTTACTCTCTTGAACAATCACTTATAGAAACACATACTTATTTAAAGAAGAACTCTTTCAATCTCTCACTCTCACATATACTCACTTATATACATCAATACTCACATATACTAGATTAAAACATATGTAGTTACTGATAAAGACACTAGTGAGACAGTCATTCACTCACTAACACACACATATACACACTCATCCACCCATACAGTCCTGCACATATGCTGTCTTCAAAACACATACAGTGAGTCAGTCATTGATGCATCTATGTGCTAAGTAACATCCCCACCAAACCATACAGACACTCATACTGATACTAAAAAACACCTAATAACCCATATACACACACATGTAGCTACTCACCAACCCATGCAGCCACTTATACACAAAGTGAAACACTGATACAAACATTTAAATATTTAAACAATACTCGCTAATATATGTATTCACTAAGATACACTTCATACGCCAGTTAACCAATCAATTTTTTTTAAAAAAACATCCATTAAGACACTTATTTAAACATTTATTCTTCCATCGACCTTTACATATCTATACTACTATTATAAAGGAAGAACTTTTAACCTTTGAGGCGGGTAAACTCGGGAACCACAGCGTCAATCCAAACACCCGATACAACGTTGTAATTGTCAGGGTGTGCAGATGGACATAGGCTATATAAATGTAAAAAATAGAAGTTATGTAAAAAATTTACGAGAAAAAAAAAGTAGTCCCATGGAAGTAGCGCCGGCCGCGACGTGCATGCTGACATCAGGAGCGCGGGGAGGAGCGGCGGACATGAGCATAGGGAGGAGCGGCGGACAGGCGTGAGGAGCGGTGAGGAGTGGCGGACAGGCTGGGAGGAGCGGAGAGGAGCGGCGGACAGGCTGGGAGGAGCGGCGAGGAGTGGCGGACAGGCTGGGAGGAGCGGCGGGGAGCCGCGGAGAGGCTGGGAGGAGCGGCGGACTGGTGAACTCAGGAGCACAGGGAGGTGCGGCGGATGAGGTAAGGCTCCAGGGGACCCACGGACAATGTTGGGGCAGGCGGGGGCCCTGAAGACAAGGTCGGGACGGGCTGCTACCTCTGGGGACACACGGACAATGTTGGGGCGGGCGGGGGCCGTGGCAGGCGGGGGCCCTGAAGCCTGATTGCTCCGGGCAAGGTTGGGACGGGCTGCTAGTACATATATAAAACATATTTATTTTTCAGAAAGACACACATTCACTGGATGGTGTCATCAGTGATGTCATGAGTGACGTCACTGACCATGTCATGAGTGATGTAATATGTGACGTCATCAGCAGTGCATTACAGGCGCGCAAGTTATAGTGAGTCCAACTAACTATAATGTGGGAATTTCAATGGTTTTATGTCAGTAAAATTTCCAGCTAACTATAACTGGTGTGAAACCTATGGTTTTTTCAGTGAATTTATTAGGTTTTTTAAATGCTAATTCCTAACTATAACTGGTGTGAAGCCTATGGTTTCTTCAGTGAATATATATATATATATATTCAATGAAAAAACCATAGGTTATAGACCATATATAGTTAGGGATTTGCATTTACAAAACCTTATTTTACTCGCATAAAACCATTGAAATTCCATATATAGTTAGTTGCGCTAACTATATATCGCGCACCCGCAATCCACTGCTGATGATGTCACATATTACATCATTCATGACATGGTCAGTGACATCACTGATGACATCTCAAATGACATCACTGATGACATCTCAAATGACATCACTGATGACATCACTGATGACATCTCAGTTGACATTACTGATCACATCACTGATGATATCATTTGTGTGATAATACGATGAACCTCTTCAGACTCTAATATAACCTTAGATACAATCAGTGTAAACAGACACTCACAGACTGTCACTCATCCATGGAGTTACTCACACACCTAGTCAGTCATGCAAAGAATCAATCACACCTCCATTTCCTCAACTATACAGTTATACAAACTTTACTTATTCAAACATATACTAACACATATTTACTCTCTTATACAATCCCTGATACAAGTTCACAATGATCCATACAGCCACTCACACATTCACTGGCTCTTATGCTCAGTTATTTATATATGTTAACTCTCACATGTACTGTGTTTTACATATGTACTTACTTTGACATGTAGCACTGAGATATCCATTCACTCACCAATACACTCATGCACACAGTCAACCGCCCATACAGCTGTTTCCACATGCACTTTTGAAACCATACATCTAGTGAATCAACTGCTCACACATCTATGCACAGAGTCATACACCTCCCAGCCACCCACACACACACTCAGTCTCCCATACAACCAATCAATAACCCATATAGTTACTCATATAGCTACTTATCAACACATGCAGCAGTTTACAGAACAACAGACATAATGATGCACAAATTAAGACAGTTTAGTCACTAACCCATGCACTCAGTGAGACATATTTAATCACTCACTCATACAGTCAGTCATGCACCTACTAAATCCTTCATCCAAACACTTATACATCCACTCATTCTTCAATATGTAAGACATATTTACACTTTACAGAAACATACAGTCACTGGATGTTGTCATCAGTGATGTCATCAGTGATGTCACTGACCATGTCATGAATGATGTAATATGTGACATCATCAGCAGTGGATTGCGGGTGCGCGATATATAGTTAGCGCAACTAACTATATATGGAATTTCAATGGTTTTATGCGAGTAAAATAAGGTTTTGTAAATGCAAATCCCTAACTATATATGGTCTATAACCTATGGTTTTTTCATTGAATTTCAATGGTTTTTTAAATGCAAATTTCTAACTATATATGGTCTATAACCTATGGTTTTTTCTGTGAATTTCATTGGTTTTTTAAAAGCTAACATCTGTAGCTGTAAAATGTATTCTTCTTTAAATCCCAAAATATATTTAGATGTTTATTGATAATTTTTTTTTAAATTTTTTTTTTCTTCGCTTCTAGTTCACGAACCAGGAAGCTTTCCGTTAGCTCATCTTGATGCCGCGATCTAGTCCGCGAACCGGTCAACGTTACGTTAGCGGAACTGTGACGCGTCGCGGAAGCGCGACGTATCACGTTATCGCGTAATGCGTCTAATGACGCGCCGCGTTAGCGCTCCCAGAAGTGCTCGGAACCGCGAACCGGAAGCGATGTGGTACGCGGCGCACGCCGCGTAACGTAAGCGGAACAGGTCATGTGACTTGTTTATCAAACTTTTCATTGGTTCATTTCACTTTTGGTTTCCAAATGATGTATGACTAGGTCATGTGACCTAAAAATAACACTTTTCATTGGTTCAGAACTTTTGCTTTCCCCAAATCATGTGAACCCCTCCTTATTTCCTCACTCTGACTTTCATCTTGGTGAGAGAAAGACCATTTAGCTAGAATTGAACAATGGCTTCTGTACTTGCTGCAGCTGGTGGAACCCCACCACCACCTCCACCTCCTCATAAGAAGAGAGGACCACCTACTCAATTTATCCCTAACAGAGAGGAGGAAGAGGAGGAAGAAGAAGAAGAGGACAGAGAGGAACAACAATTTGTCGAAGAGTTGCCCCGGGTTTCAAAACGAAAAACAAGCTTCATCTGGCAGTTTTTCTCCATCCCTCCTGGATCAAAGAAGGTGAATGCTAAATATGCCACCTGCCTCATCTGTGATTACAGATTGTCGAGAGGCACAGATAAGAAATACAGTATGGGCAACTATACGATGCACCGACACATGAGCAGGTGGCATCCCTTAAACTACAGCCGGGCTGAGTTAAGGGATCTTCAAGACAATCCCACGACAACTCCTGTGGCCAGATCGACCTCCACAATGTCATTGACGGGAAGAGAGGCACAAGAAACTGTGCCAAACATTCAACCCAACTTCCAGCATATGAAGTTAAGTTGTATATACTGTGGTGCTATGCTGTCATATGGCAACATGAGCGTCAACCTGATGAACATGGCGTACGAAAATCATAAATGCCCTAATGCACCCAAGAAGTAATTTTTTTTTTTGCTCCAGTTGAGCCGTTTTCAATGCCTGTTTTTTGTTGTCTCCCCTCCATAAAAAACACAAAAAAAACATAAAACAGTTCTAAAAATACAAAAAAATCAAAAAATGTTCAAAAAAAAATAAATAAATAAAACAACAAAAACAAAAAAAAACAGTTCTTTTCAGAACTACCTCCCCTTTCAATCAAAATTGCTAGAATGTTTATCACTCTGGCAAGCTCTATTTCTTTTGGTTCGCTTCAAGTTCGCTGACCGGTTCGCGAACTTTAAGCGAACTAAAAAAATATTTTTTTAAAAAAAAGAAGAGTTAGTATAAGGGAAGTAAACAGAGAATAATGTAAAAAGAAAGACAGCTATAGAGAGTAAATGAGAGATACTGTCAATGACATCATCAGCAGTGCATTGCGGGTAAAAAGAGTAGAAAACATTTACCTTATAATTCTTGTTACCTTTTTTTAAATATTTTTTCATACTTTCAATCTGTAAAAAAAAGAACAAACATTTCCAAAAATATTAAAACATGTATTTAAAAATTAGAAAAGACAAGGGAAAAGGTTCAAAAACAAACAGTTTTTCAACAACTTTGACATTTTCAGAAGTCTCTGCTTCTCTACGTCCCCTACACAATCCTAAAGATATATATTCTAAAGAAACTGTATCTTGATGTTGATGAACTGAGGCCTATTTTGGAACATGATGTTTTTCTTGCACTGCTAATGTCTCACAATAGTGATGCAATAGCAGCGCAAAAAAGATGTAAAGCCATCATAAAATTGTGTCTAACATTGTAAATGCTTGATTTAGGATGCAAATAAGATGTGTGCTTTCAAGAGCTTTCTTTGAGGTGAGGCCTCTTTTCTTTTTTTAAAAAAAACACTACCCAGAAGTACAGCACTGAAAGCATTAAAATTGATATTTACAGAACTCAGCTTACCCATATGTACCTCACATTTCTAAATGTATATCATAAGGACAAAAAGCATAACATTAATTATACATGTTAAATGGTTTCTTTTTGCTGTTCTCAGAATGTATCAAATTTCACTTAAATCAGTGACTTGAAGGTATTCATCATGTAACAGCGGGGAAAAAAAAACACAATCAAAATGACTGTGTTTAAAAAACCCATACAACCTTCGAAATCTGATTTCAAAACTCCTTAAAATTAACTTACTTTCAATGACGTCGAACGATCTCCTATGAACAGCATCCACTCTGTTGTGCTACAAATATTTTCAGCCCGCCACTTTCTGAAAGAAAACCTCCATCGATACGTAAAATATGTTACATAGAAATAAAGACTTCTCTCATTATATCACATGTTTCCACTAGGCCAAATCATGTTGCCGCGATTCGCAAGTCTTGTAATTCTTCCAATCAAATCCCGACATTTTCTATTTTCGCAACTTTCAAAAATAAAATATTTGAGATTATTTTCACAATCCTGGACTACTAATAACTTACTCTTCTTTGTCACTCATGTTCTCCTTTTCCTATGACACTGATACTGCTTACTATGAAGCAGACTTACTTGCAGCAAATTTATATAGTTGGATTTTTAATCTAGACAGCATTGCAGACTTACATTCCCTCTACTTAAAATTTTGGTTTTAAAAACACCAGGTAAGAATTTTTAAGGTCAAACGGCAATTTTTTTTTGAACGTTACAACGGAATCATTACAGAATGACCAGCCGTTTCCAGACTTTAAGTAAGCTGTATAATGTCCTGATGTTGTTGATGGACCATCGTGATAGATAATTGCTACAGTAACAAAAGTCCTCCCTGATATTGACAGCTGAGAAGCCACAAAATTTTTTATTAAAGTTGACAATTTTGATCCATCAGGCCTACAACGTTGGATCATTAGAATGACATACTGGCCATATCTACGTATAAATAATGTTGACATCATATCACATTTACATTGGCTACACTCCATGTTGTGATCTGCTGCATTTACTAGCTTATTAAAGGAGACTGATTTACTGTCTGGCAAAGTTAAATATATAAATCTTTCTGAGTCTACACTAGTAGTACTTGATAGCCTACAATTCTCGCAGTCATGCTGCCATTGATAAGAAAGCCCAAACAGGTGATCTACATCTACACCCTCAACTTGCAATATATCAAGCATATACATTAAAAACTCCTGACAATCTTGCTGATTATTTTCAGAGAAGTCTGTTTGACCTGAACATTCATCTAACAGATAACGAACTTCAGACACACTTTCTACTTTTGTTCGATCAGTGCTACATTTCTCGAAAACAGAATTCAACAAACAGCATAAAATTTGTTCAGAATTCAACAGAATCTGTTCTTTTAAACTCTCTAGTGAAAAGAGAACATTAACCACTACATTTGCATAGCAGTTGACACCAGAACTGTTTTCAAATTGAAAACCGACAACATCTTCAACAGAATCCACTTTCTTTCTGCTAACAATTTTCGGTTCATTGACTTTTAGTCTTTTTGCAACAACCTCCCTACTATTACTGCTATTTCTACGTTTGCGGCCTACCACACGTTTCTCAAACAAAGGATATTGAGGCAAATGTGGCGCATACTCTCTTCTTAACCTATTGTATTCCTTAACACAATCTAGATCCGCACAAATGTTTGTGACATCACAGTCAATCAAGTACAATCCCGATAAAGTTCTAACTCGTGACAATGCCACATATGCCATACCCTCCTTGAACACAGAACTGCCAATATTCACCAATGCACAGTCTACACTTAAACCTTGCGATTTATGGATTGTCACCGCATATGCCAAGCAAACAGGAAACTGTTTACGGCGAACATATAAATCTTTAACAAGCAAAAACCTAGCAGAACAACGACCAATTTGCTGTACTTCCTCAATGCCATCAAATTTAATTCTTAAAAATTCTATTCCATCTCTATTTCTGTATTTCTCAAAATCAACAACATTACCCATTGATCCATTCACCAGACCTCTTTCTACATGTAAATTCCTTCTCAAAATAATTCGGCAATTTAAACACACATTCAAAGTCTTTTCAAAACCCGCTGTTTTAGATATAGTCTTCTCTAATGAATCCAATTTTGATTTCAAATTGTCTGACAAAATAATTGTTGATCCCATATGCTCTAATTTGTCGATAGCTTCAAGTTTCACAATCTCTTGCTTTTCTAAATTCAACATTTTGTTGTTGAAGATGGCACATTCTGCAAGAGTTGGCATGAGACATATCCCGGATTTCTTCTCAGTAATTTTCTGAAAAATATTCTCAGGCACAATCTCTTGTTTGGGATATAAATTTGACAGTAATCGTGCATTTAAAGCTTCTTTCCCATGCTCGGTCACTTTTCCAATTCTAATATCTTGTAGAATATTCTTGTAATCTTCATCCTTTGCTTGACGCATATTTTGATGCAGTTCTGCATAATTGAAGTTTAACCATATATTGACGTTGCCAATGCTCCCTAGGCACTTCCTGGTATCTTCATGCGTGAGTATTTTGAACACAGGTTGACCTTTTACTGGTGTCAGCTGCAGAAGATCTCCGAAAACAATGATGTGTTTCCCACCAAATAACACATCATATTCAGTTTTAAGTACTTCTTGCATTCTCAAATGCACAAAGGCAAGCATGACATTGGAAACCATGCTTACTTCGTCAATGATAAGTAGTTTCATTTTCCTCAAGACTCTTGAAACTTCACAGCAAGCATCTCCAGATAACTTGTTGTATTGTAATTTGTTGTCATGCTCCACCGGCAGCATCAGTAGACGATGCAAAGTAATACCTTTAATGTTATGTGCTGCCAGTCCAGTAGGAGCGGTGACAACACAAGACAGCAATGACTCAGTCCTTTCCTTCAAATAACAAGAGATTGCTTTAATGAGGAAACTTTTTCCAGTTCCCGCTTCTCCACTCACGTACAGTCGGACAGGCTTCAACGACGTACATGAGCACTCTTTCTTCTCATGACTTAATCCGTGCTCAATTTCCGTGGTAACTTCATCATATATTTTCCTCTGCTCAACGTTGAGTTGTTTTTCCAAGTCTTCTAAGTTAACTGAATCCTCCTGAGCATGTGCCATGGCTCTTTCCACTTCATTCATAGCAGTGGCAGCTTCATTTTCGATAATAGGTCCTCCAAGTGGATCTTGACTCAATGAAACAGAACTCTGACTGTCCTGAGAACTGTCTCTGGCAATCTCGGCTGCAATCGTTGCTTCCTGCTCAATTTCCAAAGTTAGCATTTCTTGATATTTAGAAAAAGCAGGACATTCTATGGACTCCTTGGCTGCATTGAAAGAGTCTTCGTAACAGAGGAAATCTCCAAGCAGTTCCTCTTCTGCACGCCAAGGCTTGAAAAGTTGCAAAAGTGCTAAATAAAAAAACTCATTTTTTTCTGGAGATTCACCACTCAATTTTCGATGGTTTACTAATTGGCATTTTCTTTGCTTGACCAGGCATCCCTCATTTCCAATTACAGCATACACTCCTTTCTCAATATCTTCTTTGATGTTCCTCTTGAATATATAATTTTGGAGAACCTCATATAGACAAACATTCTCAAGGTGACTGCTTCGATTTGGATAATATGTATCCAACATGTTGGTCTTCAAAATGTCGGTACTGTTTGGTTCCTTTTCTGCCAAATACTCAATTTCCCGGACAGGTTTTAGAACTCGATTTCGCGTTGCAGCAAGACCAAGACTCGCCCAAACGAGACTCCTGGATTTGGCATAGAGACTTGCTGAAGACAACCGGTCAGAACATTCGTAAGCTCCGATTTCTCGATGCGACAACATCTTCAGACTGAAACTGTACAACTTCTTGCTGAGGCTCTTTTCATGAGAAATGTCCTCCCACATATCCTTCAGTTCGGTCTTTTCTTTTTTGGTGATGTAAGATGTCACATACCGAGCCACAGCCATACAGTTGTCAGCCACAAACTGTATATCCATGTTAGCATTCCACATGGACAAAATCACTGGGTTGTAGTCATTGATGTACTTGGACTCTTCGTTCCTTTTCAAATTGTATGTATTCTTGGGTGATTTCCTCGTCACATTATGTCGCAGCGAAGACATCAAACTGTTCACTCTTCCTTTAGAAATCACCGGTCGTGGAAAGTTGAAACGACATTTGGTGTAGAACTTGTCCTTGTTTCTGAATTTACGACGACAGTACTTTCCACAACGATGGCTTTGGAAACGTAGAACTTGTTCTCTTAGACTTTTCTTCTCCGTTGCGTTTGGAACAGCACACGTAGAATACTGTTCGATGAAATTCATCACTAAGTCATCCGGATCTGTTCCAAATTTAGGTGCATCCTTGATCCACAACAACATATGTATATGAGGGGCACCTCTTGCTTGGTACTCCTTTCTCCAGAAGAAATCCAACACCTCTCCAAGAGGTGGATTCTTTTTATTTGTGATGAAAGACATCATAGCTTCAAATCTATGATTGAAGTACCTGCATACATTCACTGGATCCAAAGAACACAGTTCTCCAGGTGTCTTGAATTCAATGTTTTCAATATTTCCATTTGCCTCTCGTAGAAATTCAAGTAAGTCTTCCCAGCCATACTCGGCACAGCTCAGAGTGAGGAACCATGTTGGAGTTCCTAAGTTCCTCAGCATACATTTTAAATCACCATGACGACGGTACCAGTACTCATTAGTACCACGCTGACACGCCATGAGATTAATTAAGTGAGAATCCAAAATACTGTCTTGGACATTGACTTTATGCATAAAGTCACTTGCCGAGATGTTTCGCATCTGTATACCACTTTTTAAGATGTGGTTCACTGCATATGACAGTCCAGACAGATCGCTTTCAAACAGGAGATGAAACAAATAGGGAATGCATTGCCGAAACCTAGGATCTGCTGCATACAATCGTAAAGTCCGGTATTCAGACGCAGGAATTTGATGAGGTCGCTCATCATATCTTCCTCCTTGACCTGTGGGAAATAGCTGTGGGAAACACCGAGCTTCCAAACTTTCCTCCCAAACACTAATGGGACTCCCTTTGGCTTGTTTCATTTGAAACAACTCAATAGCATTCCCCATGACTTCCTTGGAATGCAAAGGATGAACACTATAATGTTCATATATTTCTTCACTTTTAGAGGCCTCTACTTTCTCAATTTGGCCAGCACACAAATCGCTATCCTCTTCATCACTTACTTCCTCTTCTGCAACATATACATTCTTATAGTACTTATTATTTTTCTTCAAATACACTGTTGCCTTTTTGACTTTCCTAACATCCACTAAATCTTGCCATATTTTCTTATTCTTTGTCGGAACCCCATTAACCAAGATAACCAGAGGTTCCTCTTCCACTTTTTCTATTCCAATTGTGTTAATGTTTTTCTTCAAATCTAGAGGCAAATAAACAACTCTTCCCTTTAATCCTCTCTGTAAATCTGCTGGAGGCAACTTCCCTGTCTTTGGCTCCATTCTTACAATAGCCTGAAAGGGATGGATACTTTGAATCAAAATAGATTCATAAGTATTTAAATCCTTCAATTCAGAAGGAATCTCAACCAATTCCAGATTATTATGAACTGCCCTAGCAGGCATCTGGTTTTGGTTTAATTTATTACAACAATAAGTACACACACGTTGATCCGATCCCAAATCAAAATAATTTTCTACCATCAAGTATGTGGCAAAATCCTTCCATTCACTATTATTTTCCCTTCCACTTTTTGCATATAAATCCACTACCTTAGTCTGATTCTTATAATAAGTGCGTCGACAACATACACAAGGGAAATTAGGCCTCTCACTTGATTTCATCTGAAACGTGGCAATTTCCTTCTGAAAATTATCTGTACTGGAAACCTGTACATTATCTTCCACATTACCCTCTACTTCAGGGTCAATTTGAACATTCTCATCTTTACTACCAAAGTAACAAAACTCAATTTCTTCACAAATATTCTTCACATCTATTTCAGAACCATGCAAAAAAGCAGCACATAATTGTTTAAGCATAATTGCTGGACTCTTAGCATAATACAACATTCTCACTAATTTTCTCACTTTATTATGATGCACTGCTAGCATCCTGAAATGATGAAAAACACTCTGGCATACTCTCCTGGAAAGACAAGCCAGTGAATGACCACGCAAACCTGTCATTTCTCTCACTCTGCAAGGATCTAAATCTTGCAACAACTTCATTTTCTGCTTCAAACTTTTCTTATTAAATGTCCGTATAAAATCACAAAGCAAATTGATGGAAACCTGTCGCACACTGCAAATAGAACTACACTTCCAAATGTACACAGGACCCTTAGGACGTCTTCCTAAAACCTCATCACTTAGCGCCTCTTCTGTCTCTGTTGTCACAAGTTGTTCTTTTTCAACTGGACAACCATCCTTCACTTCATAAGCTCGACCACTGATGTCAACTGCATGCACCAAATCATTATCCTGAAAATAAGTCTCCTCATTAAAAAATGCCTCAGAACTTGAACTATGCATCCATTCTCCGGAAAAAACTTCACAAAAGTTAGTACGATTTACTACTCTCTTCCATCTACTTTTTGTTTTGAAATCAGAAATTACCTTGCTTAGTTTCCTAATTCTATTGATTACCAAAATAAACAACTTTCGCTTAATTTCAAAAGCATGATCAATAATTTTCTCTACATTTTTCTTCTTCTTATAAAATGCCGCTTTCTGATGGGCTTTCTTTTTAATACTTTTCAATAAATTAACTAATATCCTATTACGGAACATTCGATTTCGAATGTCCCTAAACTGTTGTTTCCTTCTACTATCATGCACAGAGTTATCTCTTCCTCTACCAGTAACATTTGTGATGGGTCTCTCCTTTCCATTTAAATTGCTTTTCTTTTTGTGGACTGAAACATTTTTTTGAGCAAAACTTTTTTTACTACAAATATTTCTTAAGAATGATTTCGTGCTCTTACCCGGACCTTTCTTGGTGTTTTGACAAGTATTTGGGGAAGAGGACTGCTGCAATAAAACATCATCCTGCTGTCTTTGACGTTTTCTAGCCTTTCGTATTCGACTTTTGGAAGGCATTTTCCAAACTATGAAAGAATCTGCAGTTGAATCTGTGGAAAAATATAATATAAAATGTTATTAACCACTATTACCAAACAGTAAATAAATAACAGTCATCTAAAACTTAATGCCGTACTAATTATTTAACATAGCAAATGTTTTCCACCAGCACTGCATCACAAAAATGACACTCAATGGTACAAAAAAGGCATACAACACTCATAAATCACTCCCTAATATTTTAAATCATTAATTCAGGATGACGATAAGATGTAGCCTATCTAAAGATTTGTTTAGGCCCTGATCTTTAGACTGGGGTAAATGTGTGTCATTGATCCACATTCAGTCCATCACCTGTTTTGTTTATTTGAGGTGAGGCCAACACATGGTTGCAGATAAGATTTTCACTGAAAAATATCAAAATAAAAAAACATGTGAAGGCCTACCAATGAAGTAAATCATTAAATGAAAACCAATACATTTCTGGAAATATGCACTACTAGTGCTTCATAAGATGTTTTGGGTCATATTTATAAGGCATTTGAGTATCTAGTATGCTATTTTACGTTCTTCCTGGTGCAAATTTATTGTAAATATGCTCCCACCTGCGGTTGGCAAATTTAGATTTTGATTATGGGAGTTAGATAGGCATGTTACTAATTTCCCAAAAATGGTGTATAACCCCAAACAACCTTTGAAGCAAATGCTCTTAGCCATGTTATCCACCTCCCATTGCATAACATGGCTAAGAAGTGCTTGCAAATGTGAAAAAAAACGGCCGCAATGCATGAATATCGCAGAAAAGTCAGCGATATTCATGCAATTTCCAGCACATGCTCTTAGCCATGTTATCCACTTCCGATTAAATAACATGGCTAAGACCTGCTCAGGGCCCCATGAGGAACGCTTTCCATTTAAAAAGGGAAAAATAACATCAAAGACACTAAAATGCCTTCTAAATATGACCCCAAACAACCTAAGAAGCTCTAACAGTACATATCCTGAAATGTAATTGATTTCAAAATTCGTTTTTAAACACAGCATATAAATCAATTGTATACCTGCATTCATGGAGAAATGACTAAAAATGTCCTTGAGACACATGAAAGTGTTTTCTGGAATGCCCTAGCACCATTTTTGGGACACTATTAACATGGCTACGTAACTCCCATAATCAAAATCTAAATTTGCCAAGCGCAAGTGGGAGCGTATTTACAAGACACTTGCCCCAAGAGGAACACTTTCCATTTAGAAAGGGAAAAATAACATCGCAGAAAAGTCAGCAATATTCATGCACTTTCCAGCAAATGCTCTTAGCCATGTTATCCACTTCCTATTAAATAACATGGCTAAGAACTGCTCAGGGCCCCATGAGGAACGCTTTCCATTTAAAAAGGGAAAAATAACATCAAAGACACTAAAATGCCTTCTAAATATGACCCCAAACAACCTATGAAGCTCTAACAGAACATATCCTGAAATGTAATTGATTTCAAAATTCGTTTTTAAACACAGCATATAAATCAATTGTATACCTGCATTCATGAAGAAATGACTAAAAATGTCCTTGAGACACATGAAAGTGTTTTCTGCAATTCACTAGCACCATTTTTGGGACACTATTAACATGGCTAGGTAACTCCCATAATCAAAATCTAAATTTGCCAAGCACAAGTGGGAGCGTATTTACAAGACACTTGCCCCATGAGGAACACTTTACATTTTAAAAGGAAAACAAAACATCTTAGACACTCAAATACCTTATAAATATGGCTCAAAACAACCTATGAAGCTCTAGCAGTACATATCCAGAAATGAAATTGATTTCTTAAATCGTTTTTAAAAGCAACATCTCTGTTTCAGCTTACATAACAGATCATAAAATGGGCTCCATGTACCACAATAACTTGTGTTACTGCATGCCAGAATGTTACACCAAATATGCAATTACAATTTCTCTATGAAACTAATTCTATTAGTATATCACTAGAGACAAAACCACATTTTAAAAACACAGCTTTCTTCATCATTTTCTCCTTAAATCATACTATTCTCTATCTAAATTAAATAAATCTTTTCTCACCTTAGCAAATATTTTTTGAGTTTTGAAAACAGTCTGAGAAATACACCAAATTGTCTTCAGCAGAAGAAAAAGGATGCACTCCAAAGGCTGCAGCTATTGAAAGCACAGAAATACAGATATTCTTTTCACATATCTCTCATATTAGCCAATCATACCTCTTCCCTCACTTTTTTCAAATCAAAACCCTTCCCCCCTCTGCCCTGTCTGCCTTGTTTCCATAGCAACCACCTCCTGGAAGACCTCTCATGTTTGCAAATTCACACAACAATGTTTCAATTAAACTCTGAACTCTCAGTGCACCTGCGTATCCAGTGCAATCTTTCATTAAATGTTTCTTCCTTGACCATTCAAATTACATCTTTCAAAGAACACATCCATGCACCCTAACTTTCTGTTTTCAGAAATGGAAATACACCAATCACTGCTAAAGAATCATTAGCATTGTAAATCCACAGTTTTTTTTCTTTAGAAACTCCTACTGTTTCAACTGCCCTTTCATTACCACACTTCATCTGACTGCAGAACAACCTTCACCCACCATGTTTAACGTCTGGATTGTTGGACATAGTTACATCCACTGGGCTCAAAGGTATGCTGAGAGCAGAAATTTACCTAACCTCAATTTACAAGATGTGGAAATTAAGTGGTTGGGCCAAAGAGGATTAAAATGTCACCAATTGATACCATTGGTGAAAACCTTTATGCATTTGCCAAAACCTGACCTGTTAATAGTGCACTGTGGAGGTAATGATTTGGGCACTTTGACAGGGGTAGGTCTGGAAATGCTTTTAAAGGACACCTTTGAGCAATTAATGGCACTTTTTCCTCAAACTGCCTTGGTATATTCCAATGTATGCCAAAGACAGAAATGGAGGTGGTCCAACCAATTTTGTCCACAAATTGAGAAAGCGAGGAAGCATGTAAACAAATCTGTTTCAGCTTACATGAGAGACCATGGAATGGGCTCTCTGTACAACAATAACTTGCGTTACTACATGCAAGATATCTACAGAGGAGATGGAGTTCACTTCTCAGATGAGGGCAACAGAATTTTCATTCTGAATTTAAGACTGTGCATTGGTACCTACTTATAAGTACCTAAATGTACCATAAACCCAAAAGCTCTTCTCAGAGCTACCCTACATCTGATCACTCACAATTATTATTTTCCTCTAACTTTTTTCACTAATTTTCCACAAAATTCGCTCCCTGGAGCGCTACCCGGTTCGCTAACCGAAAGCTAACCTCGCGGAATTTTTTAAAAAAAAGTTTTTTTTTTCCGCACATATAAGCCTCCTCTGCCACGCTCAGAAAACTTAGGGGGTCAAGATAAGTCTACCATGACCCCTTCTACCCATTCTAAACATTATTTGCCCTCCATCTTGTATCTTAATGCGACCGAAACACAAAATGGTGGACTCCCGTGACGCTTAAGGTTCGCTAACCGAGCCGCTTTCCGGGAAGCGGTCCTAAAAAAAGGTGGGAAAGTAATTTACAGAAAAACGACTAGAGACACTCTCACCAAATATAGATTAGCTCATACTACATAAAAATCCCTTTCATTTTCACAAATTTGATTGAAATTTCATTTAGCCATTTAGCCTGTAGACCTCTCTAAGTACCGTGAGGTAAATTACTTCACAAAACACATCTGAAGTGTTGGAATTGACAACCAATGAAAATGTTACTTTCATTTTCTACTTTTGTTACCTGACATTTGATTGGTTATATACCTGAATATATATAAAGGAAGAGAAGGAAACACAGCCATTTTGACTGCTACTTCGTGAAGTGCACAACAAAAAATCAACTGATAACTTCAACTTATATTTAAAAGGTAAAATATTATTTATAAAACTTAAGTATGTTCTGTACTGAAACCTAATTAGAAAAACATTTTCTGAGAATTATATTCTATCACTCTGTAATACTTATAGAAAAAAATAGACTACTCTGTTTTAGTTATGGCAGAGCCATTCCAAGAATTCACAAGACCATAGTCTAAAAAGGAACGTGCGCAAAGCCCCCTCCAATTTACATAAGTGGCATCTTGCAAGGAGACCATTCACAAGCACTGAGGGGGCCCCATTGTCCAGCATTTTGACGCCCCACAGTTTTAACTTTAAATCCACACACATATCTCACACCTTCATAGGTGTGAGAATTGATTGTGGTCTAAAAGTTAAAACTGTGGGGGCGCAAAAATGCTGGACAATGGGCCCCCTCAGTGCCTGTGAATGGTCTCCTTGCAATTGAGGGAGCGTCTCCTTCTCCCTCCCCTATACCTCCTGACACCATCCATGGGAGGCCCAAGGAGGGGGCCCCCTGCAATAGACCTTAATTGCAGGCAACACCTTTCTTTGTGAAAAAAACACTATATAAATAACCAAACTGCCAATCTGTACTGAAACCCAACAATGCCCTTTCTGTACTGATATATTTTTTAAAAATTCATTTTTCAGAATTGAAAATGGAAGAACAACAAAACAACATGAAAACTGAAACAGAAGAAAAAATTGAGACACAAGATGACATGGATTTCTACGACGACACAATAAATAATGAACTTATCCAATGCATAGATGCAGTAGATTTTCTACTAAAAAATGAAGAAAAAAATGATCACGATTTTTTAGATTTTCTTTTAAATTTTGAAAAACAAAATGAAAAATAAATTTTAATTTCTTAATTCAAAAATTGTTTCACACATTATTTATTTTTATATGTTTATTGAATGTTAAAAGTTTAATGAATTATGACACACAATCAAAATAAAAAATAAAAATTTAAAATAAAGAAAACAAAAAAAAACAACAAAAACAACAAATAATTAACATACAGTACTAGCAAAGTCTATCATTCTTTTATCCTTATAGTACGCTGCCCAGAACGCTTTCCGGTTCGCGAACTTGGCGCTTACCACGCAAAAAAAAAAAACAATTTTTTTGACCCTCCTGGGCCCTTTTAAAACCTCCACATAAAACCTAGGGGGTCAACGAGGATCTACTATGCCCCCTTATGGTAATTTCCCCCTTTGTTTTGGCCTCCTCTTGTCTCTCGATCCTACCGAGAGACAAGATGGCGGCCGCTCCGGACTGTTTAGAATGTTGACAGACACCGGAGGGCCAATCAGCTTCTCATCGCAAAGTTCCGTTACGCGAAAGGTTCGCTAACCGGATAGCTGCCCGGAGCACTGTTACAGATATATATCTTGATTTAAACGTTAATTTCTCAAAATCCACTGAAGCACATATATTGAGACCTAGCAAAGGCACATCGGGCTAACAGTCCCTACAATTTTGCCAAGTTTCGTGGAAATCCATTCAGCCGTTCGGGCTAAAAGTGAGTCCAACCGCCCTATGGAAATTAACATGGGAAAAACGCGTTTTGGGACCCCCCTTTTTTCTCGGCCCCCCCTTGACGAACCCCCCCCAAATTTCCAGGAGCTGCTCAGAAACAAAATGTGCCATTTTCCTGAAAATTTCAGCCAATTCCGTCCACAAACGCCAAAGTTATTAGGCATAGAATTTTCAAAAGTCCCATAGAGAAAAAATCCTAACTATATATACCTACTGGCTATCGCCAGTAGGTAATATATATATATATTCAATGAAAAAACCATAGGTTATAGTCCATATATAGTTAGGAATTTGCATTTACAAAACCTTGAAAATTCACTGAAAAAACCATAGGTTATAGACCATATATAGTTCGGAATTCGCATTTACAAAACCTTATTTTACTCGCATAAAACCATTGAAATTCCATATATAGTTAGATGCGCTAACTATATATCGCGCACCCGCAATCCACTGCTGATGATGTCACATATTACATCATTCATGACATGGTCAGTGACATCACTGATGACATCACTGATGACATCTCAAATGACATCACTGATGACATCACTGATGACATCACTGATGACATCTCATTTGACATCACTGGTGACATCACTCATGATATCATTCATGTGATAATACAATGAACCTCTTCAGACTCTAATATAACCTTAGATACAATCAGTGTAAACAGACACTCACAGACTGTCACTCATCCATGGAGTTACTCACACAACTAGTCAGTCATGCAAACAATCAATCACACCTCCATTTCCTGAACTATACAGTTATACAAACTTTACTTATTCAAATATGTACTAACACATATTTTCTCTCTTATACAATCCCTGATACAAGTTCACAATGATCCATACAGCCACTCACACATTCACTGGCTCTTATGCACAGTTATTTATATATGTCAACTCTCACATGTACTGTCTTTTACATATGTACTTACTTTGACATGTAGCACTGAGATATCCATTCACTCACCAATACACTCATACACACAGTCAACCACCCATACAGTTGTTTCCACATGCAGTTTTGAACCCATACATCTAGTGAATCAGCTGTTCACACATCTATGCACAGAGTCACACACCTCCCAGCCACTCACACACATACTCAGTCTCCCATACAAATACTCGGGCAACCAATCAATAACCCATATAGTTACTCATATAGCTACTGATCAACACATGCAGCAGTTTACAGAACAACAGATATAATGATGCACAAATTAATACAGTTTAATCACTAACCCATGCACTCAGTGAGACACATTTAATCACTCCCTCATACAATCAGTCATGCACCTACTAAATCCTTCATCCAGACATTTATACATCCACTCATTCTTCAATATGTGAGACATATTTTAACTTTACAGAAACATACAGTCACTGGGTGTTGTCATCAGTGATGTCATCAGTGATGTCACTGACCATGTCATGAATGATGTAATATGTGACATCATCAGCAGTGGATTGCGGGTGCGCGATATATAGTTAGCGCATCTAACTATATATGGAATTTCAATGGTTTTATGCGAGTAAAATAAGGTTTTGTAAATGCGAATTCCGAACTATATATGGTCTATAACCTATGGTTTTTTCAGTGAATTTTCAAGGTTTTGTAAATGCAAATTCCTAACTATATATGGACTATAACCTATGGTTTTTTCATTGAATTTCAATGGTTTTTTGAAAGCTAATATCTGTAGCTGTAAAATCTATTCTTTTTTAAATCTTTAAATATATTTTACATGTTTTTAATACATGTTTTTTAAAAATATTTTTTTGTTCCGCTCCCAGTTCGCGAACCGGTCAGCTTTCCGTTAGCTCATTTTAAAGCCGCTCCTAGTCCGCGAACCGGTAAACGTTCTTTCAGCGTAACTGTTACGTTAGAATGACGTTTTGCGTTGTCGCGTAATACGTCATCGGACGCGCCAAGTTAGCGGACCCGGAAGCGGACTGAAAGCGGCGCAAAGCGCGAAACGTAAACACAGCAGGTCATGTGACTCGGTAATAACACTTTTCATTGGTTCATTTCACTTTTGGTTTCCTAATGATGTAATACTAGGTCATGTGATCTAAAATTAACACTTTTCATTGGTTTAGAACTTTGGCTTTTCCCAAATGATGAAAACCCCTCCTTCTTTCCTCACTCTGACTTTCATCTTGGTGAGAGAAAGACCTTTGTACAATCCAGAGAAATGGCTTCTGTTGTTGCTTCTGGTAGTGTTCCCCCACCACCACCTCCACCTCCTCATGGAAAGAAAGGACCACCAACTCAACCAATCTTTCAAGAAGAGGAAGATCAGGAAGAGGAGGAAGAGCCTGAATATTTGCCAGAGGAGCCCAGGAGGTACAACAGGAAGGAAAATTTCATTTGGCAATTTTTTAAATTTCCACCAGGGCAAAAGAAAGTGAACGCCAGGTATGTCTTTTGCCGTATCTGTGATGATCGTCTTTCTAGAGGGACGGACAAAAAATATAGTTATGGGAATTTCACTATGCACAGGCACATGAGCAGGTGGCACCCAAATAACTATAGTGCTGCTCAGCTTCGGGACGAACAACAGAATTCCCCAGCAATAGCCAGAAGATCGGTCGTGCCAGAAGTTTCGGGACCTAAAGCAAGGGAGTTGATCCCAAATATTCAAATGGACATGGGGGAAGTGAAACAAGTTTGTGTGAGGTGCAATCAAATATTATGCTACCGCGAAAGTAGCATAACTCTTATAATAAGAGCCATCAAAAATCATGTATGTCCAAAACGCCCCCAAAAATAAATTCTTCTTTTTTTTGTTGCTCCTGTTGAGCCCTCTTCGATGAATCATTTTTGTTTCCCCCCTCCCCCCAAAAAATAAAAAAAAATACAAAATGTTCAGAAAAAAACAAAAAAATATAAAAAATGTTCAGAAAACTAATAAAAAAAATTTAAAACAACAAAAACAAAAAAAAAGTTCCTTTCAGAACTACCTCCCCATTATTAAAAAAAATTGGTAGAATTCTTTGAACTCTGCCAAGCTCTATTTCTATTAGTTCGCTCCCAGTTCGCACTCCGGTACGCGAACTTTGAGCGAACCAAAAAAAATTTTTTAAAAAAAGAACAGTAAGTATAAGGAAAGGAAACAGACAGTTATGTTACAAAAAAGACAGCTATAGGGAGTAAAGAAAAGATACTGTTACCCGCAATTCACTTCTGATCATGTCATATATTACATAATTTTTGACATGGTCAGTGACATCATCAGCAGTGGATTGCGAGTAACAGTTTTTTTTGTTTACTTCCTATAGCTGTCTTTCTTGTAACATAAATGTCTTTTCCTATCCTTATACTTACTGTTCTTGTTTTAAAATTTTTTGGAGATCATTCAGAAACAGTAACATTAATAGAGACAGAATTAGTGAATAATAATGAAGAAGTATGAGAAGAGAGGGAGTGAGAAAAATACTGGAAGGAGTAGAAAAATTAAGTAATAGAGAAAGGAATGAGAGAAGTAGCAAACACAGGAAAGTAAAGATTAAAGAAATGAAGCAGTAGAACTAATAGATGTTAAATGTGATAGATTAAATGATTGATTGAGGGTGACGATAAGGTGTGTCCTCTCTAAAAGTTTGTTTAAGGTGAACCGTACTCTGGGTTGCATATCAAATTTATGCTTGTTGAAGAATACAGAGGAGATAATAGATGTGAAGACCTACCATTGTAGTAAAACATGCCCACTTATTACATCATTCATAACATAGTCAGTGACATCATCAGCAGTGGAATGCGGGTTAAAAAAGTAGAAAACATTTACCTTATAATTCTTGTTAACTTTTAAAGAAAATTTTTCATACATTCAATCTGTAAAAGAGAGAACAAACATTTCCAAAAATATTAAAACATGTATTTAAAAATTAGAAAAAAGAAGGGAAAAGGTTCAAGAAGAAACAGTTTTTAAACAACTTTGACACTTACAGAAACCTCTACTTCTCTACGACCCGTACACAATCCTAAAGATATTTATTTTAAACAAACAGTATCTTCATGCTGATGAAATGAGGCCTATTTTGAAACATGATGCTTCTTTTGCATTGCTTATGTCTCACAATAGTGATGCAATAACAGCGCAAAAGAGATGTAAAACCATCATAAAATTGTGTCTAACATTTTAAATGATTGTTTCAGGATGCAAATAAGATGTGTGCTTTCAAGAGCTTTCTTAGAGGTGAGGCCTATTTCTTTTTTTTCAAAAAAAACAGTACCCAGAAGTACAGCACTGTAAGCATTAGAATTGACACTTACAGAAGACTCAGTTTTTCCATATCTACCTCACATTTCTAAATGTATATCATAAGTACAAAAAGCAGAACATTAATTATACATGTTAAATGGTTTATTTTTGCTGTTCTCAGAATGTATCAAATTTCACTTAAATCAGTGATTTGAAGGTATTCATCATGTAACAGCGGGGAAAAAAAAACACAATCAAAATGATTGTGTTTATAAAACCCATACAACCTAAGAAATCTGAATTCAAAACTCCTTAAAATTAACTTACTTTCAATAACGTCAAAGGATCTCCTATGAACAGCATCCACTCTGTTGTGCTATAAATATTTTCAGCCCGCCACTTTCTGAAAGAAAACCTCCATCATTTCGAAAAATATGTTACATACAAGAAAAGACTTCTCACATTCTATCACATGTTTCCACTAGGCCAAATCATGTTGCAGCGATTCGCAACTCTTGTAATTCTTCCAATCAAATCCCGTCATTTTCTATTTTCGCATCTTTCAAAAAGAAAACATTTGAGATTATTTTCACAATCCTGGACTACTAATATCTTACTCTTCTTTGTCACTCATGTTCTCCTTTTCCTATGACACTGATACTGCTTACTATGAAGCAGACTTACTTGCATCAGGTTTATATAGTTGGATTTTAAAATTGACATTATAATTAAAAGTTTTGGACCAATAATCTAGACAGCATTGCAGACTTACATTCCCTCTACTTGATGAACAATTTCCAATTCCTCACAGGAAATCCCAAAATTCTTTCTTTAAAATTTTGGTTTTAAAAACACCAGGTAAGAATTTTTAAGGTCAAACGGCAATTTTTTTTTTAAAGTTACAACAGAATCATTGCAGAATGACCAGCCGTTTCGAGACTTTAAGTAAGCTGTATAATGTCCTGATGTTGTTGAAGGACCATCGTGATAGATAATTGCTACAGTTACAAAAGTCCTCCCTGATATTGACAGCTGAGAAGCCACAATTTTTTTTTATTAAAGTTGACAATTTTGATCAATCAGGCCTACATCGTTGGATCATTAAAATGACATACTGGCCATATCTACGTATAAATAATGTTGACATCATATCACATTTACATTGGCTACACTCCATGTTGTGATCCGCTGCATTTACTAGCTTATTAAAGGACACTGATTTACTGTCTGGCAAAGTTAAATATATAAATCTTTCTGAGTCTACACTAGTAGTACTTGATACCATACAGTTCTCGCAGTCATGCTGCCATTGATAAGAAAGCCCAAACAGGTGATCTACATCTACACCCTCATCTTGCAATACATCAAGCATATACATTAAAAACTCCTGACAATCTTGCTGATTATTTTCAGAGAAGTCTGTTTGACCTGAACATTCATCTAACAGATAACGAACTTCAGACACACTTTCTACTTTTGTTCGATCAGTGCTACATTTCTCGAAAACAGAATTCAACAAACAGCATAAAATTTGTTCTGAATTCAACAGAATCTGTTCTTTTAAACTCTCTAGTGAAAAGAGAACATTAACCACTACATTTGCATAGCAGTTGACACCAGAACTGTTTTCAAATTGAAAACCGACAACATCTTCAACAGAATCCACTTTCTTTCTGCTAACAATTTTCGGTTCATTGACTTTTAGTCTTTTTGCAACAACCTCCCTACTATTACTGATATTTCTACGTTTCCGGCCTACCACACGTTTCTCAAACAAAGGATATTGAGGCAAATGTGGCGCATACTCTCTTCTTAACCTATTGTATTCCTTAACACAATCTAGATCCGCACAAATGTTTGTGACATCACAGTCAATCAAGTACAATCCCGATAAAGTTCTAACTCGTGACAATGCCACATATGCCATACCCTCCTTGAACACAGAACTGCCAATATTCACCAATGCACTGTCTACACTTAAACCTTGCGATTTATGGATTGTCACCGCATATGCCAAGCAAACAGGAAACTGTTTACGGCGAACATATAAGTCTTTAACAAGCAAAAACCTAGCAGAACAACGACCAATTAGCTGTACTTCCTCAATGCCATCAAATTTAATTTTTAAAAATTCTATTCCATCTCTATTTCTGTATTTCTCAAAATCAACAACATTACCCATTGATCCATTTACCAGACCTCTTTCTACATGTAAATTCCTTCTCAAAATGATTCGGCAATTTAAACACACATTCAAAGTCTTTTCAAAACCCGCTGTTTTAGATATAGTCTTCTCTAATGAATCCAATTTTGATTTCAAATTGTCTGACAAAATAATTGTTGATCCCATATGCTCTATTTTGTCGATAGCTTCAAGTTTCACAATCTCTTGCTTTTCTAAATTCAACATTTTGTTGTTGAAGATGGCACATTCTGCAAGAGTTGGCATCAAACATATCCCGGATTTCTTCTCAGTAATTTTCTGAAAAATATTCTCAGGCACAATCTCTTGTTTGGGATATAAATTTGACAGTAATCGTGCATTTAAAGCTTCTTTCCCATGCTCGGTCACTTTTCCAATTCTAATATCTTGTAGAATATTCTTGTAATCTTCATCCTTTGCCTGACGCATATTTTCATGCAGTTCAGCATAATTGAAGTTTAACCATATATTGACGTTGCCAATGCTCCCTAGGCACTTCCTGGTATCTTCATGCGTGAGTATTTTGAACACAGGTTGACCTTTTACTGGTGTCAGCTGCAGAAGATCTCCGAAAACAATGATGTGTTTGCCACCATATAACACATCATATTCAGTTTTAAGTACTTCTTGCATTCTCAAATGCACAAAGGCAAGCATGACATTGGAAACCATGCTTACTTCGTCAATGATAAGTAGTTTCATTTTCCTCAAGACTCTTGAAACTTCACAGCAAGCATCCCCAGATAACTTGTGGTATTGTAATTTGTTGTCATGCTCCACTGGCAGCATCAGTAGACGATGCAAAGTAATACCTTTAATGTTATGTGCTGCCAGTCCAGTAGGAGCGGTGACAACACAAGACAGCGATGACTCAGTCCTTTCCTGCAAATAACAAGAAATTGCTTTAATGAGGAAACTTTTTCCAGTTCCCGCTTCTCCACTCACGTACAGTCGGACAGGCTTCAACGATGTGCATGAGCACTCTTTCTTCTCATGACTTAATCCGTGCTCAATTTCCTTGGTAACTTCATCATATATTTTCCTCTGCTCAACGTTGAGTTGTTTTTCCAAGTCTTCTAAGTTAACTGAATCCTCCTGAGCATGTGCCATGGCTCTTTCCACTTCATTCATAGCAGTGGCAGCTTCATTTTCGATAATAGGTCCTCCAAGTGGATCTTGACTCAATGAAACAGAACTCTGACTGTCCTGAGAACTGTCTCTGGCAATCTCGGCTGCAATCGTTGCTTCCTGCTCAATTTCCAAAGTTAGCATTTCTTGATATTTAGGAAAAGCAGGACATTCTATGGACTCCTTGGCTGCATTGAAAGAGTCTTCGTAACAGAGGAAATCTCCAAGCAGTTCCTCTTCTGCACGCCAAGGCTTGAAAAGTTGCAAAAGTGCTAAATAGAAAAACTCCTTTTTTTCTGGAGATTCACCACTCAATTTTCGATGGTTTACTAATTGGCATTTTCTTTGCTTGACCAGGCATCCCTCACTTCCAATTACAGCATACACTCCTTTCTCAATATCTTCTTTGATGTTCCTCTTGAATATATAATTTTGGAGAACCTCATATAGACAAACATTCTCAAGGTGACTGCTTCGATTTGGATAATATGTATCCAACATGTTGGTCTTCAAAATGTCGGTACTGTTTGGTTCCTTTTCTGCCAAATACTCAATTTCCCGGACAGGTTTTAGAACTCGATTTCGCGTTGCAGCAAGACCAAGACTCGCCCAAACGATACTCCTGGATTTGGCATAGAGACTTGCTGAAGACAATCGATCAGAACATTCGTAAGCTCCGATTTCTCGATGCGACAACATCTTCAGACTGAAACTGTACAACTTCTTGCTGAGGCTCTTTTCATGGGAAATGTCCTCCCACATATCCTTCAGTTCTGTCTTTTCTTTTTTGGTGATGTAAGATGTCACATACCGAGCCACAGCCATACAGTTGTCAGCCACAAACTGTATATCCATGTTAGCATTCCACATGGACAAAATCACTGGGTTGTAGTCATTGATGTACTTGGACTCTTCGTTCCTTTTCAAATTGTATGTATTCTTGGGTGATTTCCTCGTCACATTATGTCGCAGCGAAGACATCAAACTGTTCACTCTTCCTTTAGAAATCACCGGTCGTGGAAAGTTGAAACGACATTTGGTGTAGAACTTGTCCTTGTTTCTGAATTTACGACGACAGTGCTTTCCACAACGATGGCTTTGGAAACGTAGAACTTGTTCTCTTAGGCTTTTCTTCTCCGTTGCGTTTGGAACAGCACACGTAGAATACTGTTCTATGAAATTCATCACTAAGTCATCCGGATCTGTTCCAAATTTAGGTGCATCCTTGATCCACAACAACATATGTATATGAGGGGCACCTCTTGCTTGGTACTCCTTTCTCCAGAAGAAATCCAACACCTCTCCAAGAGGTGGATTCTTCTTATTTGTGATGAAAGACATCATAGCTTCAAATCTATGATTGAAGTACCTGCATACATTCACTGGATCCAAAGAACACAGTTCTCCAGGTGTCTTGAATTCAATGTTTTCAATATTTCCATTTGCCTCTCGTAGAAATTCAAGTAAGTCTTCCCAGCCATACTCGGCACAGCTCAGAGTGAGGAACCATGTCGGAGTTCCTAAGTTCCTCAGCATACATTTTAAATCACCATGACGACGGTACCAGTACTCATTAGTACCACGCTGACACGCCATGAGATTAATTAAGTGAGAATCCAAAATACTGTCTTGAACATTGATTTTATGCATAAAATCACTTGCCGAGATGTTTCGCATCTGTATACCACTTTTTAAAATGTGGTTCACTGCATATGACAGTCCTGACAGATCGCTTTCAAACAGGAGATGAAACAAATAGGGAATGCATTGACGAAACCTAGGATCTTCTGCATACAATCGTAAAGTCCGGTATTCAGACGCAGGAATTTGATGAGGTCGCTCATCATATCTTCCTCCTTGACCTGTGGGAAATAGCTGTGGGAAACACCGAGCTTCCAAACTTTCCTCCCAAACACTAATGGGACTCCCTTTGGCTTGTTTCATTTGAAACAACTCAATAGCATTCCCCATGACTTCCTTGGAATGCAAAGGATGAACACTATAATGTTCATATATTTCTTCACTATTAGACACCTCTACTTTCTCAATTTGGCCAGCACACAAAACGCTATCCTCTTCATCACTTACTTCCTCTTCTGCAACATATACATTCTTATAGTACTTATTATTTTTCTTCAAATACAAAGTTGCATTTTTCACTTTCCTAACATCCACTAAATCTTGCCATATTTTCTTATTCTTTGTCGGAACCCCATTAACCAAGATAACCAGAGGTTCCTCTTCCACTTTCTCAACTCCAATTGTGTTAATGTTTTTGTTCAAATCTAGAGGCAAATAAACAACTCTTCCCTTTAATCCTCTCTGTAAATCTGTTGGAGGCAACTTCCCTGTCTTTGGCTCCATTCTTACAATAGCCTGAAAGGGATGGATACTTTGAATCAAAATAGATTCATAAGTATTTAAATCCTTCAATTCTGAAGGAATCTCAACCAATTCCAGATTATTATGAACTGCCCTAGCAGGCATCTGGTTTTGATTTAATTTATTACAACAATAAGTACACACACGTTGGTCCACTCCCAAATCAAAAAATTTTCTACCATCAAGTATGTGGCAAAATCCTTCCATTCACTATTATTTTCCCTTTCAGTTTTTGCATATAAATCCACTAACTTAGTCTGATTCTTATAATAAGTGCGTCGACAACATACACAAGTGAAATTAGGCCTCTCACTTGATTTCATCTGAAACGTGGCAATTTCCTTCTGAAAATTATCTGAACTAGAAACCTGTATATTATCTTCAACATAACCCTCTACTTCTGGGTCAATTTGAACATTCTCATCTCTACTACCAAAGTAACAAAACTCAATTTCTTCACAAATATTCTTCACATCTATTTCAGAACCATGCAAAAGAGCAGCACATAATTGTTTAAGCATAATTGCTGGACTCTTAGCATAATACAACATTCTCACTAATTTTCTCACTTTATTATGATGCACTGCTAGCATCCTGAAATGATGAAAAACACTCTGGCATACTCTCCTGGAAAGACAAGCCAGTGAATGACCACGCAAACCTGTCATTTGTCTCACTCTGCAAGGATCTAAATCTTGCAACAACTTTATTTTCTGCTTCAAACTTTTCTTATTAAATGTCCGTATAAAATCACAAAGCAAATTGATGGAAACCTGTCGCACACTGCAAATAGAACTACACTTCCAAATGTATACAGGACCCTTAGGACGTCTTCCTAAAACCTCATCACTTAGCGCCTCTTCTGTCTCTGTTGTCACAAGTTGTTCTTTTTCAACTGGACAACCATCCTTCACTTCATAAGCTCGACCACTGGTGTCAACTGCAAACACCAAATCATTATCCTGAAAATAACTCTCCTCATTAAAAAATGCCTCACAACTTGAACTATGCATCCATTCTCCGGAAAAAACTTCACAAAAGTTAGTACGATTTACTACTCTCTTCCATCTACTTTTTGTTTTGAAATCAGAAATTACCTTGCTTAGTTTCCTAATTCTATTGATTACCAAAATAAACAACTTTCGCTTAATTTCAAAAGCATGATCAATAATTTTCTCTACATTTTTCTTCTTCTTATAAAATGCCGCTTTCTGTTGGCCTTTTTTTTAAATATTTTTCAATAAATTAACTATTATCCTGTTACGGAACATTCGATTTCAAATGTCCCTAAACTGTTGTTTCCTTCTACTATCATGCACAGAGTTATCTCTTCCTCTACCAGTAACATTTTTGATGGGTCTCTCCTTTCTATTTAAATTGCTTTTCTTTTTGTGGACTGAAACATTTTTTGGAGAAATACTTTTTTTACTACAAATATTTCTTAAGAATGATTTCGTGCTCTTACCCGGACCTTTCTTGGTGTTTTGACAAGTATTTGGGGAAGAGGACTGCTGCAATAAAACATCATCCTGCTGTCTTTGACGTTTTCTAGCCTTTCTAATTCTATTTTTTGTAGGCATTTTCCAAACTATGAAAGAATCTGCAGTTGAATCTGTGGAAAAATATAATAAAAAATGTTATTAACCACTATTACCAAACAGTAAATGAATAACAGTCATCTAAAACTTAATGCCCTACTAATTATTTACCATAGCAAATCTTTTGCACCAGCACTGCATCACAAAAATGACACTCAATGGTACAAAACAGGCATAGAACAATCATAAATCACTCCCTAATATTTTAAATGATTAATTCAGGATGACGATAAGATGTAGCCTATCTAAAGGTTTGTTTAGGCCCAGATCTTTGGACTGGGGTGAATGTGTGTCATTGATCCACATTCGGTCCATCACCTGTTTTGTTTATTTGAGGTGAGGCCAACACATGGTTGCAGATAAGATTTTCACTGAAAAAAACCAAGGAGAAAATACATGTGAAGGCCTACCAATGAAGTAAGTCATTATTTGAAAACCATTACATTTCTGGAAATATGCACTGCTAGTGCTTCATAAGTTGTTTTGGGTCATATTTATAAGGCATTTGAGTGTCTATTATGCTATTTTACGTTCTTCATGGTGCAAATTTCTTGTAAATACGCTCCCACCTGCGGTTGGCAAATTTAGATTTTGATTATGGGAGTTACATAGGCATGTTAATAATTTCCCAAAAATGGTGTATGACCCCAAACAACCTATGAAGCTCTAGTAGTACATATTCAGAAATTTAATTGATTTCAAAATTCGTTTTTAAACACAGCATATAAATCAATTGTATACCTGCATTCAAGAGGAAATGACTGAAAATGTCCTTGAGACACATGAAAGCGTTTTCTGGAATGCCCTAGCACCATTTTTTGGACATTATTAACATGGCTATGTAACTCCCATAATCAAAATCTAAATTTGCCAAGCGCAGGTGGGAGCGTATTTACAAGACACTTGCCCCATGAGGAATGCTTGCCATTTAAAAAGGAAAAATAACATCAAAGACACTCAAATGCCTTATAAATATGACCCAAAACAACCTATGAAGCTCTAGCAGTACATATCCAGAAATGTAATTGATTTCAAAAATGGTTTTTAAAAACAACATATCTGTTTCAGCTTACATAAGAGACCATGGAATGGGCTTCATATACAACAATAACTTGTGTTACTGCATGCCAGAATGGTACACCGAATATGCAATTACAATTTCTCAAAGAAACAAAATCTATTTCTATATCACTACAGACAAAGCCACAGTTTAAAAACACAGCTTTCTTCATCATTTTCTCCTTAGCAAGATTTATCGCAAATGCGATAAAAAACGGCCGCAATGCATGAATATCGCTGAAAAGTCAGCGATATTCATGCATTATCCAGCAAATGCTCTTAGCCATGTTATCCACCTCCCATTGGATAACATGGCTAAGAACTACTCGCAAATGCGAAAAAAAACGGCCGCAATGCATGAATATCGCTGAAAAGTCAGCGATATTCATGCATTTTCCAGCAAATGCTCTTAGCCATGTTATCCACTTCCCATTAAATAACATGGCTAAGAACTGCTCAGGGCCCCATGAGGAAGGCTTTCCATTTAAAAAGGTAAACATAACATCAAAGACACTAAAATGCCTTCTAAATATGACCCCAAACAACTTATGAAGCTCTAACAGTACATATCCAGAAATTTAATTGAATTCAAAATTCGTTTTTAAACACAGCATATAAATCAATTGTATACCTGCATTCATGAAGAAATGACTGAAAATGTCCTTGAGACACATGAAAGTGTTTTCTGGAATGCCCTAGCACCATTTTTGGGACACTATTAACATGGCTAGGTAACTCCCATAATCAAAATCTAAATTTGCCAAGCGCAAGTGGGAGCGTATTTACAAGACACTTGCCCCATGAGGAACGCTTTCCATTTAAAAAGGTAAACATAACATCAAAGACACTAAAATGCCTTCTAAATATGACCCCAAACAACCTATGAAGCTCTAACAGTACATATCCAGAAATTTAATTGATTTCAAAATTCGTTTTTAAACACAGCATATAAATCAATTGTATACCTGTATTCAAGAGGAAAGGACTGAAAATGTCCTAGAGACACAGGAAAGCGTTTTCTTGAATGCCCTACCACCATTGTTTGGACATTATTAACATGGCTATGTAACTCCCATAATCAAAATCTAAATTTGCAAAGCACAAGTGGGAGCGTATTTACAAGACACTTGCCCCATGAGGAACACTTTCCATTTTAAAAGGAAAACATAACATCAAAGACACTCAAATGCCTTATAAATATGGCCCAAAACAACCTATGAAGCTCTAGCAGTACATATCCAGAAATGTAATTGATTTCTAAAATCGTTTTTAAAAACAACATATCTGTTTCAGCTTACATAACAGACCATGGAATGGGCTCCATGTACCACAATAACTTGTGTTACTGCATGCCAGAATGCTACACCGAATATGCAATTGCAATTTCTCAAAGAAACTAATTCTATTTGTATATCACTAGAGACAAAACCACATTTTAAAAACACAGCTTTCTTCATCATTTTCTCCTTAAATCATACTATTCTCTATCTAAATTAAATGAATCTTTTCTCACCTTAGCAAATATTTTTTGAGTTTTGAAAACAGTCTCAGAAATACACCAAATTGTCTTCAGCAGAAGAAAAAGGATGCACTCCAGAGGCTGCAGCTATTGAAAGCACAGAAATACAGATATTCATTTCACATATCTCTCATATTAGCCAATCATAACTCTTCCCTCACTTTTTTCAAATCAAAACCCTTCCCCCCTCTGCCCTCTCTGCCTTTTTTCCATAGCAACCACCTCCTGGAAGACCTCTCATGTTTGCAAATTCACACAACAATGTTTCAATTGAACTCTGAACTCTCAGTGCACCTGCGTATCCAGTGCAATCTTTCATTAAATGTTTCTTCCTTGACCATTCAAATTACATCTTTCAAAGAACACATCCATGCACCCTAACTTTCTGTTTTCAGAAATGGAAATGCACCAATCACTGCTAATGATTCATTAGCATTGGAAATCCACAGTTTTTTTTCTTTAGAAACTCCTACTGTTTCAACTGCCCTTTCATTACCACACTTCATCTGACTGCAGAACAACCTTCTCCCACCATGTTTAAGGTCTGGATTGTTGGACATAGTTACATCCACTGGGCTCAAAGGTATGCTGAGAACAGAAATTTACCTAACCTCAATTTACAGGATGTGGAAATTAAGTGGTTGGGCCAAAGAGGATTAAAATGTCACCAATTGATACCATTGGTGAAAACCTTTATGCATTTGCCAAAACCTGACCTGTTAATAGTGCACTGTGGAGGTAATGATTTGGGCACTTTGACAGGGGTAGGTCTGGAAATGCTTTTAAAGGACACCTTTGAGCAATTAATGGCACTTTTTCCTCAAACTGCCTTGGTATATTCCAATATATGCCAAAGACAGAAATGGAGGTGGTCCAACCAATTTTGTCCACAAATTGAGAAAGCGAGGAAGCATGTAAACAAATCTGTTTCAGCTTTCATGAGAGACCATGGAATGGGCTCTCTGTACAACAATAACTTGCGTTACTACATGCAAGATATCTACAGAGGAGATGGAGTTCACTTCTCAGATGAGGGCAACAGAATTTTCATTCTGAATTTAAGACTGTGCATTGGTACCTACTTATAAGTACCTAAATGTACCATAAACCCAAAAGCTCTTCTCAGAGCTACCCTTCATCTGATCACACACTTTTATTATTTTTTTTCTAACTTTTTTCTGTAATTTTCAACAAACTACGCTCAAAGAGCGCTATCCGGTACGCGAACTGGAAGCTAACCGCGCAAAATTTCAAAAAAAAAGTTTTTTCTTCGCACATATAGTCCTCCTCAGCCACCCTCAGAAAACGTAGGGGGGCAAAATACTTGTACCATGCCCCCTTCTACCCATTCAGAACATTATTTACCCTCCATTTTATACCTTGATTCGACCGAAACACAAAATGGTGGACTCCCGTTACGCTCCTAGTTCGCGGACCGGACCGCTTTCCAGGAAGCGGTCCAAAAAAAAGGTGGGAAAGTAATTTACAGAAAAACGACTACAGACACTCTCACTAAATATAAATTAGCTCATACTACATAACAATCCCTTTCATTCTCACAAATTTGATTGAAATTTCATTTAGCCATTTAGCCTGTAGACCTCTCCAAGTACCGTGAGGTAAATTACTTCACAAAACACATCTGAACTGTTGGAATTGACAACCAATGAAAATGTTACTTTCATTTTCTACTTTTATTACCTGACATTTGATTGGTTATATACTTGAATATATATAAAGGAAGAGAAGAAAACACAGCCATTTTGACTAATACTTCTTGTTGTACATCACATTTCAATAGCTTCCAAAAACTTCAACTTCTTTGTGAAGGTAAGTTATAATTTTTAAAAACGAAATATATTGTGCACTATAACTTAATATAGTAGACTTTTTCTGCTAGATATACACTATCCCTCTGTAGTAGTAATGTATTTAGATAGACTTCTCTGTTATAGTTATGAATGGAGTTAGGCTTGTCTTGGTTAAATCACATACACTTTTTTATAGTCCTATTTCCACTCTGATACTATACACTGCCAAAAGATAAATTCACTGATAAAAACTGCCTATCTAAAATTAATCCCAACAGTGCCCTATCTCTACTAATATATATTTTTTTAATCCAAATTTCAGGCAAAATGGAAGGCGAAAACCAAGTTTCTTTTGAAATGGACCTGCAAGAGAGCAGCCAGGAATTGATTGAACAAATTGACATGGAATTTATGGATGAAAGCTTGGATAATGAACTGCTGCAATGTGTCCAAGCAGTAGATGCCCTCCTTGCAAATGAGGACATTTTACAACCTCACAGATTGCAAACAATATTTCAAGAAAATAATGACATTTCAGACACTGAAATGTTAGAAAGTTTAATAAATTATGAAAAACAATCAAAATAAAAAAAAACTTTAAAAATAAAGAAAACAAAAAAAAAACAACAAAAACAACAAACAATTAACATACAGTCTTTGAAAAGTGTATCATTCTATTATCCTTATAGTACGCTGCCCAGAACGCTTTCCGGTTCGCGTACTAGGCGCTCATCGCGCAAAAAAAAAAAAAAAAACCTAGGGGGTCAGGGAGGATCTACTATGCCCCCTTATGGAAATTTCCCCCTTTGTTTTGGCCTCCTCTTGTCTCTCGATCCTACCGAGAGACAAGATGGCGGCTGCACCGGACTGTTTAGAATGTTGACAGACACCGAAGAGCCAATCAGCTTTCCGTGCGCAAAGTTCCGTTACGCGAAAAGTACGCGAACCGGATCGCTGCCCGGACCGCTGTTACAGATTTATATCTTGATTTAAACGTTAATTTCTCAAAATCCACTGAAGCACATATATTGAGACCTAGCAAAGGCACATCGGGCTAACAGTCCCTACAATTTTGCCAAGTTTCGTGGAAATCCATTCAGCCGTTCGGGCTAAAAGTGAGTCCAACCGCCCTATGGAAATTAACATGGGAAAAACGCGTTTTGGGACCCCCCTTTTTTCTCGGCCCTCCCTTGACGAACCCCCCCCCAAATTTCCAGGAGCTGCTCAGAAACTAAATGTGCCATTTTCCTGAAAATTTCAGCCGATTCCGTCCACAAACGCCAAAGTTATTAGACATAGAATTTTCAGAAATCCCATAGGGAAAAAATCCTAACTATATATACCTACTGGCGACCGCCAGTAGGTAATATATATGTGTGTGTATGTATATATATATATATATATATATATATATGTAAAAATATATATATATATTTATATTTAGATAAATATTTAGATATTACTGAACCGAAGAACTTTCCAAACTTCCATGCGCCGAAAAGAGAGTAACGGACACCAAAGGTAGAATGGCACAATGTATTCTTCACACTCCTCTGTTTGACGCATTTCGAGCAGCAAAGTGCCCTTGATATATTTAGATATATACATATAAATGTGGAGTTATGAATAGCAAATCGATAATTTCCTCTGTGCACTTACCTTTTGAAATTTTGGGCCACATGCATCAAGCTATTTAGGAAGTGCAAACGGTGCGAATCGCAAAATTCGGCCGTTTGCGATTCCTAAATAGGTTTCTGGGATGCATCAAGCATTTTTGGTGAAATCGCTATTTTTAGCGAATTCCAAAAATGCGATTGCTTTTAAGGAATCGCAAATTTGCGATTCCTTAAAAGCAATGCATGAATTCTTTTAAAATTGCGAATTCGCAATTAGGGGGTGCAAATTACCACGAGGTTGAACCTCGTGGTAATTTGCGAAAATGTGTCAAAATGCCCAAAGATGCATTTTAAAACACTGTCATGTTACAGACACACATGTCCTTAGGACATGTGTGTGTGCAACATGCACTTCAGAATACATTTCAGGGGCGCAGGAGGGGATCCTTTGGACCCCCACCTGCACCCATGGAATGCATGAACATTTTGAGAATTCTAATTTGCGAATTTGCAATTCCCATTGATTCCTATGGGCCTTTTGGCCCATAGGAATCAATGGGAATTGCGAACTCGCAAATCGGAATTCGCATAATATTTGTGATTCGGTATAAATTGCGATTTTTACCGAATCGCAAATTTTATGCAACTTCAATCATGCATCTCATTTTGCGATTCCTTATTTGCGATTCCTTAAAAATCGCAAATAAGGAATCGCAAAAATGGACTTTGATGCATGTGGCCCTTTGTTCCTCAATATTTTGTCCATGATATTAATGTGCCAAAATATTCTTATACCTGAAATGCTACACATTTAGGGCACAGAGAGGGAGTCTTGTGAGGATGTCGTCAAGAAAATCACTCAGAAGATTGCTAATCCTGCATCAGACAATAGCTCCTCATCACACTTTTTAAGGCATGATGAAAAGTAAAGGCAACATAGAATAAGTAATGAGTAAATGTGAATAAAGAGGATGTTTGTAGTTCTGAGGGACACCGTGAGGCCACTACCCATCAACAATTTTATGTATGTACGTGCCTAAAACATCTTCCTCTGCTTGCTCACATCTATGCAGGGTAAGAGGACAAAGGTGGCCTCAAAGAATGAGATGAACATGTCTGTCTCTCCCTGAACCAAAACTGGCAGATGATTATCTGCCTCTTTAAATTATGTTCTAGAAACACTTGCAACTTACTTTTTTCTTTTTTTTTAACTTGGAAAATACGTTTTTATTTAGAGAATGTCATTTCTCATAACCCTCATGGCATACATCGGTGTTTGAGTGCTCTTATAGCCTACTCTGTGCACTTATGAAAGGGTCATTTGATGCCTAATGTAGGTGTCCAAGATGGACTTGCAAAAAACATAGTGAAGGTTTTATAAAACCTATGCTAACTCTCTTTCAAATGTAAGCCCCTTTTACTCCCTCGTAATCACTCATAACATCACCTCTGGCCTTTAACCTCCAACAATGGTGGAAGACTCTTCAAATTGCACAGAGTTTCATAGGTTGACGTCCTATAAAATAGAATTTGCCATCAGCACTAATGAAGAACAGTTTTTCTACACCTAGACTGAACAAAGGTGGCAGAAGCAGTTTTGTGAATCAGTCTTACACAATTTCAACAATTTAGCATCTCTTGAGTATCCAATAGCATGCTGCTTTTGGTTAATAAGACCTTTTGATGCTCAACAACGGGTAATGCTAGGTGATTGAATTTACATGGGAAAGTCTCAATAATTCAATGAAATTATACATTTTCAAATATTATAGTTTTGAGGCGGATGATATGATCAGTGTTGTTGAAGAAGAGTTGTGTTTGAACTATTTAGCAGAAATTAGTGCTTTTGAGGTCAGCTTATATGAGAAAAATTAGAGAATTCCAGAATCTGGTTCCTCTCTATGGATGCTAGATATCACCTGCTACCCTTAGCTTGTCCTCTGGTACCCTTAGATGAACCTTTGCTACTGCTGATCTTAGCGATTATGAGGGTACAAGCATTGGTAAAGATCTGACCTGGGCAAGCATATATTTTTTTTTCTTTGCAAACATTTGCAATAGATATTAAGAATGTAAAACTAATAAAAAGTAATAAAGAATTTAAATGCAGAAATATCTCAAGGTGCTGTTCATAGGTTTGCAAAAAAGAAAAATGAAAGAATGACCAATCACAAAAATGCCCCACCACAAAACTGAATGCAACAGCTAAAAACGATCACTAACAGTGAAGTGAATCTGTGGCACTTGAACTGGGTATTTATACTTAGGATTGTGTTTCTATAGGGAGTTCATTTTTATGTTGCTAACAACGTTGGCACCGTTTACGAATCCCCATGAAACTTTTCCAAAAAGTGCTAGTTTTTTACTTGTTTGCACATGAAAAGTTTTTGATCCATTGAGCGGGGGCCAAACAAAAAGGAGAGTCCCAAAATGGGTTTTCTCCATTCGTTTTTCCACAGGAACTTTAGACACATATACAACCCAAACCACTGAACAGATGTACGCCAAATTTGGCAGAAAGTTAGGTCTTGATCCAGAAGAGAGCTTTTGGGATTTGGTGTAAATCCGTACAGTAGATTCCCTTGTCATCTCATCAATAATTTAATTAATGATGTTGCAGCGATATTATCAATGATGTCCTGGAAGATGTCATCAATGGTGTAATATGTGAAGTAATTAGCAGTGCATGGCAAGGGTGTGAGTTACTTGTGATAACTATAAGTGGTGAATTTCTGTGTTTTTTTTAGAGTTTAAAACATTACGTTATTACTTGAACATTTTACCTAACTATAACATAACTTCAAACTATGTTTTTTTTAGTGAAGCAAGACACCTAGCTGGCTGGGTGTGCGAGGGTCTTTTTCTGAAACGAGAGGATTTTTCTCCCCACTTATTTGACTCTACACCCCTATGTGGAGCCCATGAACACACACAACCACCTGCTTTAGACATTAGGAACTGCATACCACTATTATAGAGGTATACCAGCGGGTATGTATGCTGGACCTGGATATAGAATAGCCCGTACCTCCCTCCTTTTTGATTTAGCTCTGTCTTGATATCAAGCTATAGCACCAATGACCTAACTTTTTGAGGATATTAACTAACCCACTAAATTGTTTCACTTTAGGATGTGCAATTCCTTTACCACTACCACCGCTTGATTTTAATAAAACAATATATATATATATACATATATATATATATATATATTCAATGAAAAAACCATAGGTTATAGACCATATATAGTTAGGAATTCGCATTTACAAAACCTTATTTTACTCGCACAAAACCATTGAAATTCCATATATAGTTAGTTGCACTAACTATATATCGCGCACCCGCAATCCACTGCTGATGATGTCACATATTACATCATTCATGACATGGTCAGTGACATCACTGATGACATCACTGATGACATCTCAAATGACATCACTGATGACATCACTGATGACAACATCCAGTGACTGTATGTTTCTGTAAAGTTAAAATATGTCTTATATTTTGAAGAATGAGTGGATGTATAAGTGTCTGGATGAAGGATTTAGTAGGTGCATGACTGACTGATTGAGTGAGTGATTAAATGTGTCTCACTGAGTGCATGGGTTAGTGACTAAACTGTTTTAATTTGTGCATCATTATATCTGTTGTTCTACAAACTGCTGCATATGTTGATCAGTAGCTATATGAGTAACTGTATGGGTTGATTGGTTGTCCAAGTATTTGTATGGGAAACTGAGTGCGTGTGTATGGGTGGCTGGAAGGTGTGTGACTCTGTACATAGATGTGTGAGTAGTTGATTCACTATATGTATAGATTCAAAAGTGCATGTGCAAACAGCTGTATGGGCGGTTGACTGTGCATGAGTGTATTAGTGAGTGAATGGATATCTCAGTGCTACATGTCAAATTAAGTACATATGTAAAACACAGTACATGTGAGAGTTGACATCTATAAATAACTGTACATAAGAGCGAGTGAATGTGTGAGTGGCTGTATGGATCATTGTGAACATGTATCAGAGATTGTATAAGAGAGTAAAGTAAATATGTGTTAGTATATGTTTGAATAAGTAAGGTGTGTATAACTGTATAGTTGAGAAAATGGAGGTGTGATTGATTTTTGGCATAACTGACTAGGTGTGTGAGTAACTCCATGGATGAGTGACAGTCTGTGACTGTCTGTTTACACTGATTGTATCTAAGGTTATATTAGAGTCTGAAGAGGTTCATGGTATTATCACATGAATGATATCATCAGTGATGTTATCAGTCATGTCAAATGAGATGTTTTCAGTGATGTCATCAGTGATGTCATTTGAGATGTCATCAGTGATGTCATCAGTGATGTCACTGACCATGTCATGAATGATGTAATATGTGACATCATCAGCAGTGGATTGCGGGTGCGCGATATATAGTTAGTGCAACTAACTATATATGGAATTTCAATGGTTTTGTGCGAGTAAAATAAGGTTTTGTAAATGCGAATTCCTAACTATATATGGTCTATAACCTATGATTTTTTCATTGAATTTCAATGGTTTTTTAAATGCAAATTTCTAACTATATATGGTCTATAACCTATGGTTTTTTCAGTGAATTTCATTGGTTTTTTAAAAGCTAACATCTGTAGCTGTAAAATGTATTATTCTTTAAATCCCAAAATATATTTAGATATTTATTGATAATTTTTTTTTAATATTTTTTTCTTCGCTTCTAGTTCGCGAACCGGGAAGCTTTCCGTTAGCTCATCTTGATGCCGCGATCTAGTCCGCGAACCGGTCAACGTTACGTTAGCGGAACAGTGACGCGTCGCGGAAGCGCGACGTATCACGTTATCGCGTAATGCGTCTAATGACGCGTCGCGTTAGCGCTCCCGGAAGTGCTCCGGACCGCGAACCGGAAGCGATCTGGGACGCGGCGCGCGCCGCGTAACGTAAGCGGAACAGGTCATGTGACTTGTTTATCAAACTTCTCATTGGTTCATTTCACTTTTGGTTTCCAAATGATGTATGACTAGGTCATGTGACCTAAAAATAACACTTTTCATTGGCTCAGAACTTTTGTTTTCCCCAAATCATGTAAACCCCTCCTTATTTCCTCATTCTGACTTTCATCTTGGTGAGAGAAAGACCATTTATCTGAAGTTCCACAATGGCTTCCATTCTTGCTGCAGCTGGTGCACCCCCACCACCACCTCCACCTCCTCATAAGAAGAGAGGACCACCTAGTCAAATTATGACTAACAGAGAGGAGGAAGAGGAGGAAGAAGAAGAAGAGGACAGAGAGGAACAACAATTTGTCGATGAGTTGCCCCGGGTTTCTAAACGAAAAACCAGTTTCATCTGGCAGTTTTTCACCATCCCTCCTGGATCAAAGAAAGTGAATGCAAAATATGCCACCTGCCTCATCTGTGATTACAGATTGTCGAGAGGCACAGAAAAGAAGTACAGTATGGGGAACTATACAATGCATCGTCACATGAGCAGGTGGCATCCCTTGAACTACAGCCGGGCTGAGTTAAGGGATCTTGAAGACAATCCGACGGCAACTCCTGTGGCAAGATCTACATCCACATTGTCTTTGACGGGAAGAGAGGCACAAGAGACTGTGCCAAACATCCAACCCAACTTCCAGCATATGAAGTTATCTTGTATTTACTGTGGTGCTATGCTGTCATATGGCAACATGAGTGTCAACCTGATGAACATTGCATATGAAAATCATAAATGCCCTAATGCACCCAAAAAGTAATTTTTTTTTTTTGCTCCAGTTGAGCCGTTTTGAAAGCCTGTTTTTTGTTGTCTCCCCTCCATAAAAAACACAAAAAAAACATAAAACAGTTCTAAAAATACAAAAAAAACAAAAAATGTTCAAAAAATAAAAAAAAAATATAAAACAACAAAAACAAAAAAAAACAGTTCTTTTCAGAACTACCTCCCCTTTCAAACAAAATTGCTAGAATGTTTATCACTCTGGCAAGCTCTATTTCTTTTGGTTCGCTTCAAGTTCGCTGACCGGTTCGCGAACTTTAAGCGAACTAAAAAAATATTTTTTTTAAAAAAAGAAGAGTTAGTATAAGGGAAGTAAACAGAGAATAATGTAAAAAGAAAGACAGCTAGAGAGAGTAAATGAGAGATAGTGTCAATGACATCATCAGCAGTGCATTGCGGGTAAAAAGAGTGGAAAACATTTACCTTATAATTCTTGTTACCTTTTTTAAATATTTTTTCATACTTTCAATCTGTAAAACAAAGAACAAACATTTCAAAAAATATTAAAACATGTATTTAAAAATTAGAAAAGACAAGGGAAAAGGTTCAAAAACAAACAGTTTTTCAACAACTTTGACATTTACAGAAGTCTCTGCTTCTCTACGTCCCCTACACAATCCTAAAGATATATATTCGAAAGAAACTGTATCTTGATATTGCTGAACTGAGGCCTATTTTGGAACATGATGTTTTTCTTGCACTGCTAATGTCTCACAATAGTGATGCAATAGCAGCGCAAAAAAGATGTAAAGCCATAATAAAATTGTGTCTAACATTGTAAATGATTGTTTTAGGATGCAAATAAGATGTGTGCTTTCAAGAGCTTTCTTTGAGGTGAGGCCTCTTTTTTTTAAAAAAAAAAAAACACTACCCAGAAGTACAGCACTCTAAGCATTAAAATTGATATTTACAGAACTCAGCTTACCCATATGTACCACACATTTCTAAATGTATATCATAAGGACAAAAAGCATAACATTAATTATACATGTTAAATGGTTTATTTTTGCTGTTCTCAGAATGTATCAAATTTCACTTAAATCAGTGACTTGAAGGTATTCATCATGTAACAGCGGGGAAAAAAAAACACAATCAAAATGACTGTGTTTAAAAAACCCATACAACCTAAGAAATCTGATTTCAAAACTTCTTAAAATTAACTTACTTTCAATGACGTCAAACGATCTCCTATAAACAGCATCCACTCTGTTGTGCTTTAAATATTTTCAGCCCGCCACTTTCTGAAAGAAAACCTCCATCGATACGTGAAATATGTTACATAGAAAAAAAACTTCTCTCATTATATCACATGTTTCCACTAGGCCAAATCATGTTGCCGCGATTCGCAAGTCTTGTAATTCTTCCAATCAAATCCCGACATTTTCTATTTTCGCAACTTTCAAAAATAAAATATTTGAGATTATTTTCACAATCCTGGACTACTAATATCTTACTCTTCTTTGTCACTCATGTTCTCCTTTTCCTATGACACTGATACTGCTTACTATGAAGCAGACTTACTTGCATCAGGTTTATATAGTTGGATTTTTAATCGAGACAGCATTGCAGACTTACATTCCCTCTACTTAAAATTTTGGTTTTAAAAACACCAGGTAAGAATTTTTAAGGTCAAACTGCAATTTTTTTTTGAAAGTTACAACAGAATCATTACAGAATGACCAGCCGTTTCCAGACTTTAAGTAAGCTGTATAATGTCCTGATGTTGTTGATGGACCATCGTGATAGATAATTGCTACAGTAACAAAAGTCCTCCCTGATATTGACAGCTGAGAAGCCACAAAATTTTTTATTAAAGTTGACAATTTTGATCCATCAGGCCTACATCGTTGCATCATTAAAATGACATACTGGCCATATCTACGTATAAATAATGTTGACATCATATCACATTTACATTGGCTACACTCCATGTTGTGATCCGCTGCATTTACTAGCTTATTAAAGGACACTGATTTACTGTCTGGCAAAGTTAAATATATAAATCTTTCTGAGTCTACACTAGTAGTACTTGATACCATACAGTTCTCGCAGTCATGCTGCCATTGATAAGAAAGCCCAAACAGGTGATCTACATCTACACCCTCATCTTGCAATATATCAAGCATATACATTAATAACTCCTGACAATCTTGCTGATTATTTTCAGAGAAGTCTGTTTGACCTGAACATTCATCTAACAGATAACGAACTTCAGACACACTTTCTACTTTTGTTCGATCAGTGCTACATTTCTCTAACACAGAATTCAATAAGCAGCATAAACTTTGTTCTGAATTGAACACAATCTGTTGTTTTAAACTCTCTAGTGAAAAGAGAACATTAACAACGACATTTGCATAGCAGTTGACACCAGAACTGTTTTCAAATTGAAAACCAACAATCTCTTCAACAGTATCCACTTTCTTTCTGCTAACAACTTTCGGTTCATTGACTTTTAGTCTTTTTGCAACAACCTCCCTACTATTACTGCTATTTCTACGTTTCCGGCCTACCACACGTTTCTCAAACAAAGGATATTGAGGCAAATGTGGCGCATACTCTCTTCTTAACCTATTGTATTCCTTAACACAATCTAGATCCGCACAAATGTTTGTGACATCACAGTCAATCAAGTACAATCCCGATAAAGTTCTAACTCGTGACAATGCCACATATGCCATACCCTCCTTGAACACTGAACTGCCAATATTCACCAATGCACAGTCTACACTTAAACCTTGCGATTTATGGATTGTCACCGCATATGCCAAGCAAACAGGAAACTGTTTACGGCGAACATATAAGTCTTTAACAAGCAAAAACCTAGCAGAACAACGAGCAATTATCTGTACTTCCTCAATGCCATCAAATTTAATTCTTAAAAATTCTATTCCATCTCTATTTCTGTATTTCTCAAAATCAACAACATTACCCATTGATCCATTTACCAGACCTCTTTCTACATGTAAATTCCGTCTCAAAATGATTCGGCAATTTAAACACACATTCAGAGTCTTTTCAAAACCCGCTGTCTTAGATATAGTCTTCTCTAATGAATCCAATTTTGATTTCAAATTATCTGACAAAAAAATTGTTGATCCCATATGCTCTAATTTGTCGATAGCTTCCAGTTTCACAATGTCTTGCTTTTCTAAATTCAACATTTTGTTGTTGAAGATGGCACATTCTGCAAGAGTTGGCATGAGACATATCCCGGATTTCTTCTCAGTAATTTTCTGAAAAATATTCTCAGGCACAATCTCTTGTTTGGGATACAAATTTGACAGTAACCGTGCATTTAAAGCTTCTTTCCCATGCTCGGTCACTTTTCCAATTCTAATATCTTGTAGAATATTCTTGTAATCTTCATCCTTTGCCTGACGCATATTTTGATGCAGTTCTGCATAATTGAAGTTTAACCATATATTGACGTTGCCAATGCTCCCTAGGCACTTCCTGGTATCTTCATGCGTGAGTATTTTGAACACAGGTTGACCTTTTACTGGTGTCAGCTGTAGAAGATCTCCGAAAACAATAATGTGTTTCCCACCAAATAAGACATCATATTCAGTTTTAAGTACTTCTTGCATTCTCAAATGCACAAAGGCAAGCATGACATTGGAAACCATGCTTACTTCGTCAATGATAAGTAGTTTCATTTTCCTCAAAACTCTTGAAACTTCACAGCAAGCATCTCCAGATAACTTGTTGTATTGTAATTTGTTGTCATGCTCCACCGGCAGCATCAGTAGACGATGCAAAGTAATACCTTTAATATTATGTGCTGCCAGTCCAGTAGGAGCGGTGACAACACAAGACAGCGATGACTCAGTCCTTTCCTGCAAATAACAAGAGATTGCTTTAATGAGGAAACTTTTTCCAGTTCCCGCTTCTCCACTCACGTACAGTCGGACAGGCTTCAACGACGTACACGAGCACTCTTTCTTCTCATGACTTAATCCGTGCTCAATTTCCTTGGTAACTTCATCATATATTTTCCTCTGCTCAACGTTGAGTTGTTTTTCCAAGTCTTGTAAGTTAACTGAATCCTCCTGAGCATGTGCCATGGCTCTTTCTACTTCATTCATAGCAGTGGCAGCTTCATTTTCGATAATAGGTCCTCCAAGTGGATCTTGACTCAATGAAACAGAACTCTGACTGTCCTGAGAACTGTCTCTGGCAATCTCGGCTGCAATCGTTGCTTCCTGCTCAATTTCCAAAGTTAGCATTTCTTGATATTTAGAAAAAGCAGGACATTCTATGGACTCCTTGGCTGCATTGAAAGAGTCTTCGTAACAGAGGAAATCTCCAAGCAGTTCCTCTTCTGCACGCCAAGGCTTGAAAAGTTGCAAAAGTGCTAAATAGAAAAACTCCTTTTTTTCTGGAGATTCGCCACTTAATTTTCGATGGTTTACTAATTGGCATTTTCTTTGCTTGACCAGGCATCCCTCACTTCCAATTACAGCATACACTCCTTTCTCAATATCTTCTTTGATGTTCCTCTTGAATATATAATTTTGGAGAACCTCATATAGACAAACATTCTCAAGGTGACTGCTTCGATTTGGATAATATGTATCCAACATGTTGGTCTTCAAAATGTCGGTACTGTTTGGTTCCTTTTCTGCCAAATACTCAATTTCCCGAACAGGTTTTAGAACTCGATTTCGCGTTGCAGCAAGACCAAGACTCGCCCAAACGAGACTCCTGGATTTGGCATAGAGACTTGCTGAAGACAATCGATCAGAACATTCGTAAGCTCCGATTTCTCGATGCGACAACATCTTCAGACTGAAACTGTACAACTTCTTGCTGAGGCTCTTTTCATGGGAAATGTCCTCCCACATATCCTTCAGTTCGGTCTTTTCTTTTTTGGTGATGTAAGATGTCACATACCGAGCCACAGCCATACAGTTGTCAGCCACAAACTGTATATCCATGTTGGCATTCCACATGGACAAAATCACTGGGTTGTAGTCATTGATGTACTTGGACTCTTCGTTCCTTTTCAAATTGTATGTATTCTTGGGTGATTTCCTCGTCACATTATGTCGCAGCGAAGACATCAAACTGTTCACTCTTCCTTTAGAAATCACCGGTCGTGGAAAGTTGAAACGACATTTGGTGTAGAACTTGTCCTTGTTTCTGAATTTACGACGACAGTACTTTCCACAACGATGGCTTTGGAAACGTAGAACTTGTTCTCTTAGACTTTTCTTCTCCGTTGCGTTTGGAACAGCACACGTAGAATACTGTTCGATGAAATTCATCACTAAGTCATCCGGATCTTTTCCAAATTTAGGTGCATCCTTGATCCACAGCAACATATGTATATGAGGGGCACCTCTTGCTTGGTACTCCTTTCTCCAGAAGAAATCCAACACCTCTCCAAGAGGTGGATTCTTTTTATTTGTGATGAAAGACATCATAGCTTCAAATCTATGATTGAAGTACCTGCATACATTCACAGGATCCAAAGAACACAGTTCTCCAGGTGTCTTGAATTCAATGTTTTCAATATTTCCATTTGCCTCTCGTAGAAATTCAAGTAAGTCATCCCAGCCATACTCGGCACAGCTCAGAGTGAGGAACCATGTCGGAGTTCCTAAGTTCCTCAGCATACATTTTAAATCACCATGACGACGGTACCAGTACTCATTAGTACCACGCTGACACGCCATGAGATTAATTAAGTGAGAATCCAAAATACTGTCTTGGACATTGACTTTATGCATAAAGTCACTTGCCGAGATGTTTTGCATCTGTATACCACTTTTTAAGATGTGGTTCACTGCATATGACAGTCCAGACAGATCGCTTTCAAACAGGAGATGAAACAAATAGGGAATGCATTGCCGAAACCTAGGATCTTCTGCATACAATCGTAAAGTCCGGTATTCAGACGCAGGAATTTCACGAGGTCGCTCATCATATCTTCCTCCTTGACCTGTGGGAAATAGCTGTGGGAAACACCGAGCTTCCAAACTTTCCTCCCAAACACTAATGGGACTCCCTTTGGCTTGTTTCATTTGAAACAACTCAATAGCATTCCCCATGACTTCCTTGGAATGCAAAGGATGAACACTATAATGTTCATATATTTCTTCACTTTTAGAGGCCTCTACTTTCTCAATTTGGCCAGCACACAAATCGCTATCCTCTTCATCACTTACTTCCTCTTCTGCAACATATACATTCTTATAGTACTTATTATTTTTCTTCAAATACACTGTTGCCTTTTTGACTTTCCTAACATCCACTAAATCTTGCCATATTTTCTTATTCTTTGTCGGAACCCCATTAACCAAGATAACCAGAGGTTCCTCTTCCACTTTTTCTATTCCAATTGTGTTAATGTTTTTGTTCAAATCTAGAGGCAAATAAACAACTCTTCCCTTTAATCCTCTCTGTAAATCTGCTGGAGGCAACTTCCCTGTCTTTGGCTCCATTCTTACAATAGCCTGAAAGGGATGGATACTTTGAATCAAAATAGATTCATAAGTATTTAAATCCTTCAATTCAGAAGGAATCTCAACCAATTCCAGATTATTATGAACTGCCCTAGCAGGCATCTGGTTTTGGTTTAATTTATTACAACAATAAGTACACACACGTTGATCCGATCCCAAATCAAAATAATTTTCTACCATCAAGTATGTGGCTAAATCCTTCCATTTACTATTATTTTCCCTTTCACTTTTTGCATATAAATCCACTACCTTAGTCTGATTCTTATAATAAGTGCGTCGACAACATACACAAGTGAAATTAGGCCTCTCACTTGATTTCATCTGAAACGTGGCAATTTCCTTCTGAAAATTATCTGTACTGGAAACCTGTACATTATCTTCCACATTACCCTCTACTTCAGGGTCAATTTGAACATTCTCATCTTTACTACCAAAGTAACAAAACTCAGTTTCTTCACAAAGATTCTTCACATCTATTTCAGAACCATGCAAAAGAGCAGCACATAACTGTTTAAGCATAATTGCTGGACTCTTAGCATAATACAACATTCTCACTAATTTTCTCACTTTATTATGATGCACTGCTAGCATCCTGAAATGATGAAAAACACTCTGGCATACTCTCCTGGAAAGACAAGCCAGTGAATGACCACGCAAACCTGTCATTTGTCTCACTCTGCAAGGATCTAAATCTTGCAACAACTTCATTTTCTGCTTCAAACTTTTCTTATTAAATGTCCGTATAAAATCACAAAGCAAATTGATGGAAACCTGTCGCACACTGCAAATAGAACTACACTTCCAAATGTACACAGGACCCTTAGGACGTCTTCCTAAAACCTCATCACTTAGCGCCTCTTCTGTCTCTGTTGTCACAAGTTGTTCTTTTTCAACTGGACAACCATCCTTCACTTCATAAGCTCGACCACTGATGTCAACTGCATGCACCAAATCATTATCCTGAAAATAAGTCTCCTCATTAAAAAATGCCTCAGAACTTGAACTATGCATCCATTCTCCAGAAAAAACTTCACAAAAGTTAGTACGATTTACTACTCTCTTCCATCTACTTTTTGTTTTGAAATCAGAAATTACCTTGCTTAGTTTCCTAATTCTATTGATTACCAAAATAAACAACTTTCGCTTGATTTCAAAAGCATGATCAATAATTTTCTCTACATTTTTCTTCTTCCTATAAAATGCCGCTTTCTGTTGGCCTTTCTTTTTAATATTTTTCAATAAATTAACTAATATCCTATTACGGAACATTCGTTGTCGAATGTCCCTAAACTGTTGTTTCCTTCTACTATCATGCACAGAGTTATCTCTTCCTCTACCAGTAACATTTGTGATGGGTCTCTCCTTTCCATTTAAATTACTTTTCTTTTTGTGAACAGAAACATTTTTTTGAGCAAAATTTTTTTTACTACAAATATTTCTTAAGAATGATTTCGTGCTCTTACCCGGACCTTTCTTGGTGTTTTGACAAGTATTTGGGGAAGAGGACTGCTGCAATAAAACATCATCCTGCTGTCTTTGACGTTTTCTAGCCTTTGTTTAGGCCCAGATCTTTGGACTGGGGTGAATGTGTGTCATTGATCCACATTCAGTCCATCACCTGTTTTGTTTATTTGAGGTGAGGCCAACACATGGTTGCAGATAAGATTTTCACTGAAAAAAACCAAGGTAAAAAAACATGTGAAGGCCTACCAATGAAGTAAATCATTAAATGAAAACCAATACATTTCTGGAAATATGCACTACTAGTGCTTCATAAGATGTTTTGGGTCATATTTATAAGTTATTTGAGTATCTAGTATGCTATTTTACATTCTTCATGGTGCAAATTTATTGTAAATACGCTCCCACCTGCGGTTGGCAAATTTAGATTTTGATTATGGGAGTTAGATAGGCATGTTAATAATTTCCCAAAAATGGTATATAACCCCAAACAACCTTTGAAGCAAATGCTCTTAGCCATGTTATCCACCTCCCATTGGATAACATGGCTAAGAAGGGCTTGCAAATGTGATAAAAAAAGGCCGCAATGCATGAATATCGCAGAAAAATCAGCGATATTCATGCATTTTCCAACAAATGCTCTTAGCCATGTTATCCACTTCCTATTAAATAACATGGCTAAGAACTGCTCAGGGCCCCATGAGGAACGCTTTCCATTTAAAAAGGGAAAAATAACTTCAAAGACACTAAAATGCCTTCTAAATATGACCCCAAACAACCTATGAAGCTCTAACAGTACATATCCTGAAATTTAATTCATTTCAAAATTCGTTTTTAAACACAACATATAAATCAATTGTATACCTGCATTCATGAAGAAATGACTAAAAATGTCCTTGAGACACATGAAAGTGTTTTCTGGAATGCCCTAGCACCATTTTTGGGACACTATTAACATGGCTAGGTAACTCCCATAATGAAAATCTAAATTTGCCAAGCACAAGTGGGAGCGTATTTACAAGACACTTGCCCCATGAGGAACACTTTACATTTTGAAAGGTAAACATAATATCGCAGAAAAGTCAGCGATATTCATGCATTTTCCAGCAAATGCTCTTAGCCATGTTATCCACTTCCTATTAAATAACATGGCTAAGAACTGCTCAGGGCCCCATGAGGAACGCTTTCCATTTAAAAAGGGAAAAATAACATCAAAGACACTAAAATGCCTTCTAAATATGACCCCAAACAACCTATGAAGCTCTAACAGTACATATCCTGAAATTTAATTCATTTCAAAATTCGTTTTTAAACACAGCATATAAATCAATTGTATACCTGCAGTCATGAAGAAATGACTAAAAATGTCCTTGAGACACATGATTGTGTTTTCTGGAATGCCCTAGCACCATTTTTGGGACACTATTAATATGGCTAGGTAACTCCCATAATCAAAATCTAAATTTGCCAAGCACAAGTGGGAGCGTATTTACAAGACACTTGCCCCATGAGGAACACTTTACATTTTAAAAGGCGAACATAACATCTTAGACACTCAAATACCTTATAAATATGGCCCAAAACAACCTATGAAGCTCTAGCAGTACATATCCAGAAATGTAATTGATTTCTTAAATCGTTTTTAAAAGCAACATATCTGTTTCAGCTTACATAACAGACCATGAAATGGGCTCCATGTATCACAATATCTTGTGTTACTGCATGCCAGAATGTTACACCAAATATGCAATTATAATTTCTCTATGAAACTAATTCTATTAGTATATCACTAGAGACAAAACCACATTTTAAAAACACAGCTTTCTTCATCATTTTCTCCTTAAATCATACTATTCTCTATCTAAATTAAATAAATCTTTTCTCACCTTAGCAAATATTTTTTGAGTTTTGAAAACAGTCTCAGAAATACACCAAATTGTCTTCAGCAGAAGAAAAAGGATGCACTCCAAAGGCTGCAGCTATTGAAAGCACAGAAATACAGATATTCTTTTCACATATCTCTCATATTAGCCAATCATACCTCTTCCCTCACTTTTTTCAAATCAAAACCCTTCCCCCCTCTGCCCTGTCTGCCTTGTTTCCATAGCAACCACCTCCTGGAAGACCTCTCATGTTTGCAAATTCACACAACAATGTTTCAATTGAACTCTGAACTCTCAGTGCACCTGCGTATCCAGTGCAATCTTTCATTAAATGTTTCTTCCTTGACCATTCAAATTACATCTTTCAAAGAACACATCCATGCACCCTAACTTTCTGTTTTCAGAAATGGAAATGCACCAATCACTGCTAATGAATCATTAGCATTGTAAATCCACAGTTTTTTTCTTTAGAAACTCCTACTGTTTCAACTGCCCTTTCATTACCACACTTCATCTGACTGCAGAACAACCTTCTTCCACCATGTTTAACGTCTGGATTGTTGGACATAGTTACATCCACTGGGCTCAAAGGTATGCTGAGAGCAGAAATTTACACAACCTCAATTTACAAGATGTGGAAATTAAGTGGTTGGGCCAAAGAGGATTAAAATGTCACCAATTGATACCATTGGTGAAAACCTTTATGCATTTGCCAAAACCTGACCTGTTAATAGTGCACTGTGGAGGTAATGATTTGGGCACTTTGACAGGGGTAGGTCTGGAAATGCTTTTAAAGGACACCTTGGAGCAATTAATGGCACTTTTTCCTCAAACTGCCTTGGTATATTCCAATATATGCCAAAGACAGAAATGGAGGTGGTCCAACCAATTTTGTCCACAAATTGAGAAAGCGAGGAAGCATGTAAACAAATCTGTTTCAGCTTACATGAGAGACCATGGAATGGGCTCTCTTTACAACAATAACTTGCGTTACTACATGCAAGATATCTACAGAGGAGATGGAGTTCACTTCTCAGATGAGGGCAACAGAATTTTCATTCTGAATTTAAGACTGTGCATTGGTACCTACTTATAAGTACCTAAATGTACCATAAACCCAAAAGCTCTTCTCAGAGCTACCCTACATCTGATCACTCACAATTATTATTTTTCTCTAACTTTTTTCACTAATTTTCCACAAAATTCGCTCCCCGGAGCGCTACCCGGTTCGCTAACCGAAAGCTAACCTCGCGGAATTTTTTAAAAAAAAGTTTTTTTTTCCGCACATATAAGCCTCCTCAGCCACGCTCAGAAAACCTAGGGGGTCAAGATAAGTCTACCATGACCCCTTCTACCCATTCTAAACATTATTTGCCCTCCATCTTGTATCTTAATGCGACCGATACACAAAATGGTGGACTCCCGTGACGCTTAAGGTTCGCTAACCGGGCCGCTTCCCGGAAAGCGGTCCAAAAAAAAGGTGGGAAAGTAATTTACAGAAAAACGACTAGAGACACTCTCACCAAATATACATTAGCTCATACTACATAACAATCCCTTCCATTCTCACAAATTTCATTGAAATTTCATTTAGCCATTTAGCCTGTAGACCTCTCCAAGTACCGTGAGGTAAATTACTTCACAAAACACATCTGAAGTGTTGGAATTGACAACCAATGAAAATGTTACTTTCATTTTCTACTTTTATTACCTGACATTTGATTGGTTATATACCTGTATATATATAAAGGGAGAGAAGGAAACACAGCCATTTTGACTACTACTTGTTGTTGTATATATCATTTAGAATATCAATAATAACATCAACTTGTTTCTAAAGGTAAGTTGTTATTTTTAAAACTGAAGTATATTGTGCACTATAAGTAAATATGATAAACATTTTCAGATAGTTATATACTATCCCTCTGTAAGAGTTAGACATTGAGAAAAGCTTCTTTATTATAATTATGGACTGATTTAGGTTTCTGTGGTATAATTATAAATTTACTTAGGCTTCTTCACAGGCACTTTTTAATAGTACTAATTCACGCCTGAAACCATACAGTGCCCATAGATTACTTCTCTGGTATAAACTCACAAGTGCCTGTCTGAACTTAAACCCAACAGTGCCCTATCTCTACTTATATATTTATTTTTTATGCAAATTACAGCAAAAAAATGGAAGGTGAGCAGAATGTTTCCTTCGAAATTGTTCTGGAGACCAACACACAAAAAGAAATTGAGGACAATGAAGACTCTGATTTCATGGATCAATCACGGGACCATGAATTAGTTCAATGTGTGGAATCAGTGGATCATTTACTTCATTATGATGACGGTCAAATGTTTGAACTTATGTTCACTGAACAAGAACACATATCAGACAGTGAAATGCTAGACGTTCTATTAAATTTCGAAAAACAATCCGAAAAATAAAATTATATGTAATATTAAAAAATTGTTTGAGTCTTTAATCATTTTTATATGTAATTCATAAAGTAGTTAAATGTAAGAAATGTTATTAAATTTTGAAACACAATCACAACAATAAAAAATTGCTGAAAAAATAATAATATTAAAAAAAAATCAACAAAACCAACAAATAATTAACATACAGTATTAGAAAAGTCTTTCATTCTTTTATCCATAAAGTTCGCTGCCCAGAACGCTTTCCGGTTCGCGAACTTGGCGCTTACCACGCAAAAAAAAAATTTTTAATTTTTTTTTTGGACCCTCCTAGGCCCTTTTAAAACCTCCACATAAAACCTAGGGGGTCAACGAGGATCTACTATGCCCCCTTATGGTAATTTCCCCCTTTGTTTTGGCCTCCTCTTGTCTCTCGATCCTACCGAGAGACAAGATGGCGGCCGCTCCGGACTGTTTAGAATGTTGACAGACACCGGAGGGCCAATCAGCTTCGCATCGCAAAGTTCCGATACGCGAAAGGTTCGCTAACCGGATCGCTGCCCGGAGCGCTGTTACAGATATATATCTTGATTTAAACGTTAATTTCTCAAAATCCACTGAAGCACATATATTGAGACCTAGCAAAGGCACATCGGGCTAACAGTCCCTACAATTTTGCCAAGTTTCGTGAAAATCCATTCAGCCGTTCGGGCTAAAAGTGAGTCCAACCGCCCTATGGAAATTAACATGGGAAAAAGGCGTTTTGGGACCCCCCTTTTATCTCGGCCCCCCCTCCACAAACCCCCCCCAAATTTTCAAGGGCTGCTCAGAAACAAAATGTGCCATTTTCCTGAAAATTTCAGCCAATTCCGTCCACAAACGCAAACGTTATTAGGCATAGAATTTTCAGAAATCCCATAGGGAAAAAATCCTAACTATATATACCTACTGGCGACCGCCAGTAGGTAATATATATATATATAGCGCCTACCATCAAGTTTTTTTGACTTACTGCATACGCTGTTTTTCATGTTAGATTTTAACATCTGTCTTTTTAATTCACAGGAACTTCACTGAGAATGAGACCCTTCACTGCACCGGTTATCTTCACAACCAGTTCCTGATTTAAGATAAGAGCACGCCGTCACTGGCATCACTTTTTAACATAGACTTTGATTAGGTCGCCTTACAGCTCTATGGCAAACGGTGCCTACTATCCAACACTGTAGTCACCTTATGACCCTTGGTATTTCACCTATTGACTGTCCTCGCCTTCATCATTGACTACCTTCTATCATGAATTTGCTTGGCCTTATCAATTGAGCGCTCATTCTAACCGTTTGTCATGAAGTGCAAACAATTAGATGCCTGGCATGGGTTTATCTTGAGCCTTGATACAAGTTCATTAATTGCGCAATTACTGTGATTGTTAAGACGCATTAACAACGTAGTTCAACTAATGGTATTTTACCTAGTGACTGTTCCTTGCCATCAATTTATCATGTCTTTGAAAATGTATGCTTGTTGATTCCCACACGACTTTGCCCGGCCACAACACTTGAGCGTTCACTATTACCTCTTGGGTCATGCCACCTTGTGAAATCTTAATTCTCTAAATTATGTGTGTTAAGATGTATTAACAACGTAATTTAACCATTCCAATATGGCCGAATCTAACCTTTGGGCTTGTGACCTGCGACCTGTGTCCTTTGTCTATGTTGTCACTGTTTTCAGTATTTACACTGCACAAACGCGTTGCACAACTTACGTGAACAAGGCTTCCTGTAAGCCGAAACATGTTGTAAGGGGTCATTAAACACCCTTGGAACCTGCTGATGTCTGGCGTTTTTTGAGTGCCTGAGAGCGTGGTATAAGTTGTTACGAAGCGTCTGACATATATATATATATATATATATATATATATATATATATATATATATATATAATCTTACGAGTTGTCCTGTCGCAGCGGGAGCGCAGATCAGTCGGTGCCAGGGATGGGACCAGGACAGTGTCCCAATTACGTGGGATACCAGAAAATCGCTGCACACACCTTGATACTTGTTGCAGTTTCTTTATTTTAAACGTGACAAACACCCCTACGCGTTTCGAACCGTAGTTCCTGTTCACGGTAGCTTGCTTGCATGGTCCCTTCATTATTTCTATACACTCCAATAACATGATGCTAATAATCATCAAATATGCAAGAATAGAAGTCGAAGAACTACACAAAAAAATTGCGGAAGTGGAATCTAAAATAACGGCATTAAATGAGGAATCTGGCATAATTAAAAAACTAAGAAGTGACATGGAAAAAAACCTAGATAACCATGAAGAGGATGTACAGAACCGCAAACAACGAAAATTTTGTAGGGATCAAGATGACTACAAATATGGCACCATTTTAACCTTTGCCAGAAAATATGACATTTATAAACAACAGTGGGCAACAGGAACATTGACACCTGGTGAACAAACAAGCGGATCTGAATCAGATTTCAGTGAGGGCAAACAAAGACGCCCTGGTCTTCGCAGAATGTCTTTTTTAGACGAAATACAGTTGCTCTACCATGTGCAACAAACACCACAAAGCAACAGCAGGGGCCGGGGCCAATATCGAAACCGATCCAGAGGAAGAAGAGCCCAAGCTCCAGGAAACCCAAGCGCAAAACAAGACGCAGCAAGCGCCGATGGAAGCAGATACAACCTAAGAGCCCGGACGATCAAGAGGAAATAGGACAACATCCCACAACAACCTCCAACTTAGTAATACATCTTTCAAAATACAATCCAACACCAACAGAAATGCAATTACTAAATAAGGGGCTTTCCTTTTGTCCCGAAACACATCATGACACAACTGAAACCAAAATAGACTTCTACAAATATACCAGAAAACTTAAACTAAAGAAATTCTTTGCCAAGAGACCTACTAATAAGACCAAAATGCCAGAAGACAACGCATCGTCAAATATGAACTCAGGTTACCGCACCTCGGAAGTTCCACAGTTAAGAGTTGCCTATGAACTGGCAAACAAAATTGAACAAACTGAAATCACAGACACCCAAGTATTAGATGAAATGAATATCACATCTAATAAACGACAACCAACAGATTTCAAACCCAAATCAAAATTTTGTCCGACCCTCTATCCAGGCAATAAAATTGACACCTTTTATGAACTGGTTACAAATGAGATCGAAGAAATGCCCAAGAACTACAACAAAAAAAGAAAAGAAAATTTAACCAAAGGCGAACGCCAAGCGATACTCAGCTTAAAAAACAACATCCAAATAGAAATAAAACCTGCGGACAAGGGCGGGAATATTGTAATTATGGAAAAAGAACTGTATGTAGAGGAAGCTATGCGACAATTGCATAATACTAACAACTATACTGTACTGACCAAAAATCCAACTGAAATGATGAAACATGAACTTGAAACCAAGCTGAACGGTTGGTACGAAAAAGGCCTAATCACAGATGTGGAAAGGAAATTTCTAATGGTCGAAAATCCAATCACCCCGACCATTTACTTTTTACCAAAAGTACACAAGACCCTCAACAAGCCTCCTGGTAGGCCCATAATCTCCAGCTGTGGTGGCCTCTATGAAAACGTATCCAGCTACGTGGACCACTTTATAGCTCCGTTAGTACCAACTTTAAGCTCCTACATAAAAGACACGGGCGATTTCCTCCGTACCTTAATGGAAACAGAATGGCAGGTAGACTACTTGTTAGTGACCATCGATGTGGTATCGTTGTACACATCTATAAACCACGACATTAGACTAGCAGCGATCAAATATTTTCTGGATCAACAACCAATCACCCAGAGAGAACATTCAAAAATGATCATGGAAATGATCACACTGTGTCTGTTTAACAACATCTTTTTCTTCAACAAGACCATCTATAAACAATGCTGTGGCACAGCTATGGGAGTTTCTTTCTCTCCAAGCTACGCGAATCTCACCATGGGTTGGTGGGAGAAGAGCGTGGCTTGGAGAGAGGAAAACGACCATTACATGGCCAAGGTGGCCCTTTGGCTACGTTTTATTGACGATCTCTTCCTCTTATGGAAGGGTACTGAGGCAGAATTCTTGACATTTTTCAACATCCTCAACCAAAACTCAGTGGGGTTGAAATTCACATATACCATCAGTGCGAAAGAAATAGTCTTCCTAGACACAAAGGTGTATATAGCAGATGGAAAAATCCGAACAACTGTCCATAGGAAAGAAACGGCGACCAACAGCATTCTCCACGGCCTGAGTTTTCACCCCCAAAAGTTGAAAAAGAGCATTCCGTATGGAGAACTCCTGCGAATGAAAAGGAATTGCTCTGAGGAAAAAGAAATGGAAAAGAAATTCAAGGAAACAAAACAACGCTTCAAACAGAGAGGGTACAAAACAGCAGATCTCAATGCATGCGAAACAAAAGCAAAATGCAAATCAAGAGAAGATACCCTCATCAACAAAAAAAGCATTGTCGCCACACAAGAAGTTGAAGCTAAAAAAACAGCTGATCAACCCAGGATGATAATGACTTTCAGTAAAGAAAGCTACAAGATACAAAAAGCCATGATGAAGTATTGGCATGTACTACGCAAAGACCCAGATATTGGAACAACCATAGGAGACCATCCCCTAGTCTCCTATAGGAGGGCACCGAATCTTGCGGACCAACTAACTCAAAGTCATTTCGAAACTAAAAAACCGGAATCCTGGCTTGACATCAGGAAACAAGGATTTAATAAATGTGCAATCTGCAAAGCATGCAAGATAGGACGTAACATCAAAAACTTAAAAGATGCGGCTGGCAAGAACTTTGTAATTAGAACTAATATTAACTGTGAATCGTCATTTGTTGTATATATGATCCAGTGTTATTGTGGAAAATCCTACATTGGAAGCACAACATGCTCGATCAAAACACGTATACTTCAACATATACGAGCCATCCAAAACAGCGATTACTCCTATGCCATTGCGAAACATCTAGCAAATCATGAAAACAAAACGTGGTTAGATGTGAGATATTTTGGACTTGCAACTATACCACAACATGAGAGAGGAGGTAATCGCATTCAAAAACTGAGACGTCTTGAGTCTAAACTAATCATGAGGTTCAAAACCAAACAGCCTGCTGGCCTCAACGGTGATGAAGAACTTTATGTTCATCTATGAGGATTACGTTAAAGACTACACTGCATAAAGCTTTATAATTGTGAATATTTTCATAATAATGCGCTCTCATGAACAATATCTTTCTCTTTGTATCACTTTTTTGTTGCTTATCACAGTTACGACAACTGAGTTATTTTTGTTAACTAAGATTTGCCAATATTCAAAAAATGCATATGTCGTGAGCGGCTGCATGCATTGGGGACGTAGGGCACTCAGCCCTTTATTGTACAAATGGACTTCAGTCCATACAGTTACGCATTGTAATTAACCCTCAGGTAAACAGAGAGTTGATTAAACACGCACGCGTAATCACGAGCGTCACAAAGCGATATTGTCCTGGCAAACTGGGGACACGCTTTCTATATGCAGTAACGCTAAACAGTGCCTCAATGCAGCAAAAACCCACGACATTCTAAGAAACACAATGGCACAGATAACGTTTGAAACTACATGTCCCAGCATGCCCTAGCTAATCAGGGGGTGTGCCTAGAGGCTGAAATGTATAGAAATAATGAAGGGACCATGCATGCAAGCTACCGTGAACAGGAACTACGGTTCGAAACGCGTAGGGGTGTTTGTCACGTTTAAAATAAAGAAACTGCAACAAGTATCAAGGTGTGTGCAGCGATTTTCTGGTATCCCATATATATATATATATATATATATATATATATATATATATATATATATATTACCTACTGGTAGGTAGGCAGTTATAGTTAGGACCTCTTTTCTATTCAAGAAGATTTTTTTCTTCTGCCAATATCTTTGGCGCCGGTTGATGAATCTTCAAAAAAAATTCAAACTAATGGGGTGCTCCAGTTAACTCCTGTCTTGAAAGTTTCGGGGTGATTCGTCAAGTGGGGGCTGAGAAAAAGGGGGGTCCCAAAACGCATTTTCTCCATGTAAATTTCCATTGGAACCCTTTGTCACGGCTACAGCCTGAACTGCTGAATGGAATTAAACCAAATTTGGCAGAGAGTTAAGTCTTGGTCCAGAGTGCACTCTTTGCTGTAAATGGTGTAAATCCATTTAGTAGTTCCTGGGCTGTTGATCTGCGAACCCTCCCGACCACGAGCTTCATTCTGATTGTCTGACAACACTCCAAACCAAGAAGTTTTGGCAGCCGTCTTGTGACTCGGTTGAACCGAGTCACAAGTAAAATAGTAAGATAATGATTGAAAAACAAGAAAAGGGGCAGGGTAGAAACACTCTGACCCCCTAGGTGTGGCCAGTGAGGTTCCCTGCCCCAGGCCCAAAAAAACATTTTTCAAAAATATTAACAGCTGGGTTCACGTACGGTATCGGAATACTGCAGAGGAAATAAACAAAACAAAGCACGGTGTCCCGCGCTTCATTTTAATAAGCTCCTGGGGGCAATGTATTATTGTGATGCCCAGGGACTGCCATCTCCCAGGGGAAAATGTGTAATTATGAGTGGGGGCCTCACTGGCCACCAATCCCCTGGGACTGCCACCTCCCCAGGACAAGTTTGTAATTATGAGCGGGGGCCTCGCCGGCCGTCTCAGGCCCTGGAGTCAGCCACTTCCCCTGGGCTTTAATATTATTAATAAAAGCGTGGGGGGAGCTCCTGCTCCTCCTTACACTTCCCAGGTGACCACCACCTCCCCGGGGCTTTCATTACGGTGGGAGCATGACCCTCTCTAGGAGCCTTCCTGGGCCCTGGGGACCATCATCCACAGGGCCGGCTCCAGCAATGTCCTGGGGTACCCACCCCCTGGACATTGCAGTTTGCTATGACAAGGTGGGAGCACGACTCCCTCCCTGTCATAGCAGACACTGCTTTGCTTTGTGTAAATGAGAGCAGGAAACCTGCTCTTGCTTCCATGAAGCAAAGCAGAATTGCTTATGGGCAAAGGGAGCTGCATGTTAGCAGCTCCCTCTGCCCAAAAGCAATGCTGGCTCCCGCAGGAGGCGGGGAGCCGGCAGGTAATGTAGGGGCATTAAAGCTCCCCGCAGTTCCCAACATCAAGGCATGCCCTGGGGGATGGGGTCCCCGGGACAAAAAGAATGCCCGGAGGGGGAGAAATGTGTTTTCTTTTTTGTAAGAAAGGCTTGGCCTTGGGGGATGGAGTCCCTGCGGTAGAGTTCGAGCAATGAGAATGTGAGGCCTTCTTTTTTTCTCACGTGCTTGGAGTGGCGACTCCATAGCGGCTCTCAGAGCGGCCCCCCCATGTAACTACGATGGGTTCGCCTCCATCCAAAAATAAAAACAAGTATATATGTTTTAAATAATATTTACTGTTGGGTTATAGGGTGGCTCTACAAAGAGCCCTTGCTTTCATTCTGAGTTTGTTGCAGCTACATGTAAGTGCGGAGGCACAGCTTAATGTTGTTGAAAAACACTCTGTCTCCTTCATCTGTGAAGTGAACTCCATAACTTCTGTAGATGTCATCCATATCAAAACTTACATTTTTTTTTAAAGATGGAGCCCATTCCATGGTCTGTGAGATAAGCAGAAACATTTGCATATGGTCATGTCTGAACTGGGGTGGCTTGGTGAGCAAAATAACAATGGATTAAACCCAGATCTGTGACTTGGGGGTGAATTTTTTGCCATTGTGCAACATTCAGTCCATCATCTTGTGTGTTTTTCTGTTCACCCTATGCGGGAAAGGTATGCCCAGATGTTGTCCCGTGCTCACTAGACCACTGGAATCAAGCTATACTGGCTGATGATGGCTGATAGCCATAAACCGGTCCTAGGATGCTTGATTCCGGTCCAGGGAAGACATGACTTGGCAGTTCGGGCTGGACTGTTCCCATGAGGCACAGGGTCAAGATTGATTGGCATATGGCCATTTCTGAACTGGGGTGGCTTGGTGAGCAAAATAACGATGGATTAAACCCAGATCTGTGACTGGGGGTGAATGTTTTGCCATTGTGCACCATTCCGTCCATCATCTTGTGTGTTTTGCTAATTTTTTTATCGGCAGAGTGGACAGCAGCGTCCATAACTTTAAAAGAGAAAGAGAAACGATGTGAGAGAGAAAGAGAGGAAAAAACAACTTTAAAACTGTGAGAGAGAAAAAGTTATAGATGGAGCAGTTAATACTGGAGAAAATCTTTGCAGCTCACCTTTTTGCCTCCGTTGTGTGTCCAGGCACGTGCCGGTTTATAGTGCACCCTCTAGTTTAGTGATCTGAAAGATAGTATAGAGTTAGTAGTAGCAGAGTATATACAACTGCACAAGTATAGTTTTACTTTATGTCTTTGTAAAGACAGAATACTGTATTTCATCAACTTCCTCTGTAAGGAGGTGTCTGTGCTCTGTTTTTCTTCCAAAGTACGATATTCCATGCACTCCCACTGCATAGCGGTGAGTTCTCACTACTGCGTACCCAGACTGTTGCACCCCATTAACTCCCAGAGTCCGGAGGTGAGTTCTTTTTCTTGCGCACTCAAGGGGAGATTTACAAGCTCCTTGCGCCACTTTTCCCATGTTAAAAGTGACACAAAAGTGGTGCAAGGGGCTTGTAAATCTGCCCCGCAGACTGTTGTAACCTATCTATTCTCACTGCTCGGAGGTAATTGTACATTCCTACGCAGTGAAGCTGCTGCACACTACCCACTCTCTCCGTCCACAGATGACTTGTCGTTGTTTCGGAAACAAGCTTCTTTGCTCAGCTTGTGTCATTGGCGTGATTCAAAGAGGGTGCACCACGTGACGAAGCAGCCTTCTCAGATGTTGTTACGATGGCCAGGCATCATCGCAGAATGCACGAACGTTGAGCTTTGGAGGTGTTTGGGGGGGACGCCAATTTGTGAAACACAACCTGTAAGATAAAAAGGAAGTTAACATTGTGTGTCATTTCTTTATCAAAGGAGATAGGAAGTGAGAGAGTGACTAGAAAGAATATTCGCAGCTCACCTTTTGGTCATCGGTGTGTTTTTCACCTCGTGCCGGGACATAATGCACCCTGAAGCTCTACATCTAAAAGATAGTAAAAGAAATATGTTATGATTGGTAATTATTACTATCTTAATGTGGAGTAGAATTACATCACCCTTTCACACACCTTCCCTCCTGCATTTAAAAACAACTATTTGTACAGTTCCAACTTGTTTAATAGGCTTTGATTTTTGAAAAATTACTGTAGTAGTAATGTTTTTATCCGGTTGTGAAAGCAAGTGGTGCGAAGTGATACACGTGGGTTCGATCATCACGAGCGTCGGACATTTGACTGATTATAAAAACGTTCCTGCTATTGGAAAAAAATATATAAATGTAATAAGATACGGTATATAGGACTGCGTACGCATAAAATCGCTGAGTCGCCTTTTTGTATCTAGTCTGCTGCACCCCATCGACTCCCTCTGATGCGCACCCAGGCCTCATTGCTCACCTTTTCGTGGATAGGACACCTTCTACATCATGCAGTCCTGCTCTGCCACCAAAAAGTGTGACATATGGTGCTGAGTCTTGATATCCTTATGGGAAAGGACATACTCCTGCACCTATCTTCATCGCAGGTTCCTCACCCGCTCAGTCCTTGTGGTTCCACTACCTCAGTGACCAAAGTGGCCATGCACGTAGTGGTAGGCGCCCCTACTCAGTGGTTTGGGCCTACATGAGGCGTCCGAACCACTAGGGCGGGCCATCACAGCGCTTGCGATGGGAGCAAGTCTAAAATGGCGTAGAGCACGTGCGCCCCGTCTTTTTTATTGGAAGGGTCATGTGTGTAGTGATGCATGTGCTGGATGGGTGTGGTGTGGGTGTACACCAGGCATGAGGGAGTGTGTGTGTGCCATTCTGACAAGTAGACCTGGAACTAAGAAATCAGTACAATGGAAATCTGGGCAATGTTGCGTTTTTGTTTTTTCCTGAAAGCTTAAGCGGAGTGGGCTGGCCTGACGTATGGCAGTGCTGCGCGAGGCTCTGAATCATGATTCCGGAGGTATGGGCATGGTTCCGTCGTGAGCTATATGAGAAATCAAGTGATTTTGGTGTCCGTCTTGTAGTGCTGACATCACCCGGGTCTTAAACGCAAATGTGTCATTATATCTATAAAGTTCCACAACATGGCCAACATGGAAGGTACGGGGTATCACTGACTCTATATTCATTCATAGTTGCATACATAAAAGATCGTGGACATGACGCATTTCTGCGATTATGAAGGTTTGCTGTACATTCAGTGGAGTGTTGTAGCTGTAGTAATAGAGGGCTATGAAAGGTTTAAGTTGCAGTTTTTGGCACATGAAAGGCAGATAATATATATATACATATGTGGTCATTCAGATATACTATTGAACTTGGTGCTGGAAATCAGTGTTCGGGGCTCGGAGTTGCGCCCCCATCCTGTTATTGTAGAGCAATGACGTAATTTACACGTGCCTGAAAATTTACTGTAAATACGGTGCTCATGTAAATTGCTGATATAATTTTGGGTTGATTTTGCGCTATATAAATATGCTAAAAAAAAAAATCAGGAGGAATAGCCCACACTTACTGTCAGAGGTAAGATGGTTGTATACGCGATTTATATCACAATATAATGTGGTAGGGTGTAGGAGCAGCATTTTACAAACATATTAAATACACAGACACAAATAGATAGTTGAAGTGTGTACGGGAACGTGTGCTCGACTCGCTTTTTATTACGTTGCTGTTGGTAACAAGTAGAATAGTAATCATGATATCATACATAGCGCCTTGAGACCCTATGGGTGAGTAGCTTGCTTTACAAATTCCTTGAATGATTGATTGATTGATACATAGATATTCAATCATAAATGGTGTATGACTTCTGCTGTACAAAGGTAGGAGCACTACATGTGAAATAATACACAGAAGATTCTATCGTAACGGGTTCATGAATTGTGGTGCACTAAGGTAGAGTCGGTTTGTGTGGAACCTGCGATGATGTGTGGTTCAGGCAGACCGCACTGTTAAGAATGTCTTTTGGCTACTGAATTTTGCCTTAATAAGGCCACGTGGCGATTATTTATGCTGCACTGAGTTAGTGGTACGTCTGGTAGTCAGCGTGTTGCCTACTGGGCTGCATAATCTGTAATCACGATTGAAATAAAAGATGAATACATTGTCGAAATGTGCATGTTTTAGGGACATTATAGTTCAAGTTGTGACCTGTGCTGTCCATAGCAGACTGCCATTGAGTGTGCCTTTGCACTTGCAGCATGAATTTTGTTTTTCAACTAAACCTTGAACTGATATAAAAGAAGTTTTTGAAGGAAGGCTACTAAAGGGATATTGTATAGGGTTGGATAGACGTTTTATTTAGTTTGGTACTGCACTCTGCAAATAATGAATGAAGAGTCAGTTGAATTCTGCCTGAATATGGCCACGTGGCGATGAATTATGGTGCACTGAGTTTATAGTACCATTGGGACTGAGCGTGTACGTAACCTGCGATGATGCGTTTTTCCAGACAGGCCACACTTGGGGTAATATTTTTTGATTACTGAATTTTCCCTTAATAAAGCCTTGGGGCGATTATTTATGGTGTACTGAGTTAGTGATACGTCTGGTGTGTAGCCTGTGCTCACCCTACGATGATGCGTGGTCTGAACGGGTTGCACTCAATGCTTTGAATGTTGCATACTGGATTGCATGTACTCTGAGGGGAAAAATAAAACTACCATCGATGGTTATCAATTGATCTGCAAACTAGGTCTACTGATTGCTCCGCATAACGAATTAAACAATTGCACTTCACGCAGTGCATTCTAACTTTCTCAAAATGGGGACGTATGTCTGGTGGCGATGTTGCAGATTGGGAGCATTTGGTTTCCTTAACCGATTATAGTCTCTTACACAATTCGCATTGATAATAATCTTGAATTGTGAGCCCTACTGTTCGCAGTATAGACTGGAGGCAGTAGTCGGGAAGGGCCCACAGCCATGTGACATTGACTTGAGCTGTATAGAGTTAGTGGTAGGTGTGTCTCTCAGCGTCTATGCAGCCAGCGATGATGCTTGGTGTGGGCCAGCCAAACTGGGAGCCATGTATTTTGCCTTGTGAATTCTGTCTGAATAAGGCCACAGGGAAATAACTTGTGATGCAGTGAGTTAGTGGTACCTGAAGAACTCAGCGTGTGAATACCCTGCGATGATTCATGGTTCGGGCGGGTCGCACTGGTACACTGTCTCTTGCCTACTGGAATGTGTCATGTGCAATCGCCATTCCACCTTAATCGTGAGCCCTCACAATGTAGATCGAAAGCAGTAGTCATCACAAACATCAAGAAATTCTTTTTGTCAAATCCTTTAACAAAATCTGAGGACATAAAGTACAATTATCTCTACCTTAAATAAATCAAGGCTAAATTTCATGCTGTCCGTAGTATAGATTCAAAGCTGAATTTAAGTTGTGAACCCTGCTGTCCGCACTGTAGATCGAAGGCAGTACTGAGCACAGATATGGACAAATGACTTTTGTCTCTTATTTTAACAAAAGCTGAACACATACAGTATAATTGTCTCTGCATTAAATAAATCAAGGGTGAATTCCCTACTGTCCGTAGTGTAGATGCAAAGTTGAATTCAAGTTGTGAACCCTGCTGGCCGCAGTGTATATCGAAGGCAGTACTCGACAAAAACATTGATGAATGCTTTTTTTGTCACAGTTAACAAAATCTGAGGACACAGTACGATTGTCTCTGCCTTAAATAAATCAAGAATTAATTTAATGTTGTATGTAGTGCTGATTCACCACAGGTATCAAGTGGTAAACTTTTGTTTTTTGTGGCATCCTTTAACAAAATTGTCTCTGCCTTACATAAATCAAGGATAACTTGAATGCTGTCCGTAGTGTAGATGGAAAGCTGAATTGAAGGTGTGAACCCTGCTGTTTGCAGTGTAGATCTTTGACTGCACTGCATTGTCTGTATTGTACACCATACATTGACTGTTGCATACGGAACTGATGAACTGGTATCAAGTAGTAAACTCTGTTGATCGCAGTGTACATTTGAAATCAATACTCAGTACAGGTATTGAGGAATGTTTTTTGTCACATCACTTAACAAAATTGTCTCTGCCTTACATAAATGAAGGCTAACTTGAATGCTGTCCGTAGTGTAGATGGAAAGCTGAATTGAAGTTGTGAACCCTGCTGTCCACAGTGTAAATCGAAGGCAGTACTTGACGCAAAAATCGAGGAATGCTTGTCACTTATTTAAACAAAATCTGAAGGCATATAGTAGAATTGTCTCTGCATTAAATAAATTAAGGCTGAATTTCCTACTGTTCATACTTTAACAAAATCTGAGGTCATAGTACAATGTCTTTGCTTTAAATAAATCGAGACTGAATTCAGCATTGTCTGTAGTGCTTAAGCGCTACTGGTATCAAGTTGTGAACTCTACTGAGTGTAGATCGAAGGCAGGAGTCACCACAGATACCGACAAATAATTTTTATCACTTACTTTAACAAAGTCTGAGGACATAGAATAGAATTATCTCTGCCATACATAAATTAAGGATAACTTCAATGCTGTGCGTAGTGTAGATCCAAAGCTGAATTCAAGTTGTGAACCCTGCTGTCCACAGTGTAGATCGAAGGCAGTAGTCGATAGAGGCATAAGTCTGCAGTGCTGTTGCGCTGAGTTTGCAATCACCCTGTATTGAGGCAGCACGTGGTCATGGCAGCAGCCACGTGGCAGGGTGAGGACCTTCGCTGTGGCAGAGTCTTTTCTCTTTGTAGAAGTGAACCACGCCCAAGGCGTAGGCTAATTATTTATACTCTTACACTGGCGTTGCGTACGTTGGATCAGCCCACTCCACCTCTGCTTCAAGAGGGGGAGACAACACAGCAACATGACCGAGATATTCCCCTGAGTCTGAGATAATATGGTTGCATCCAGTATGCAGTATACATGTATCAGTTTTATATCTACACATGGAAACGTTTTTAGTTTCTATAGTGAGTTGTGTATAGCATTTCACCAGTAGTCTTGGCATTGTGTAAATTATTGTTGATGTGCGAGTTCCTTCCCTTATACATAGTTGGTTACCACATCTCTGAACATTGAGCTAATGTGTTGTTGAGGGGATATATTATCTTGGGAAGGTCTGTTGTCCTGTTTTGCGCTGCCTCTAAGGTAGTAGAGGGAGAGGGGTGAGGAGGGGTTGTTGTAGTGGTCGTGACACTGGTTATTGTGATTTTGTTGGGTGTCGGAAGGATATAATTAGTACCTCTATCACTTATTGCTCTTTAAATATGGGTATGATTTGGATGTAATTCACACAGTACGTAGTTGACGTCCTTACACTAGTTAAATGTTGCTGTTAGTGTGTTAGTGGTAAGTGAAAATATTGTTGTTTTTTTTAGGTAGCATTGCAGATTTGGTTTCTTGATGAAAAAATGGGGAAGTGGTCAACATTTTAATTAGGAATTGTCATTTAAAAAACCTTTGAAATTCAATGAAAAAACCATAGGTTTCAGGCAGGTTATAGTTAGGAATTATCATTAAAAAACCTTTGAAATTCACTTAAAAAACCATAGGTTTCAAGCAGGTTATAGTTAGGAATTATCATTTAGGAATTATCATTTAAAAAACCTTAGAAATTCACTGAAAAAAAACATAGGTTTCAGGGGTGGTATAGTTAGCTGGACATTTCACTCATACAAAATCATTGAAATTCCTGTTATAGTTAGTTCTGCTAACTATAACTCGTGCGCCCGCAATGCACTGCTGATGATGTCACATATTACATCATTCATGACATGGTCAGTGACATCGCTGATGACATCTCAAATGACATCACTGATGACATCATCCACGTGACAATCTGATACACCTTGTCATACACTAGTATAACCATTTATCACTCACTGTAAAATACAGAGTACCATATTTAAAACCATTGACACACCACTACCAGTTACTACATACCCACTCACTGATTCCTAGGTTTATACACACAACTACCCATTCAACAACAGAATCACTTATACATGCAGTCAGTAATTAATAGAACACTATGAAATGCACTTATACACATATATAAACATTGACATATCAGCAGTCACCTTATTGGGTTATGCAGTCATCCTACTCACTCATGAAAAACATTAATCACACTTACATTTACTCACTTACACAATTATACACACAACACCTCATTTATTCAAACACATAGTAACTCATAGTTAATATGTTAAAAAATCCCCATTACAATTATATACTCATTCATATAGTTACACTCACAATCACTGACTCTTACATATACTTATTTATATACACCTAGGGGCCCATTAGGATGTCAGGAGGATTGCCCATGCCAGGCTGACGGTGGCTACAGCCAGCCTGGCGGGGGCAATAATACGCCCGACATCGGCATTCGATTTCCCCTTCGGCGGACGGAAAGACCGTCTGCCACTTTTCCGCCCCGGTCGCCTTGCGGCCGGGGCGGAAAAGGATTAATATGGTGGCGTGTCTATTAGACACTGCCAGCCATATTACAATGGGCTTAGGGAGATGCTGGCATGCGGTCTTCACACTCAGTCACCCAAACAACTGTTTCCACATGCACTCTTAAACCTATACACCTAGTCAATCAACCATTCACACATCTATGCATAGAGTTACACACAACCCATCCAACCACATACACAAACTCAGTGTCCCATACAAATACTCACCTAACTAATCAATTACTAATATACACGATCATTTAGTTAGTGACCAACTGATGCAGCATGTTATACAACAACAGAGACAGTGATGCACACATTCACATAGTTTAGTTACTAATCCATGTATTAAGTGAGACACTTTTAATTACTCACTTAAACAGACAGTCAGACAGCTAGTAAATCTTCCATTCAGGCAGTTATATATCTACTCAATCTTCAATACAGATTGGTATATATATATATAATACATATTTACATTTCAAACTAAACCACATTCACTGGATGATGTCATCAGTGATTTCATCAGTGACCATGTCATGAATGATGTAATATGTGACAACATCAGCAGTGCATTGCGGGCGGGCGAGTTATAATTAGCAGAACTAACTATAACAGAGAAATTTCAATGGTTTTGTATGAGTGAAATGTCCAGTTAACTATAACACCCCTGAAACCTATGGTTTTTTCAGTGAATATATATAGACCAGGGTGACCCGTTCGAAACGCGTCATGCTGTGGTGGTCAATTTGAAATAAACACACTTTATTCATCAAGCTGCCTGTGGTCCGTACCTGTTCTTTTTCCTGCCCCCTGCGGGATATTGGATAGTGGCGACAGGAGTTGTTTAGCCTATATATATATATATATATATATATATATATATATATATATATATATATATCTGCTCTTTCCTGTGAAGGAGGTTACCGTGAATATATATATATATATATATATATACACCAACGCTCCCAAAGCACACCGCATACACAGCACCTTCCAGGAGAAAACGGACACTTGAATCCGGTATAAGTTGCAGCAATCTGTATATTTTTATTTTCAGTGAATCAGGAGTGCCACGATCCGACGCATTTCGGCGAATCCAGTCGTCTTGCTCACCAGATGAAAGTGGTTGTGATCACACATATTTTAAAAAATACAAACCACCATTGAAAACGTTTTCACGGATATATATATATATATATATATATATATATATATATATATATATATATATATATATATATCTCTGCCACTAATTCCCCTTGCACCCCCAGTATGCAAGGGGAATTAGTTCCTCCCTCTGCAAACGCACCAGGGGGCTGCGTTGCAGAGAGGTGTAAAAAGGGGCATGGCCTCATTACACCTCTCTGCAACGCAGCCCCAGGTGCATACTGGAGGTTCCTGGTGTGCTAGTTGGCCCCCAGGGACCCCCAGTATGCAAGGGGAATTAGTTACCCCTCTGCAAACGCGCCAGGTGACGCGTTTGCAGAGAGGTGCAGGGAGGGGGCGTGGCCTCCTCCCGATCCCGTTTTTTAAAAAAAAGTACTTTTAAGAAGGGGGGCTGTGTGGCCCCCCTTCTTTTTCTTTTTTTTGGCCCTGGGGACCCCATCCCCCAGGGCCTGCCCCCAATTTATATTAAAAATAAATAAATCGGGAAGGGGGCCGCGTGGCCCCCTTCCCAAGGCCATACTCTGCCCTGGAGACCCCATCCCCCGGGGCATGGGCCTTTTTGAATTTTTTTTTCGAATTAGGAGGGGGGCTGCTTCGCCCCCCTCCTATTGCAACTTTTGGCTCCGGGGACCCCATCTCCCGGGGCTGGCCATTTTTTATTTATTTATTTTTTTTTTTGGAAGGGGGGCCGCATGGCCCCCATCCCAGGCCACATCTGGTCCCAGGGAACCCATCCCGCGGGGCCTGGCCTTCCTCATTGGGGGCCGTAAGGGGGGCACCGAGCCTCCCAAAGTCCCTGCCAGCTCCGCGCATCCTGTGGGAGCCGGCATTGCTTTTCTGCTTGGGGAGTAGCTAACATGCTGCTCCCCATGCAGAAAAGCAATCCGCTTTGGTTTTTGAAAGAGAGAGCAGGTTTTCTGCTCTCTTTTTCAAAAACCAAAGCAGTTTGCTATGGTAGGGTGGGAGCCGCAAGGCTCCCTCCCTACCATAACAAACAGCAGTGTCCCGGGGGTGGGCACCCCGGGACACTGCAGGTGCCGGCCCTGGGGGCTGGCGGTTCCCAGGGCCATCAAGGGCTCCAGGAGGGGGGCCGTGTGGCCCCCTCCCACTAGTTAAAAGCCCTGGGGGTGGTGGTCCCCGGGGCTGGGGGTCCGTCACGGACCCCCCTATTTTAAATATTAGTGCCCCGGGGAGGTGGCGGTCCCCGGAGCGTGTGGGGGGCTTGAGCCTGCCCACACAAGTTTGAATTTTTTTTTATTAAAAACTAAAAACTAAGGCAGTCCCCGGGGCTCAGGGGACCTTAGAGGCCCCCCATCATTCATGTGCAAGCCCCGGGGGTGGCGGTTCCCGGGGCTGCGGGGGGGCCGTGTGCCCCCCCATTATTTTACTTGCTTTGCCCCGGGGGGTGGCGGTCCCCGGGGCAGTGTGGGCATGATTGGGGCCCCCCACACCTTTTTGTATTATTCCCCCTCGGATTTGGTCCCCCCGGGGGCTAATTTGAAAAAAAAGAAGACCTTTTCTTTTCCACAGGGTACGTGTACCTACGCGTATCCCGCGATTTAAATTTATTTTTTTGGCCTTGGGGCTCCTTTTGGGACCCCCTGAGCAAGCCTAGGGGGTCAGGGTTTTTCTACCCTGCCCCCTTTGCGTGTTTTTCGTGCTTCTTTTGCTGCTTTCTTGTGCCTCAGTTCTACCGAGGCACAAGATGGCTGCCAACACTTCCTGGTTTGGAGTGTTGACAGCCAATTAGCATAAAGCTCGTGCTCGGGAAGGTACGCGTACTGTACGCGTACAGTACTTCGTCTATAGATATATCTATGATTTTACTTTTGATTTTCTAAAAAACTACTGAACGGATTTACACCATTTAACAAAAAGCATAATCTGCGAACCAAACTCTACTTTTTTGCCAAATTTGGTGTAATTCCGTTCAGCAGTTCGTGCTGTAGCCTCACTTAAAGGTCCCTATGGAAAATTGCATGGGGAAAACATGTTTTGGGACCCCCCATTTTTCTCGTCCCCCGCTTGACGAATCACCCCCAAACTTTCAGGGAAGGAGCTGAGCAGGCCATTTTCTAGGAGAATTTTGCTAAGATTTGTTGACTGGCGCCAAAGTTATTCCAAATAGAATGTTGCATATTTCCTATGGAAACTAGGTCCTAACTATAACTACCTACTACCTAACGACCGCCAGTACGTTTTTTTATATGTATATATTCACTGAAAAAACCATAGGTTTCAGGCCCTATATAGTTAGGAATTAACATATAAAAAACCACTGAAATTGCTCCTATATAGTTAGTTGAACTAACTATATATTTCCCGCATACGCAATCCACTGCTGATGATGTCACATATTACATCATTCATGACATGGTCAGTGACATCACTGATGACATCACTGATGACATCTCAAATGACATCACTGATGACATCACTGATGACATCATCCAGTGTCTGTGTGTTTTTGTAAAGTTTAAATATGTTTTACATATTGAAGAATGAGTGGATATATAAGAGTATGGATGAAGGATTTGATTGTATAAGTGAGTAAGTATGTGTTAGTATATCTGTGAAAATGTAAGCTGTTCTGTCTTTAACTGTATAGATGAAAAAATCAAAGTGTGATTGATTCTTTACAGGACTGACTAGGTGTGTGAGTAACTCCATGGATGAGTGGCAGTGTGTGAGTGTCTGCATAGGTGTATGAGTGCATATGATAGTGTTGTAATAATGAGTGACTGTATGTACGAGTGATTGTATGGCTGAATGAGTGAATGTGTGTGTAGACGTAGGAATCAGTGAGTGCGTATGTAGTAACTGGTATTCGTGTGTCAATGGTTTCAAAAATGATAATCTGTATTTAACACTAGGTGTAACAGAGGTTATATTAGAGTGTAAGGAGGAGCATTGTATTATCACATGAAGTATATCATCAGTGGTGTGATCATTGATGTCAAATTAGATGTCATCAGTGATGTCATCAGTGATGTCATTTGAGATGTCATCAGTGATGTCATCAGTGATGTCACTGACCATGTCATGAATGATTTAATATGTGACATCATCAGCAGTGGATTGCGAATGCGCGAAATATATAGTTAGTTCAACTAACTATATAGGAGCAATTTCAGTGGTTTTTTATATGTTAATTCCTAACTATATAGGGCCTGAAGCCTATGGTTTTTTCAGTGAATTTTCAAGGTTTTTAAATGCTAATTCCTAACTATATAGGCCTAAAACCTATGGTTTTTTCAGTGAATTTCAATGGTTTTTTATATGTTAATTCCTAACTATATAAGGCCTAAAACCTATGGTTTTTTCAGTGAATTTCAAAGGTTTTTTAAATGCCAATTCCTACCTGAATAAAGCCTGAAACCTATGGTTTTCTCAGTGAGTTTGCAAGGTTTTGAAAATGCAAATTCTATTAGCGGATAACGTTTAAATATGTTAATATCCTTGTGGGACCACCTGAGCAGCCCTAGGGATCCGATTTTTGGACTGGAGCAAGATGCTCTCTGATTGGGCCGTATTTCTTGCCTTCTGCCCCCCTGATTGTGCCGTATTTCTTGGCTTCTGTCCCCCTGATTATGCCGTATTTCCTGCCTCATGCACCCTGATTGTGCCATATTTCTTGCCTTCTGCACCCTAATTGTGCTGTATTTTTTGCCTTCTGCTCCCTGATTGTGCCGTATTTGTTGCCTTCTGCCCACTAATTGTGCCATTTTTTCTTGCCTTCTGCCCACTGATTGTGCCGTTTGTCGGGCCTTCTGTCCCCTGATTGTGCCTTTTTTTGTGCCCCTGCCCCCCTGATTGTATTATCTTTGCCAGTGTTGGTTCGCTGCTGGTATTGCCTTTGTCCGTGTTTTTTTTTTTGCTGCCGTTATTGTCTTTGCCTTTTTTTTTCTGCCGTTATTGTCTTTGCCAGTGTTTGTTTGCTGCCGTTATTGTCTTTGCCAGTGCTTGTTCTCTGCTGGTATTATCTTTGCCAGAGCTGTGTGGGCTGTGGGAGCTGTGTGGGCTGTGAGAGCTGTGTGGGCTGTGAGAGCTGTTTGGGCTGTGAGAGCTGTGTGGGCTATGAGAGCTGTTTGGGCTGTGAGAGTGTGGGCTGTGTGGGCTGTGAAGGCTGTGAGAGCTGTGTGGGCTGTGAGAGCTGTGTGGGCTGTGAGGGATGTGTGGGCTGTGAGGCCTGTGAGAGCTGTGTGGGCTGTGAGACCTGTGGGGCTGTGAGAACTGTGTTGGCTGTGAGAGCTGTGTGTGCTGTGAGGGCTGTGAGGGCTGTGTGGGCTGTGTGGGCTGTGAGGGCTGTGTGGGCGGTGAGAGCTGTGAGAGCTGTGTGGGCTGTGAGAGCTGTGTGGGCTGTGAGAGCTGTGTGGGCTGTGAGCTCTGCTTCTTTTGTGCCTCGGTCTACCTAGGCGGGCTGTGAGAGCTGTGTGGGCTGTGAGAGCTGTGTGGGATGTGAGAGCTGAGTGGGCTGTGAGGACTGTGTGGGCTGTGAGGTCTCTGTGGGCTGTGAGAGCTGTTTGGGCTGTGAGAGTGTGAGCCATGTGGGATGTGAGAGCTGTGTGGGCTGTGAGAGCTGTGTGGGCTGTGAGAACTGTATGGGCTTTGTTGGCTGTGAGAGCTGTGTGGTCTGTGAGGGCTGTGTGGGCTGTGAGGGCTGTGTGGGCTGTGAGAGCTGTGTTGGCTGTGAGAGCTGTGTGGGCTGTGAGAGCTGTGTGGGCTGTGAGAGCTGTGTGGGCTGTGAGAGCTGTGTGGGCTGTGAGCTCTGCTTCTTTTGTGCCTCGGTCTACCTAGCACAAGATGGATGCCAACACTTCCTGGTTTGTAGTGTTGACAGCCAATGATCATGCATCTTTCTCTGGAACGATTCAGAAAAGGGGGTGGTGATGAACAGAGTGTCTGAATTGAGCAGACCACTCTTACCCAGTCAAAAGATCAGGGCTTGATCCATCACCGTTATTTATCTCACTGCCCCATCCCAGCTCAGAACCTGGCTATATGCAAATCAGTCTGTCCCTGGCCCAGTGCATCATGGGAACAGGGCAGACTAAACTACCAAGCCAATTCTTCACCAGAAAGGAGACAAGCTACAGGGGACCGGTTTCTGGCATTTCAGCCGTCTTCGGCCCGGCTTGCTTGAATCCTGATGGAGCAGTGAGAAAGGGACTCATGTCTGAGTATACCCTGCCACACCTATAGTGGCCAAAAACGATTCAGAAAAGGGGGTGGTGATGAACAGAGTGTCTGAATTGAGCAGACCACTCTTACCCAGTCAAAAGATCAGGGCTTGATCCATCACCGTTATTTATCTCACTGCCCCATCCCAGCTCAGAACCTGGCTATATGCAAATCAGTCTGTCCCTGGCCCAGTGCATCATGGGAACAGGGCAGACTAAACTACCAAGCCAATTCTTCACCAGAAAGGAGACAAGCTACCGGGGACCGGTTTCTGGCATTTCAGCCGTCTTCGGCCCGGCTTGCTTGAATCCTGATGGAGCAGTGAGAAAGGGACTCATGTCTGAGTATACCCTGCCACACCTATAGTGGCCAAAAACGATTCAGAAAAGGGGGTGGTGATGAACAGAGTGTCTGAATTGAGCAGACCACTCTTACCCAGTCAAAAGATCAGGGCTTGATCCATCACCGTTATTTATCTCACTGCCCCATCCCAGCTCAGAACCTGGCTATATGCAAATCAGTCTGTCCCTGGCCCAGTGCATCATGGGAACAGGGCAGACTAAACTACCAAGCCAATTCTTCACCAGAAAGGAGACAAGCTACCGGGGACCGGTTTCTGGCATTTCAGCCGTCTTCGGCCCGGCTTGCTTGAATCCTGATGGAGCAGTGAGAAAGGGACTCATGTCTGAGTATACCCTGCCACACCTATAGTGGCCAAAAACAATTCAGAAAAGGGGGTGGTGATGAACAGAGTGTCTGAATTGAGCAGACCACTCTTACCCAGTCAAAAGATCAGGGCTTGATCCATCACCGTTATTTATCTCACTGCCCCATCCCAGCTCAGAACCTGGCTATATGCAAATCAGTCTGTCCCTGGCCCAGTGCATCATGGGAACAGGGCAGACTAAACTACCAAGCCAATTCTTCACCAGAAAGGAGACAAGCTACCGGGGACCGGTTTCTGGCATTTCAGCCGTCTTCGGCCCGGCTTGCTTGAATCCTGATGGAGCAGTGAGAAAGGGACTCATGTCTGAGTATACCCTGCCACACCTATAGTGGCCAAAAACGATTCAGAAAAGGGGGTGGTGATGAACAGAGTGTCTGAATTGAGCAGACCACTCTTACCCAGTCAAAAGATCAGGGCTTGATCCATCACCGTTATTTATCTCACTGCCCCATCCCAGCTCAGAACCTGGCTATATGCAAATCAGTCTGTCCCTGGCCCAGTGCATCATGGGAACAGGGCAGACTAAACTACCAAGCCAATTCTTCACCAGAAAGGAGACAAGCTACCGGGGACCGGTTTCTGGCATTTCAGCACTGGGACAGGAACAGACTAATTTGCATACAGCCAGGTTCTGAAACTGGGATGGTGCAGTGAGCTAAAAAACGGTGTTGGATCTAGCCCTGATCTCTTGACTGGGTGAGAGTATTCTGTTTAATTCAGAGACTCTGTCCCTCACCACCCCTTGTTGTAAATATTTTTGTCCACCCTAAGCGTGGAAGGGTATACTCAGATGTGAGTCCCTTGCTCATTGCACCATCAGGATTCAAGCAAGCCGGGCCGAGGACGGCTGAAATGCCAGAAACCGGTCCCCGGTAGCTTGTTTCCTTCCCAGTGTAAGAATTGGCTTTTGTAGTTTGGTTTGCCCTGTTCCCATCATGCACTGGGACAGAAACAGACTAATTTGCATACAGCCAGGTTCTGAAACTGGGATGGTGCAGTGAGCTAAAAAACGGTGTTGGATCTAGCCCTGATCTCTTGACTGGGTGAGAGTATTCTGTTTAATTCAGAGACTCTGTCCCTCACCACCCCTTGTTGTAAATATCTTTCTCTGGAAGGCATGCTGATTGGCTGCTACTGTCTATCAACACTCCAAAACAGAAACAGTTGGCAGCCATCTTGTGCCTCAGTAGACTAAGGCACAGGAAAGCAGGAAAACAAATGTGTAGAACTCAAAAAGGGGGCAGGTAGAAGCACCCTGACCCTCTAGGCCTGCTCAGGGGGTCCCACAAGGACCCCCAAGGCCCCTAAAAATTATAATTTTTTTTAAAAAAATTGCGGGGTGCTCGCACGGTGCGCGCACGGTGCTCGCACTGTGCGCGCTTATAGATATATAATTGATTTCAACTTGAATTTTCTCAGCAACTACTGGAGGGATTTACACCATTTAAGCAAAAGCGTGATCTGCGAATCAGACTCTACCATTTTGCCAAATTTCTTATAATTCTGTTCAGCCGTTTGGGCTGTAGCCTTGTCTAAAGGTCCTATGGAAAATTGCATGGGGAAAACACGTTTTGGGACCCCCTTTTTTCTCAGCCCCCGCTTCACGAATCCCCCCGAAACTTTCAGGGAAGGAGCGGAGCGTAACACGGCATCTTCTTTGAGAAATTCACATAGATTGATCAACCGGCGCCAAAGTTATTCCCAATAGAATGTTGCGGATTTCCTATGGAAACTAGGTCCTAACTATATATACCTACTGGCGACCGCCAGTAGGTAATTAATATATATATATATATATATATATATATATATATATATATATATATATATATATATATATATATATATATATGCCCTCTCAGCATAAGCAGAGTGGGAGACTTAGTTGCCATCCGTTTGTCAAGCACACATGGTAGAGCAGGTAACACAGAACTGTGCACTGCTTGATACAGGTATATTGAGACACACCAATATTGTGGACAGAATATCAAGAGACAAAATATCAAAATGTAACTGCATATAGAGGAAGTATAGATTTACTATTCTTAACTCCACATCTTTGCATCTTGATCTTAAAACAAAAAATATTATAAATATATATTACCTAGTTATAGTTAGGACCATGTTTCCATAGAAAAAGCATTTTTTGGCTTACCTATAACTTTAGTGCCGTTTGATGAATCTTCACAACATTCTCCAAACAAAGTGTCAAGTTGGGTCTTGTTGTGCATGGTAGGTTTCAAGGTGATCCATCTAACTGGGGCTGAGAAAAAGAGGGGTTCAAAAAAGTGTGTTTCCCGTGTGAATTTCCAGAGAGCCTTTAGAAACACCTACATTCAAACTGCTGGATAGAATAACTCTAGATTTGGCAGAATAGTAGATTTTGTTGCTGAGATTATGCTTTGGTGTAATCCATTTACAAGATTTTGAAATATTAAACGAAAACCAAATTTATATATCTGGGCAGAGCAGAAGCACAGATCTTATGGTGGGATCAAATTGACTGCCAACCCTTCAACCAGGAAGTGTTGGCAGTCATCTTGGGATCAATATAGCCCCCCATTGAAATTTATTGTAGTTAATGGCAGGTTTTGAGAGTCACAAAAAAGTGAATGTATAAAGGTTGATAACAGATTTTAGTTACAATGTAAATCATTTGTTGATGGTGATCCAGCGGGACACCAACCTACGGATAAGTATCACTAAATCACACACATTCAGGCCCATTAACCACTCTCACTTACAGTATCCAGTTAATGAAAACCCTGCTGGGATTCAATTTTTGGGGTTCTATATATGTCCGTTTGCCTAGAGAATTTTAACCTATTTATTTATTTACTAAGCCCTTCCTTACTCATGGCTCTATTAGTTGAGTTAGAGTTGGTAATTAATTACATTAAGCATTTACCTATTTTAATTTCATTGAATAACCACAGACTCAGTTTTAAATTATAAAGTTTTATCTGAAAATATTTTAGTGAATCAAATACAAATTATAGTGTTAACTCCATCATTCTGGGAAGGTCATAGTCATAGTCAAAATCCTTTATTCAATCAAACACAAAATGATCAAAAAGTACATATAAAAAAGAAATGAAAGTATTTTCAATATTCAATTTCATTTAAAATAGGAAATATAATAGTTCATTTTCATCTTACTAAAATCTTTCAAAATTGGATCTATAAAAAATTGATCGTTTCCAAGGTTTTACTCCTATTACGTACTTTTCATCCAGTGACTGGTTCCAGTGCAGAGTTTTATCTTTTTTTCATGCAGGCCCAGAGAAATGAAGCTAGAGTAAAACAAATCAAATAATCTGATAGACCCTTTAAAAAATATAATGCCACCCTACATTGTTTAAAATTTATTTTCTGCAGTATCAGTTGTAAATAACTGTTCCTCTCCTTCTTATACAGAAAAAAACAAGGTGCAGGTTTATCTTGATGAGCCATCACAGGGGCACAAAGTTAAATCAGTATGGTTATAGATTTTCCGGGGTATCCTATCATAAGAGGGATCATTTTCAGACGAAACCTAATCAATATAAATCTGTGATATGCATTTGTATCGTCTGACAGATAGTAAAAATATCCTCTCTCTATCACTGGCAGAATTGATCTATAGTTCACCATTGCCTGCTTCTTACCATGAGTTTCCCTTCTCTCATACTCTACCCTCATCCTAAACAAATTTCTGTCCTTTTCTTTAGAGATCTTTCTACATTCATCTAGATGAGGAAACAATTCAGGTAGCTCAATCTTGTTTAGGAGTTTTTCTACGTAGCACAGCCATCTGGCTCTCCTACACTTATCCATATTTATGCAATTCTTAATTATTGTGTGTGTCAGGGGGAGTGTATCCCTTCTCCAGATTGTGTGCCACAGAAGAACAGGTACCAATTGTATTGAGTCAGTGATATAAGGGAGTCCCAGTTCTAAGTGTAAAATATAGTTAGGGGTCGAGGTGGGAAGGCCAGCTATAGATTTAAAAAACTTGTTTGCAGTGCACCCGTTTCGACAGTGCCCCATACCCCGCCCCATATGTTGCTGCTGATATAATTTTAGACTTGTAAATTTGTTTAATTGGTAATAGTGGCCTATCACCCAGTTTTTTGGCAAAGGTCTTTACTGCAGACAGGGTTCTTTCCATTACCCCTCTGTGTCCTTGCACTCATTTTGTCCATACCATATCCTTATCCATAAGAACCCCAAAATACGGGAAGGAATCCACCACCTCAATCCTCTCATTCTCCACATGGAGGTACGGTGTTCTCTCTCTTTTTCTTGCCCCCACTATCACAGCAAAGGATTTTGAACGGTTCACCCTCAGATCAAGTGAGTCCATAATTGATACATACGAAGATATGAGGTGCTGAAGGCCAGACCCTGTTCTGGCCATCAACACCACATCATCCGCATATGCCAAGATAGGTAGAGGTTGTGAGTTAAAAACTGGAGCATCTCTTGTGGACTTCATAAGGGCTTTTTCCACTCCATTTGTATAAATGGAGAAGAGAAATGGTGCAAGAACACAACCCTGCCTAACTCCTCTGGCGATTTTAAATGGGCATGTGCAGCCTCCATTTTTTGTGTACCTTACTGAGGCCATAGTGTTAGATAAATGTCTGTCTAATAAAATTTAAGATTAATAGATCGACTCCCATCTCCCTCATGATGGTACACAGCTTTTCATGGGTCACACAGTCGAACGCTGCCGACAAATCCATGAAAGCCATGTACATCTCCTCCTCCTTCATGCTTGTATATTTTCTATTATGAGTGACAGGTTTAGACACTTGTCTACCGTGCCCCTTCCCTGCTGGAAACCATATTGGACCTACATTAGGATATTCTTGTCTTTGGCCCAATCCTCTAGCTTAGAGAGGAGGAGCCGTCCCATTAGTTTCGCTGTCATGTCCAGCAGGGAGATGGCTGTAGTTTTTTGGATCAGACCTGTCCTCTTTTTTAAATATAGGGACTATAAAACCAACAGACCAAGATTGAGGGGGGACGGCTCGAATTATGCTGTTCATCACGTTCATCAATAACGGAGCCCATAGGTCTTGTATTCCCTGAAAAATATCTATTGGTACACCATTTGGACCAGGGGCCCTGCCTGCACTACACGACAACAAGTTCTTCCTTACTTCACTGAGTGAGAAGAATGAAGAAGAGTCCTGTTGACCATCTTCCATATTTAAAACCGGGGGTTGGGGTATAGAGGCAAAAATACTCTCAAAAGCAGCAACCCATGCTTTCTCATCTACATTGTTGTCTACTGTAGTGTCTGTGGGATTTTTTAAATGCGGTGCATTTATTATCCTCCAGAAGTCGCAGGTGTTTCCCATTTTTGCTGCCTCTCTAAAGTTCTCCCATATAGTTTATTTTACTGCCTTCTCTCTCTTTCTTCTATTAAGTTTATATTTAGCCCTTAGTTCCTTAATTTCCTCCTGGTTTCTAGATCTGCTTTTCAGAGCATGGATCAAAGCTCTCCTTGCCGCTGAGCATGGTGAGTCAAACCATCCCCTTTCCGGTCTCCTAATAATATTTTTAGAACGGGTAAGGGTCTGTTTTGCGTGCCCTAGGAGATCACAAAAAGCCTTTACCATTTCCTCTACTTCGGTCTTGGGATCTAGACATGTTACTATTAGCCCTGGGCGGAGTTGGCGGAGTGGGGCTTCGCGGAGCTACGCGAAGTGGGCGAGAAACTACGCCCACCTCCGCACTCCGCGTAGCCCCACTCCGCAAAACCACTGGCCGCCAGCCCCGCCACCCGCCTCCCTCCCGCCCTCCCTAAATACTTTAAAATAAAGGAATGCAATAATTTAAAAAGCACTTACCTTGCCGCCGCTGCCCGCCGCGTCCCCGGGGCTCGCTATCTTCCGTCTTCTTCAGTAATGCGCATGCGCGGGCGGCCGCGCATGCGCATTTTCACGAGAAAATGCGCATGCGCGGCCGCCCGCGCATGCGCATTACTGAAGAAGGCGGAAGACGGAAGATAACGAGCCCCGGGGACGCGGCGGGCAGCGGCGGCAAGGTAAGTGCTTTTTAAATTATTGCATTCCTTTATTTTAAAGTATTTAGGGAGGGCGGGAGGGAGGCGGGTGGCGGCCAGCTACGCTCCGTCTGCGGAGCGTGCGTAGTGCCGCCTGGCTCCGCCAGCTCCGCAAAATGCGGAGTGGGCGGCACTACGCACACTCCGTGCACGGAGCGTAGCTGGCCGCCCACCCCTAGTTACTATATTATTATGGCTAGCAGATATGATTTTAGCCGTCACTATAGGTTGGTTGACGTTTTAGTTGCATTCCATTTTTTCTTGCCACTATTGGGGTATCTATAATTAGAATTTTTGGAGATTCCATTCTTGCTGTTTTTATCTGTAGTGATAGCATAGCATGGTCACTATAAATTGTAAATTGGTTCTCCAACCTAGTGGCTCTTAAACTAATAGGGGCCGAGACTAACATATAGTCAATAAATGACTCTTGGTCATTTCGTAAGAAGGTTCCACCCATTTTCCCAAATAGTACTTCTGAATCACCCAGATTACCAAATTTCTCTCTGCTAGGATCCTAGTTAGGGAGTTGCCATATTCGTTGTGTGTACAGTGGTTCAGGCTATCACACCCCAGGTCCTCTATACTACATATAGGAACTGTGTTATATTTACAGGGATAAATATTAAAATCTCCCACCCATAGGAGATTAAAAGGACAGTTGCTACTATTATTTGTGGCGTGTTCTATTGCTTTGTCGACCTCTTCCCCAATAACATATTTATTTGGGCCATACTCGTTGTTATATGTATTAATTAGGAGCCACCTGCCTTCCTTGCGTATCTCTAGTGTGAGAATGTTGGAATTTTCACTTAGAGATTCAAATTTTTAAAACCTTTCCTGGGAAATTATTCAGGATTAAGGTCAGAATACGCTCCTTGGCCCTCCCCGAAGGTGAAGGTTTGGCTGGAGTATGGTAGGAGCAATACCCATTCACAAAAATTGGGTCAGTCGACCATGTCTCCTGGAAACATAAAATATTATGTTCTAGCCACATTTTTAGCCAGTTTGCATTTTCCCTCCTCTGCAATCTTCCACACCTTGTTCCTAGACCCTTGCCTCCTCGGTCCTCCTCCGCACTCTCATTCCTAAATGTTATTAGGAAAATTCTAAGTTTGCTTTCAGGTAATCAATCAGAAATCAGACAGCATGTCTATCTCAGTGTTCTGGCAGCAATCAGCCTAATTCAATTTGCTAACTATCCCAATTATACCTTCTGGTGGCATGTTCCACCCCCTAATGTTTCAAACTTGTGTAAATTGTGTATTCTAGTTGGACAAGCCAAAGGGGATGATCGTAACACCATACTAAATGTATTACTTTTCCAAAGAGCATTGTCTTATGTACCCGCCCATTTAATTTGTTTCTCCCAAGCTTTATTCCCACCTATTTTCTCATATTAAATTAAAACATTGTATTACATTTATACATTTGTTCATTGAGTCTTCAGGATGTTCCGTCACGTTCTTCCTATGAGAAAATATCGTACTTGACCATGTTCCAACGCTTGGGATCACAACTCCAGGGTTGCCTTCTACTGAGACTGCGCAAGTTACCGGTTTAATCCTCGTCTCTCGATTTAGGCCAATAGTGAACTAACAGAGAAGTCATAAAAAGACAAGATTTTAGACTCAAATAAAATGGTTTCACTGCATACCACTTATGTCTACTCTAAACCCATTTAATTAAAATAATTATTTATGCATTAGCACTTAGTATAAAACACAGTTTCGTTTTGAGCAAAGCAAATGCTTAGCATGTGAGTTCTGAAGCGGTCATTTTGCACGTTAGTGCACAGAAGCAAAGCTTTCCCCCCAAGCGTTATGACATCATGCAGTTGGCGCATGCGCAATTTGTTTCCCGCGTTTTTAGTGGCAATTTTAATCCCATTCAATTACTTGTAAGTAGACACATAGGCAAGCTTCCCCTGCTTCTACATTGTGTACGGAATTTGTGTAAATTAATATGACAAACAATTATTAATACTTTATTATCATTATAGGAGAGGATTCATCCAGCAAGTTGCTTATATGCAAATCCTAGCTCCTTCAATCCCCTCTCTGATGGCATTTATGCCATCAACAACTACCCATAACCATATCAAGTGTCAACTTTAGCAAATTTCCATTCCCTTCTCTAATTAGTCCATTTATATTTCTTCTTTCCCTTCCCTATTCTTCATTTTCTTGTATAATTCACCTTTCATTTCTTCCAACTTAATTTCCTTATACGTTCTTTTCTTTCCCTGCTTATTTATTTCATATTTTCTTCTTCTTTTGATGCATATTTGTTAGTCTTTTCCATACATCATCAACTTCCTGTGGTTTTAATTCTTCTTCCAAATTAGTAATATTCTTAATATATTTCCCAATTTCTATACTTTTGTCAAGAATGTAAGTGCTACAATGTTGCGCTTTCAGCATTTTACAGACTCCACCCTCTTTTGCTAATAATATATCATGGGCAAGACAATTTTTCAAAACCATAGATCTGATAACAACCATTTCGGTATTGATCATTAGAAACCCTCCAGCAGTGTCAGTCGATAAACGATCAACCACTGTAGATAATTTACAACTTCTTTGTGTATTCAGAATCACTCCCAATGAAGGTATCAATGCACTGAATATACCTCCTACAATTTCTGCATAACTAGCTCTTTTAATACGTATTAGTATATTACTGTTTTCATTGCTTCCATTGATTCTTTTTACATGGTAAACTTTAGGAAATACTATTTCAAAATAGCAACTCCCATACCATCTTTCCAAAGCTTAAAATAAGCTTTGTTCCCACATATATAATAAATTCCAGGAAATACCGGCTCTGTTCCTCCTTTTAGTCCCCATCCCCCGGTGTTCAAGAAATTATGCTCACATTCACTGGAATCAATAAAGACATTGTATAGTCAGTTTTCAACCTGTGGAGACAAATCTTCCCCTTCTTTTCAAAGTCTAGTGCCATTGCAGCTAAACCTTGCCAGGTGTATAAAAATGTCCTTTCTCCACCCTTGATGGCATTTTGGTTTCTTTTCTTTGGCTTTCTTCTGGAAATCTTGTCTCCTGTCTTTTACTAAATTCTAAAATATGTTTTCTTCTTCTTTTAGTAAACATGTTAAATAATGCTTATGAGCTTCCGCTATATCTATTGCATTTTGTGCTAAGAAAAATTCTCCCATAAACGGTGCAGCTAGACTAGTGAGTACTGGATTCATATTCTTTCTAACAGGAACTTCTGAAAATATCCCATCTAGATTTGAGTAATAATACTGCAATTTTTCTGTTTTATAAAATAGACTTGTTAATATTATACATGATATGCCATATGTTAACGGTAGGTGGTGGTATGTAACTTCTTTTGCTACTGAAGCTGGCAATTTCATGCATACATAACAATCACAAATCTCCATAGTATCTACATATTCAAATAATAATTTTGCAAAGACATTTAGATCTGTGTTATTATCTGTTACTGTGTGATGTGTTTCTAACTCATCTGATGCTTCTAATTATTCTCTGTTCCCCTTTATGTTAGCTAGTTTTCCATCTATAACTGTAACATTTCCTTTTACTATACTAATCAAATATGGTTTTGCTATTGTTAATCCTAACCATACTATAATCACTAATAGAATGCTACATATACATATTCTACAACATTTTTATAAACAATTTCGTTTTGGTCTCTCAGTAACTCTTTTTTTTAGCCATTATTTAAGAAGATTTCTCTTCCTTCTTTCAGAATTCACAATTTCATTTTGTTTTCAAGGAGTTCTCACTTCTCCTTCATTAATTTGATTTGTAATTATTTCTTCATCACTTTCTTCATTTATATCTAAATTTTCAAGATCTTCAAGAATAATATAAGTCCATTCAGGTCCTTGAATTTTTATTCCAATATTCTTAGTCTCTGACTTCTTCTCCTTTGTTTCTCACTATTCTGTCCTGATAGACTAGGACCTTCAGTCATTGTTCAGGTTCATCATCAATATTCTTAAGGTGTTTCCTCAATCTCTTGACATATCTGGTCCAATCACCTTTTCTGACTCTTTTGGGGTGCACTGTATTTTTACTTTCTTCGTCTCTTTCGAGTATTCTTTTACTTGTATTTTGTTGTGGTACAACTTGATTTTCTTCGTCTTCTGAATCTCTCTCTAGGTGACCGAATTCAAGACTTTTTGAAGTACTACTCTTCACCTGAACATATTTGCTCCGTCTAACTGACCTTGTACTGATGTTTTGCTCATCTGTTCTTCTCCCTGTTCTTGATTCCCTATTTTTATTTTGCATGGGTCATGTTTTTCTTCTCCAGAATTATCTCTCAAATCAGTCTGTGTGTATC